>NC_133663.1:148510683-149110683 GCF_037893015.1 Macrotis lagotis | reverse complement strand
GGAGACCTTCCAAACAACTTTTATGACACTAATATGGTATTAATACCTAAAACAGGATATGAAAACAGAGAAATAAAATTATAGACCAATTTTTATTTGTTTTAATTTTTGTCAATTAACATGCATTTATTTTTTCTACCTCTTGCATCCCCCCCAAAATATCTCATTGTTATGCATTACTAAGTAAAAGAAATACAGACATTGATCAAAATTATTCCATACCATATACTGAGCCCATAAATTTCAGTCAGAAAGTGGGTTGCATACTTCATAATTAATGTTCTGGAATCTTAATTAGTAATTACATTGATAAGAGATATTAAATTTTCACAGATATTTGTATTCCTCTCTTTATTTCCTCTAGGGTAAGAGAGATTTCTATACCCAATTGATTATATATATATATATATATATATATATATATATATATATATGCTATTTCCTTTCTGTGCCATTTCTGAAAAAAGTGAATACTCAATCCCCCTCACCTTTTCCCTCTTTCACTACACTACAAAAGCTTTTTCTTTTGTGTGAAATAATATAGCCTATTCTACCTTACCTTTTCCTTTCTCCCAGTTGATTCCTTTCTCACCCATTAACTCATCTTCATAAAATATTTCCAAATTTTGTTCTCTTCTGTGTCTTGTCAATATATGGTCTTTATAGGTATCCTAATAAATGAGAATCATATGAGTTATCAGTATCATCTTCTCTTTCATGAAGAAAACATCATTATGTCACTCATAATTTGTCTTTCCTATCCATACTCTCTATGTTTCACTTGAGTTCTGTATTTCTGTTCATCAGAAAAATTTGAAAGTCCTCTCTTTCATTGAATGTCTATCTATTCTCCAGGTTTTTTCTGGGTAGTTGATTCTTGGTTGTAATGTGAGCTCTTTTATTTCTAGAATATCATATTCTAAGCCCTACAAGCCCTTGATGTAGATGCTGCTAAATCATATGTAATTCTGACTGTAGCATCAAAATAAATGAATTGTTTCTTTCTAGCTGCTTATAATAATTTCTCCCTGACTTGGGAGTACTGAAATTTGCATATAATATTCCTGGTAGATTTTGTTTGGGGATATATTTCAGGAAGTGATGGAGTAGATCCCACAATTTCTATTTTACCTTCTACTTAATAGATATCAGGGCAATATTGCTGAATTATCTTTTTGAAAAATGAAGTCTAGGTTCTTTTCCTGGTCATGATTTTCAGGTAGGTCAATAGTTTTTAAATTATCTCTTCTGGATCTGTTTTCCAGGTCAGTTGTTTTTCCAGTGACATAGTTTACATTTTCTTCTAATTTTTCCTTCTTTTGGTTTTGTTTTTATTGTTCCTTGATTTCTCACAAAGTCATCAGCTTCCTTTAGCTCCATTCTTCGTTTAAAGGAGTTATTTTCTTAAGAGAACTTTTTTTAAAATCTCCTTTTCCATCTACCCAATTCTGCTTTTTCAGGTATTCTTCATCTCAATACCTTTTTTAAACTTCGTTTTTTCCATTTGACCCATACAGCTTTCAAGATGTTATTTTCCTAAGGATTTTTTTATAATTCCTTCACCAAACTGATGCCATAGTTTTCATGATTTTCCTGCTTTGCTCTTATTTCTCTTTCAAAATTTTTCTCTACCTCCCTTACTTGATTTTTAAAATCTTTTTGAATTCTTCCATAGCCTGAGTTGCAATAACATTTTATTCCAGGCTTTGGAAACAGAAGTTTTGTTTTTATTATCTTCTGAGTATGTATTTTGTTCCTCCTAAGAGCCAAAATAATTGTCTATGGTCAGATTTTTCTTCTTCTGTTGTTTGCTCATTTCCCCAGTCTATGATTAATTTTACCTTTTAGTTAAGGTGGGGCTCTGATTCCAGGGTGTAGGGCATAGTGTTCTAAACTTTTGAGATTTTTTAAAGCTGTTTGCTGGGACATCTCCCAGGGATCTGAATTCTTCCAAGATCTTAAGATAGACTGTGACTGCTCTCTTGGTATATGCTCTGGTATATGCATTCTGCTCTGTCATGGACCTGGGGTGAGGGTGCCTGCTCTGCTATGGCAATAAAGCTCCTTTTCCTGAGACTGGAGCCCAGACTGTAACCTGGATCTGAGTATGGGCAAAGCAACACGGTTCTGACTCAGAGTTAGCCAAGAGACCTCTGTATTCTCCCGCCACCCCCTTTCTATCCTTGATTTGAACCCTCTGGAAGTGTATGCTGGTCTCCCTGGACCTGCTCCTGCTTCCCTGAGATAAGGTTTCACTGAAGCCTGTGCTGGTCTATACACCATTCCTACTCTCTTGTGAGAACTCAAAGTTTTCCCACTGACTTTACAAGTGGTCCTTGACAATCACTGCACTGTGTGGTCTGGAAATTGAGACCATTGTAACAATCCCAGGTGCCCCCACGGACCTTGGCATCCCATGGGCTTTTCTTGGATGACCACAGCAAGTTTGCTCAGGTGCTGTACCAGTTTTGTTGTGACTTTTTCTAAACCTAGTGGAACATACCCTTCCTGTGCATCTTCTAATTTCTCTTGGGTCCACAACACTGCCTCTGTCTTTTATTTTAGGCAGGAAAATTTAGCAAGAAAATGTAAATACCACAATATGTTATTGTGAATAAAAATAAATATCTACGGGGGGGGGGGGAAATAGGAGATTCTCAAACATAATTGCAACCTTGGTTTGATTGTGATTATTTAAAATGTTTTGGGGGATTTTTTGGTTTTTTTATTCAAATTTGTTTTTGCAGACTGGACATTCAATTTAAGAAGAAAATGAATTTGCAATAATACAAAGAAAAAAATGTCCTTTTTTCAGTTTTTTGAATTATTCTCTCTGGTGTTGGAAGATTTAAAATGTAATGAAAACAATTCATGAATTACAACTAGAGGGCAGTTTAGGTGTTGGGAAAAGCTAGCTCCTTAAGTTTGACATTGATTATGTTTTGAAATAAACTAGTTGCACCTGGCAGATGAAACAATAAATGACAGGATAATTAGTAGAAAATAAGACAAGAAAATCAGTTTTCCTACTTATTATTTTTGTGATATATTTCTCTAATTTGATGCAGAGATTGAAAAAATTCCTAGTTTACTTATGGCTGTTTTCATTTTCGATTGATTCAAAGTTTGGAAAAGCTGCCAAAACAGAAAAAGACTTTGTATTTAAAATATTTGATCATTCTTTTCATAATGAGACCAAGTTATTTTTGTCTCAGAGGGGTTTGAGCAGTTTGAAAAGATAATTCATTTTTTTCCTTTTTTAATAGATATTTTATATTGTGTTTTCAATTACATATTATGAAAGTTTTTCAACATTCATCCTCGTGCATATGTATGTTGCAGAGTGGGCATTCAATTTAAAAAGAAAATGAATTTGCTACCATTCACCATTCCCAACATCCTCCCTTTAGTGTTGAACAGTTTAGTAAAGGTTGCACATGTATACTGATGTCTAGCTTATTTGGATATTTGTCATTTTGTATGTGAGGAATTAGGACTAAGGGAAAAGAAAGAGGTTTTTAAAAGTATGCATTGTATCCATTAAGAGTTGTGGAATTTTTCTTTGTTTGTTTTCCCCCTGAATAGTGTAGTTCATAACAGGTCTTATAGGATTCTGAATTCCTGAGAGTTCAGAGTAGATCAACTCATAATGTTGTTATTACTGTGTGCAATGTTGTCTTGCATTTGCTCCTTTTCCTCAGCATCAGTTCACATAAGTTTTTTTTTTCAAGCTTCTCTTAGGACTGATCATTCCCTCAATTTCCAATTTTTTTACCACAATAAAAATAATTTTTATAAATATATATGAACATGTGAGGCCTTTCAATTTTTTTATGATTTCCTTTGGATATAAGTCTAGCATTTGTATTACTGTATTGAAGGGTATGATAAGCTTTATTGCTCTTTGGATATAGTTCCATATTTCTCTTTTTTATCATCCAGAATTCAATATGCTTTTTTCAAGTTGCAATTTATATAGTTTATTTCATTTTTTAAATAAATCTATTCATTTATTTTTATCCCTATGCACATGCAAATCTCCAAGTTAAAATAAATTCCCTCCACCCTTTTTTCCTCTCCTAATCAGGGAATAGTTTGTTTAGCATTTTTCATACAGGCTTTGATAAATATGTTTACAAATTAGTAAATCTTGGCATGAAGAAGAAAGATTAAGTGAAAGAGATACGTAAGAGATAATTTTTATAAAATTCATCAGATTCTGAAGGATTTTTTATGTGTGCTTTATTTTGTTTTGTTTTTCTTCCTCTGGATGGGAAAAACTTATTCCATAGCCAATCAAATACACTCTGGACTATTAAGAAGAGCTGCTACCATCAAGGTTGTTCATCTCATAATGCTGTTGTTAATGTGAACATTGTTCTCTTGGCTCTACTCCCTTTAATCAGTATCAGATTCCATAAGTCATTTCATGCTTGAAAAATTGAAGTCTAGACTCTTTTCCTGGTCATGACTTTCAGGTAGCCCAATAATTTTTTTAATTATCCCCTCTGGATCTGTTTTCAATGTCAGTTGATTTTCCAATGATATATCTCACAATTTCTTCTATTTTTTGGTATAGTTTTATTTCTTTGTGAGTTCTTTCAAAACACATCATCTTCCTTTATTTCCATTCTGCATTTGAAGGAGTTATTTTCTTCAGAGAGCTTTTTTATCTCCTTTTCCTGCTGGCCAATTCTGCTTTTTAAGTCTTTCTTCTCATTATTTGTTTTTTGTGTTGCTTTTTCCATTTGGCCTAATGATTTTTAATATGTTATTTTCTAACCTAAACTGGTTTTTGATATGTTAATTTCTTCAGTATTTTTTGTATTTCTTTCACCAAGTTGTTGACTTGACTTAACTGCATCACTCTCATCTCTTCTCCCCATTTTTTTCTCTGCCTCCTTTAATTGCTTTTCAAAGTCTTTTTTGAGTTCATCCATAACCTGAGCCCATTTTCTATTTCTCTTGGAGGTTTTGGATACAGAGGCTTCAATTTTGTCATCATCTGAGTATGTATTTTAATGCTTGATGGGAACAAAGCAATTTTCTATGGTCAGGTCATTTTTCTATTGTTCACTCATTTCCTCAGCCCATGACTGATTTACTGCACTTCCAAAGCTTTGGAGTTGTTGGAGGACAACCCACAAGTACATTAATTCCTCCAAGGTCTTATGAGAGTCTCTGACTACTACTACTATCTTGCCTGTGTTCAGACTCTCCCCTCTGCCCTAGAGCTATGAGAATGGTCACTGCTCATCTATGGTGGTGTTGTAGGGACACAGACTATAACGTGGATCTGAGTGCAGGCAAATAGCTGAGTCCTACCCAGGGAGAGCAGAGAGACTTCTGCAGTCTTCCCCATCCCCCTTACCATCTCTGGACTGAGAACTCTGGATGTTCTTGTTGGCTCTGCCAACTCCCTCTGCAGGTTCTCCCCACAGGGGTGCTCTGAGGCCAGAACTTTGTTTCATACTCACTCTGGTGCAACAGGGTTCTCTCACAACCCCTTCTGACTGTCCCTGATGATCCCTGGGCTAATAGGTCTGGAAACCACACCCTCTATCACAGACCAATTCCCCTCTGCACAGCTGTTTTGTGCTGTGCTGTGGCAGCTTTTTCCAACCCCTGGTGCTAGTGGAACAGACCTTCCCTGAGAACTTCTAAGTTTTCTTGGAGTGGAAAACTATATCACTTAGTCATTGTGTGGGATCTGCCCCTCTAAATTTTGGCTATAGCCATAATTTGACAGCTTTTGTATTTCTGGGGGGAATGGGCTTCTGGGAATTTTTGCCTTTATGCTGCCATCTTGGTTCTGCACCCGGATTTTTTTGCTTTTTTATAATTTCTGCTGGATATAGACCTAGAAATGGAATTGCTGAGTCAAAGGGTATGAAGAGATTTATTGTCTTTGGGCATAGTTCCATATTGCTCTCCAGAAATGTTGGATCCATTCACAACTTCACCAGCAATGCATCAATGTCCCAATCACCCCATACCCTCTCCAACATTGATCATCTTTCCTTTTACTCATCTTGGCTAAACTAATAGTGTAAAATGATACCTCATTTTTCTTTTAATTTGCATCTCTCTAATCAATAGTGATTTGAATCATTTTTTCATATGATTATATATAACTTTGATTTCTTCATTTGAAAACTTTTCAAATCCTTTGATCATTGATTAATTGGGGAGTGAATTTGATCTTCTAAATTTGAGGCAATTTTCTATATATTTTAGAAATGAAACCTTTATCAATACTCCTTTTTGTGAAGATTGTTTTACAGCTTTCTCTTTTCCTTCTAATTTTTGTAGCATTGATTTTATTAGTGCAAAAAACTTTTTAATTTAATCTAGTCAAAATCAATCATTTTGCACTGTATAGTGTGCTTTAATACTTGTTTGCCCAGTAATTTATCCCTTTTCCTTAGAATGGATATATAGAGCATTTTTTTGATCTATTAATTTATCTATGGTTTCTTTTGACCCTATCCTATTCCACTGATGCAGTATAATTCTAGATCTAGAAGATCTGTTGGTTTTGCCATTGATATGTTTTATTATGTTAAGTGTTTTTTCTAATGTTGAACTATCCCTTCCTGACAACCTGATCGTGGTGTACTATGATGGTAATAACTCGTTATAGTCTCATTATTAAATTTTATTTAATATTTTGTATCAACATTCATTAGGTAGATGGGTCCATACTTTTCTTTGTCTGTTTTGGTTCTTTCTGACTTAGGTATCAGCATCATGATGGTGTCATAGAAGGAGTTAGCAGAATTCCTTCCTCTCCTATTTTTAAAAATAGTTTATGTAGAATAGGATGTAAATGTTCCTTAAATGTTTTGTAGAATTCCCTTGTATATCTATCTGGACCTGGAGACATTTTCCTTAGGGAGATTGTTGATGGTTTCTTCAATTTGTTTTTCTGAAATGTGGTTATTTTAGTAACTTATTGCATCTTCTGTTAATCTGGGCAGTTTGTATTTTTGTAAATGTTCATCCATTTCACTCAGGTTATCCAATTAATTGGCACACAGTGTGGCACAGTAGCTCCAAATTATCTCTTTAATTTCCTCCTCATTGATGGTTAATCCACCCCTTTCATTTATGATACTTATAATTTGGTTATATTCTTTCTTTTTTTTTAATCAGAAAAACCAAAGGTTTATCTATTTTATTGACTTTTTCATAGAACCAAGTCTTAATTTCATTTATGAGAGCAATGATTTTCTTGCTTTCAATTTTTTTAAATCTCTCTCTTGATTTTCAGAACTTCTAATTTGTTATTTAATTGGATATCTTTAATTTGTTCTTTTTCTAGCTTTTTTAGTTGCATACTCAGTTCACTGATCTCATCTTTCTCTATTTTATTCATATAGTCATTGGGAGATATAAAGTTTACCCTCACAACTGTCTTTGCTGTATCCCATAAATTTTTGGTATTATGTCTCATTATCATTTTCTTGGATATAATTATTGATTATTCCTATTATTTGCTATTTTAGACATCAATTATTTAAGATAGTTATTTAATTTCCAATTAGTTCTTGGTTTAATCTTTCCCTGACTTTATTGCATGTAATTTCTATTGCATCATGGTCTGAGAAGTGTGTATTCATTATTTCTGCCTTTTTGCATTTGATTAGAAGGATTTTTTGACCTAGTACATGGTCAGTTTTGGGGAAGGTGCCATGAACTGCCATGCAAAATGTATAGTCTTTTCTATTCCCAGTAAGTTTTCTCCACAGGTCTAGCATATCTAAGGTTTTTTTTTTTAATAATTTTTTTTTCAGTATTTTTTTCAAGGCAGTGGGGTTAAGTGACTTACCCATGGTCACACAGGTAGGTAATTATTAAGTATCTGAGTCTGGATTTGAACTCAGGCCCTCCTGACTCCAGCGCTGGTACACTATCCATTTCACCACCTAGCTGTTCTTCTAAGTTTTCTAAGGTTTCATTCACATTCATCTTGTTTATTTTGTTTTATTTATTTATTTATTTTTAGGGGTTTTTTTGGCAAGGCAAATGGGGTTAAGTGGCTTGCCCAAGGCCACACAGCTAGGTAATTATCAAGTGTCTGAGACCAGATTTGAACCCAGGTACTCCTGACTCTAGGGACTCCACTACACCACCTAGCTGCCCCTTTGTTTATTTTGTTGTTTGATTAATCTAGTTCTGAGAGAGGAAGATTGAGATCCCCCATTACTAAAGTTTTGCTGTCTATGTCTCCTTGGAATTCTCTCAGCTTTTCCTCTAGAAATTGGATGCTATACCAACAAGTGAATCCTTGTTTAGTAATGATATTGTTTCATTATCAATGTTGTGTTTTAATAAGATGTTGCTATGGAAACAGCTAGGTGGCAAAGTGGATAGAGCATGGGACCTGGAGTCAGAAGGACCTGGGTTGGGATCCAACCTCAGACACTTAATAATTACCTAGCTCTGTGTCCTTGGGCAAATCCCTCTTAACCCCATTTCCTTATATTAAAAATAAAAATAATAGTTTCCTTCCTTATCCCTTTTAATGAGATTGATTTTTGCTTTTACTTTAGTTTATATTAGGATGGATACCCCCAGATTTTTTTTTACTTCAGCTGAATACTAATATATTTTGCTCCAACCTTTGCCTTTATTCTGTATGTATGTATCTCTCCACTTCAAATGTATTTCTTGTAAACAACATATTTTAGGATTCTGGATATTAATCCATTTTGCTTTCCACTTACAGTTTATGGGACATTTCATCCTATTCACATTTATAGTTAAGATTACTAATTCTGTATTTCCTGCCATGTTTTCTTTCTCCACTTATATTTTTCTTTTTCCTTTACTCTTATTCCTCCTCATCAGATTTTTACTATATTTCCCCTTTGACTTTTCTGTGAAAAAAATAACTTTCAGTTTATTTTCACTTATACCTTCCTTTCCATTTTACCTTTCCCTTCTTTCCTACTCTTTCCCTTTCCCAGTCCCCCCACTTCCCTGTAGATTAAGTTAGATTTTTAAACTCAAGTGGCAATGTCTCTTATTCCCCTCACTGTGATAAATCTCTTGTATAGAATTTACTCAGCATTTACATTCTCCCTTCTTTCCCTCTAAAATTTCAAATCTTTGTGCTTTTTCTCTTGCTGTCACTCTAATATTATTAATCAGGTATTATCAGTCACAGTTTGATATTTGATTGCTTGATAAGCTCATATTGTTATCAAAATATCATTATAGATTGTTTACTTAATTGCTTGATAAGTAGCATTGACTCAAACTGCATTCAATTTTAATAATAATTTTTTTTTTACCTTACCCATTTTCAAGTATCTTTCAAGTGCATACAGTCCTCTTCAGGTACCAAAATATCCAAAGACAAATCATTTCTTTAACTTTTTTTGACCCTCTGCCTGGGTCTATTATCTTTCACATTTTACCTCCCCCCCTCCCCACAAGGATACTTAATACCTTGTTAAAAGAAGCAAGTCCTATTCTCTCTCCCCCTTTACCCCCCTTACCCACCCAGGGTACTTAACCCCTTGTTAAGTGAAGCCCCAATTATATCAAACCCTTATCTAGTTAATTGTAAGAATCTTAAAGATCTCTAAGCACTGGGAGTCTCTGGAGGCCTCACCTGATCACTTTACAAATGATTATAAGTTACAGGACACTGACTCAGGCCTTCACAATTTGTGATGCCTTCATTAGACAATGTGCTAAGCACAGTAGAATTGAAGTGGGTCAAATGATATTGAGACACTTAAGTTTAAAGTTAACACTCCTGCTTTTCTTCAGAGATTTTTTTGTCTCCAACTTAGTGATGTCATCTTGGACCTCTTTAATGGAGAGATAAGATCTAATTATACCCATATTCTTTAGGTTCATTTTCTTCAATTTTATTCTATCCTTTAATTATCCTAAAAGAAGTAAAGTTCTAAAGAATTAGAGGTGTTGTATCTTCCCTTTAGGGTTGTATACAATTTCCTGGTATTGACTAACATATGTTTTGTTTTGTTTTGGCTTTTTCCTTCCCCTTTTCATTTATCTTTTTATATGATATTCTTCAGTCATGTACTTGACTATTGAAATCTCTATTCAGTTCTGATCTTAGTGTCAGGAAATTCTGGAAGTCCTCTATTTAGCTGAACATCCATCTATTTTCCCTGACAGTACGTGCTGAATTTTGCTGGGTAATGTATTCTGGGTTGTAATCCCAGGTCCTTTGCTCACCAAAATATGCTATTCCAGGTCTTCTGATCCTTCATTGTTGAGGTTGATAGGTCCTGTGTATGAATTTGTTTCCTTTATATTTGAAGTGCTTTCATTTTGCTTCCTGCAATATTATCTCCTTTATTTGAGGGTTTGGAATTTAGCTATTATAGCCCATGGAGTTTTTATCCTTGGGTTTCATTCTGGAAGGGTTCTTTGGATTTGTTGAAAGTTTTGTTCTAGTAGATTTGGACAGTTTTCTCTTATAGTTATATACATGATGGTTTCCAGGTTCTTTTGTTGGTCCAGGATTTCTGGTAGTCTGATGAGTCGCAGATTGTCTCTTCTAAATCTATTTTCCAGGTTGTTCATTTTTCCTAAAAGGTACTTTACATTTTCTTCAATTTTTTTATCTTTTTTATTTTGTTTGATGGAATCTTGTAGTCTTGTAGATTCATTCATTCTAATTTTTAGAACTTTATTTTCTTCAGTTAGTTTCTGTGTTTCCTTTTCTACTTCATTATTTGTATTGTTAAGGGTGTTGATTTCTTTGGTCAACTTTTCATAATTTTCCTGCATGACTTTCATTTTTTTTTCCATTTTTCTTCTTCCTCTATTCTTTGGTTTTTTAAAATTTTTTAAAGCTCTTCAATGAGCTTTTATATTTGAGTACAATTTACAAGTGTATTTTGGTACTTCCCCTGTGAGTGATTTTTCACTGCTTTCTTCTTCAGACATGGCATTTCTGTCATCTTTGTAAAGTTGTTTTCTATAGTGAGTGCTCTCTTAGCTCTTTTGTTTATCTTTGTTATTTTAGTTATGTTCCTGGGGTATAGGGAGTAAAGATTCAAGTTTTTATTTTGCTTGGGTTGGGGTCTAATTCCTTGCTTGTTGTTGGCCAAGATGTGGCATCTGCTGTCCAGGTCTTGCCTTTGCAGAGGTTTTTTTTTTTTTTTCCTCCTTTATGTCCAGGTTCTGACTCAACATTGGTTTGTTCCTGACCCAGTCCTGTCTTTTGCCCCATTGTTTTCATGGTTCAGACTTTGTTTGGGATTGGGATCTTCCCTGCTGGCTTGCTATTTAGTTGCTGGAATTTCTGCTATTGTTAAACTTTTGGGACCTGGATTGCACCTTCTGGCTTTCCCTCCTCTTCCACACCCTGGAATTTACTTACACTTTCCCCCCAAAGAGACAGACCTTCACTGAAGATCCTCCACAATGTTTCCTGTTTTAAACTTCTTTAAATCTTATCTTTTTTCTTGGTTGTATCTAAAGTGTTAATGTCAGAGTAGAGATTACATTTTTCTTTTTAGTAGGGGAATGCTCTGGGACTATGTTAAATTTGAGCTGTCATCTTGGCTCCACCCCAGAAGTTCATATTTCCCTTCAGAATTGATGAATTAGTTCATACATATACCAACAATTCATTAATGTCCTAATCTTCCCAATCTCTCCAACACTGATCATTTTCCCTTTTTGTCCTTTTAGGCAATATGTTAGGGGTGATGTTTTAATAATCAATAATGATTTGAAACATTTGTCCATGTGATCATTTATAGCTTTAATTCCTTCATTTGAAAACTACTTGTTCATATCTTTTGACCATTTGTTAATTGGGGAATGACTTGTAACCTCATAAATTTCATTAAACTCTCTATATTTTAAAAATGAGACTTTTGACAATACCTACTTGAGAAAATTGTTTTCCAGCTTTCAATTTTCATTCTAATCTTAAGAGCATTGATTTTGGTAGTGCAAAAGCTTTTTATTTTAAAATAGTCAAAAGAATTCATTTTACAATTTTTAATATTCTCTCTTCCTTATTTGTTCATACATTTCTCCTCTTTCCATGGTTCTGACAGAGTATTTCTTGATCTATGATGTTGTCTTTTCTACCTAAATTCAATACCCAGTTTTATCTAATTTTAACATAAGGAATGAGATGAGTGTCTAGTTTATGATCATACTATTTTCTAGTTTTCCCAGCAGTTTTTATCAAATAGTGAGTTCTTTTCCTAAATGGTAATGATTTGGGGTTGTCAAAAATAGATTACTATTGTCATTTACTACTGTTTCTTTTGTACCTATTCTAATTCAATGGTCTATGACTCTATTTCTTAACCAGTACCAGACAGCATATATATATATATATATATGTATGTATATGTATATGTATATACATGTATATATGTATATGTGTATGCATGCATATATAACATGTATGTATGTATGTATGTATGTCAGTACTGTATATGTGTGTGTAGTTTTTTTCAAGGCAATGGAGTTACATGACTTGCCCAAGGTCACACAGCTAGGTAATTCATAAATGGCTGAGTCTGGATTTGAACTCAGGTTCAACTGACTCCAGGGCCAGTGCTCTTTCCACTGTTCCACCTAACTACCCTGGTAATCCTAGAATAATCTTTCTTTTAATATAGATCATAAGTGAAAGATGAAATATTCTGAGGAAGTGGTCTTTCAGTCCTGCTGGTCTTGATTTGTGAAAAGTTAATGACATAGGTCAGTAATTATTCTGAAAGTGGAGGATATGTTTGGATATTTTTGATCACTATTCATTGGCTCAGAGAATGATTCATGAACTGTCTATTGAATGCACCTCATCAATTAAAAGCTTGTACTAGAGACAGAGACATTAAATGAACCACTTAACAAAATCTGAATTTTGTTACATGGCTCAGGGGTAAATAGTCCTCTCTCTCCTTTTTGGTTTCAGAGTTATGTTCCTAAATTTCCTTAGTTTCTTAGAACACATGCCAACATTTGTTTTCTTGAAAGTTTTTATTCATCTTTTTTTTTTTTTGGTGGAATGTGAACAGGAGAATAATACTGTATGGTTAATAAGTACTATTATGGTTGTAATTTCAGTTTTATCAAATTCCCACTATTTTCAAATAGCAAATCTGAGTAATTTCTTGAGTCCAAATAGCCTGAGAACTACTCATGTCAGATGGATATGTAATAGCTTAAGTAATTATAGAGAAATAACCAGAGTTTTTCTTGCCTGAATTGGTATGAGATTGAAAAACTAGTTCACCCTGGCAGAATCAAGGTCTTCCTCATTAGTCAGTGACAATTCTATCAAATATGTGCCAGGTAATGTCTTTAAAAGTTCACCATTTTTTTTCTTTTAAGTCACAAAAATATATTCTAGAATTCAGGTCTTGTATAGGGATAATTTTAGACAAAATATTTCTTTGTTGTATCTACTTCTAGTCAGTTTTCTTCCTATGAATATTGTACTATACTTCTCTGAACACCTTAAGCTGTTTCATCATTTTCAGGTACACCAATTTTGCTTCTTAGTTTAATGATAACTGAATGTTACACAGGTTTAAAAGGAAATCTTCAAATCCCAATAACAGACTTAGGACAACCCACAAATCCTAAGGTGTAAAAAACTTCTTTTTATACCCACTTTGAAAAGTAAATCCTGTTACTTGTAAGTACTGAGAGCAGTCCTTGAAATCTATAAAGAATGTATGCCTAATACATGCCTTATATCATTTAGTTCATTGATAAATATTTCTAAAAATATTATCTAAATCAAACTAGGGGATTTTGTTGTTTAGAGGAATAACAATTATTAAAAATGTAAACTTCAATAATCACACAAACATTAAATGTTGTCCTGCTTACCATTTGACTGTTAGACAATTTTCAGAACTGATTGAGTTTTATGTAAAAGGAGCAGAAGAGTAGGAAATTACAAGCTATGGTTTTAGAAAGATGTTTCTACTAAAGAAAAATGAAAAGCAAAGGAGCAGGAAGTTTTAGAGTTTAAAGGAAAGGTTATTAGTAAGAATTGTGTAAAGTGTTAAACATATTATGATATCTCAAATAATCCAATAATAAAGAAAAATTTAAGTAACAAATCAAAGATAATTTCCCTCTTTTTTTTCTTTAGATTTTTCAAGGCAATGGGGTTAAGTGGCTTGTCCAAGGCCACATGGCTAGGTAATTATTAAACGTCTGAGGCCAGATTTGAACTCAGGTACTCCTGACTTCAAGGCCAGTGCTCTATCCACTGTGCCAACTAGCTGCCCAATTTCCTTCTTTTAAAATAAAAAGTTCCTAAGAAAGAACATAAGTGAGAAAATACCACTCCTGCAACATCTATCCAGCAGTAGAGTTCTTCCTGTTAAAAGTTCACTGGGGAAATTTTCCATTGTCTCTTTTTTGACCATGCCATATAAAACCAATTGGTTCAACACAAAAATTTAAAGGATGAAATTTCCTGATAAGGATTTAAAGTCAAGAGAAAATTATAACTATTGCACTTAAACTTAAATTGAATATATACATATATATATATACATATATATTCTTCAATTGTAATTTTTAAATTTATGATCCTATTATTCTAAATGATTAGTATCAAGAATATTTTACCTTTTTTCCTTGCCCTTTGTTACTCTTGCTATAAACATCTCAAAAAATCATAACAGTGAATAAATGATTGCATTTCCTGAAAGGCATCACAAAGTCTCCTAATTTTTCTATAAATTCTACACAAGACCACTTCTCATACAACATTCCTTGGAGTCAGAAGCAATGTGAATTGTCCCCTAATGATTCTAACTGGGAAATTCCATTATACAGAGAGAGCAACTGTACTAAAATCAAATCCAAAATGCTCTGGAAAAATGGAGAATACATTTAGTAGGTTTAAAAAAACATTGGCTTATCCTATTCTCTTCCCTTCCAAATTTCAAAAGATACCACAAGGATCATTTTGAGAACTGCTTCACTGGAGGCACTTTACAAATGTGGGGGGAAATTTTATTTCATTTCAATAATGGTAAGAAAAATTATCACAACTAAATGGCTCAAGGGTACTGCCAATGATATGCAAATGATTTGCTGACAAAGTAAATTGCTTCCCAAAGGGTCCATGAAGACAAAGTCAGCAAGATTTTATTTTCTTCAAAAAGACTATATTTGTATATTTGCAAACTCTTCCTTTATATTACAAGACATAAATTGGTAAGGGTAATTTGAAAATCATCCAAAAGATAAGTATTTTATAAAACCTTGCCAAAGAGGAAATGAAACTGGCCCAAGTTCTGTTAAATTCACCTAAAATAAACTTATCTTGCTTTGCATCTAGTAGGGCTATTTTTTTGCTGAATTGAAAATTGGACCAAATTGGCGGAAGGGGAGGGGTGGGGAGGGCAGGGGAGGGAAGGAGTTATCATCATAATTCTAGAGGTGAAAGATTATAGATTTAAAGATAAAAAGGTCTTGGGATGTCACCTCCTTCAAATAGCTTATTTTATAGAGACAGAGTTCTCAGATCCCTTGCAATCAAAACTCAAGCTCAGTTATCTCTCCTCTATGCCATCTGTAGAAAGAAGGCAACTAGGAACAAAGAAGGCTTATACTGTATTAAGAGTGTGTGTTGTGTGTGTGTGTGTATGTGTGTGTGTGTGTGTGTGTGTGAGAGAGAGAGGGGGGGGAGACAGAGACAGAGACAGAGAGTCAGAGACAGACACAGAGACAGAAAGATAGAGACAGAGATAGAGAAAGAGAGAGATAGAAACAGAAAGATTTTTTTAAAATTGTGCTGTAAACCGCTAGTCACCTCCTATCAGTGCCCAGATTTTGAGAAAGCAAGGAATTGATATTAATTCATATCAATTTACACATTTGAAGTCATGGAAGAAATTTTCCATGTTAGACATGCAAAACCAAAGCAAACCAAGAAAACCAGAAAAATTAAGAAAGGCAAAAATTGTTGCATGGCATCTTCCATCATAGGTACTTTGGAATTCTCTTCACCAAGAGAGCTAATTCTCTCATATTTTTTTTTTATCCTAACACTGTTGCTATTACTGTGTATGATGTTTTCCCTGCTTCTCATCATTTTAATTTGCATAGATTCCTATAAGTCTTTTCAGATTTTTCTCAAACTATATTACTTATCTTTTCTTATTGTACAATGATATTACTTTACAATAATATACCATAAGTTTTTCTTTACCATTTACCTATGAAGAAAATTCCCTCAATTTGCAATTATTTACAACCAAAACAAGACCTGCTATAAATATTTTTGTACAAATATATTCTTTTCTATTTCTTGCTTCTTTTTGTGATATAAACCTAATGGTGGTATTATTGAGTTTAAGGGTTTACAGAGTTATATATTCCTTTGGGTAAAATTCTGAATCACTGTCCAAAATGGTCAAATCACTTCACAACTCCAACAATTGTGAATTGGTGTCACAATTATTCTGTAACCCCTTCCAATATTTTCCATTCTTCTTTTCTGTTATGTTATCTAATCTGATTGGTACAAACTAATGTCTCAGTTTTATTTTAATTTGTATTTCTTGAATTGGCAGTGATCTGGAACATTTTTTCATGTGACCATGATATCATTGATTTCTTCTTTGGAAAATTGTCATTTTATATTCTTTGATAATATGACATTTTTGAATGTCTTATTTTTTAAAATAAATTAGGATCCATTCCCTACATATTTGGGAAATAAGGCATTTATCAGAATAATTTGATATAACTTTCCCCTTTTTTTCTTATTTTCATTTTAATTTTGGCTGTATGCAAAATAATTAATTTCATACAATTCAGATTATCTATTTTTGCTCTATGAGGCATTCTTTTTCTTATTCAGTAATAAACTCTTCCTTTATGCATAGATCAGACAGGTATATTTTCCATGCTTCCCTGATTTGTTTACAATATTATCTTTTATGTCTAAATCATTTATCTATTTTGAACTTACCTTGCTATATAGTAAGAGATAATGGACTACGTCTCATTTCTTTTGAATTACTTTCCAGTTTTCTGAACAATTGTTCCTAAAGTTGAGTTTTTTTTCATTAAAGCTTTCTGAAAATTAATGTTTGATCCTGATCTTATATTTGCTTTTGCCCTGCAATTGATTTTATTTTGTAACAATGTTTTGATTATTTTTAATGTGTATTGTGTACTAATCTTATTCCTCTGATCCACTACTCTACTGCTTAACTAGTACCAGGCCATTTTACTGATTACCTCTTTCTAATGGAATTTGAATTTAAGAATGACAGGTTGTCTCCTTTACATTTCTATTTTGTTGATACCCTTGCTAATCTTGTCCATTGCTCCTTCTGAATTTTTTTTGATATTTTATCTAGTTCTAAAATGATTCTTGATATTCTGATTAGTATGGCATTAGTGTATTATTGAGATTATTGTCAAACTTATTAGGTTGTCTAATAAATTTCTCCAATTGTTTATATCTTTAATTTTCTGTAATAATTTTTTTCATAGTTGTATTCATATAATCCTTGGTTTGACTAAGTTAGAGACATTCTACCAAGTATTTTATGTTGTGCAAAGTTAATTTAAATTAAATTTAACTTTAAATCTTTTGCTGCTATTTTTACCATAATATATAGGAAATGCTTTTAAATTATGTGTGTTTTTTTTGTCTTCTATAACTTTACAGAAATTAGCTTTTCGATCAGTTTTGTAATTGATTCTTTAGGGTTCTTTTATGAATTCCATCTTATCATCTACAAAATGAAATAGCTTGGTTTCCTTATTGCCTATTTTTTATTCTTTTGACTTATTTTTTTTAATCTTAATAGTATGTCTCGCAATTTTAGCATGCTATTTAATAATATTTATTAAGATGGGCATTCCAGATCTTATTAGCATGAATAAAGTTTATTCCAGTTTTAAATAGTGTTTATATTTGGAACACATATTATTTAACATTTTAAGAAAGGTTTCATTGATTTTTTTAAAAAATTACTTTCTAGTGTTGTTTTTAAAATAAGTATATATATATATATATATACATATATTATCAGTGATTTTTTTTCTCTATCTGCAGAGATAATTATATGATTTGGGGTTAAATTTTTATTGCTAAATGTTCACTGATACTGATAGTTTTCCTAATATTGAATGAGCCCCACATTCCTATTTAAATTCCAACTTGTAACGTTGTATGACCTTTATATTTTACTGAAATCTTCATTCTAATTTTTTTTAATTTTTTATCACTATCCCTTGATGCAATTTAGGTATCAAAAACATAAAATACCATAGAATTAGGATTATTATTTGCTAAAAGTTTGGTAGAATTCACTTCTGAATAATCTATTTCTACAATTTCTTTTTACTGAATTCATTGATGACTTTTCAATTTCTTTTTCTACGTAGTATTATGTAATAATACTATTTTTGATTCACTTCATCTGGGAAGTTTTTTGTAAATATTCATCTATGGCACTTAGATTATCTTTCATATGATTAAGCAAAATAACCTACTAATTACTATAATTTTATCTTCATTGGTCTTACATATCTTTTTAAATTTTTGATACGAGAAATTTGATTTCTTTTTTTCCTAAACAAAATTAATCTGGAACATACCATTTATATATATATATATATATATATATATATATATATATATATATATATATATTTTTATATAAAGTCAGATCCTAATTTAATTTGTTAGATAAGTAGTTTTTTTTTAAATTCAATGTTATTTATATGTCATTTGAGTTTCAGGATTTTCATTTTGTTGTTTAATTGAGACTTTTTAGTTGGTTCTTTTTGTTTTGATTTTTCTATTTTCTTTTTTTATAGGTGCATGACCAAAGTGTGAATCTACTCTTTCTGTCTTTTATATACGTACACATTTGGAGATAAAAAATTTCCCCCACATATTGTTTTGGCTGAATCCTACAAATTTTAGAATGCTTTCTCATGGTCATTTTCTCTCATGAAATTATAAATTATTTCAATGATTTAGTTTTTGATTCACTTAGTTTAGGATTAGATTATTTAATCTCCAATTAACTTTTACTCTATGATTGCACATTCCTTTTTAAAAATTTTTTGATCATATTTTAATCTGAAAGTGATGTATTTGACATATCTGCTTTTCTTCATTTAATTTTTTGGTTTCTATGCCCTAATACATCATCAATTTTAGTAAAGTTGTCATGTATATGTGAGTAAAAAATGTAGATTTATTTCTATTGTTCATTTTTCTCCAAAGTCTATCATATTTATCCTACCATCCCATTCATTTCCTTGTTTGTTTTTCTCATTTATATTCTGGTTACACTTATAAAGATCAAAAATGGTAATGTTGAGGTAACCAATTCAAATAGTTTTATTATCTTCTTATAATTCATTTGTCATTTACTTTAAGATTTTGAATCCTGCACCATTCACTGCATTTATATCTGTATTGATATAAAGTTATTTTCTTGATTCCTTATAGAAATACATAGCATTATTTCCAATTCCTGTTAATTTTATATATTTTTAATTTACTTTATCTGAGATCAGGATTTCTGCCCCAAGAATTTTTACTTCAGCTGAAGCATAATTAATTTTGCTACAGCCCCTTATTCTATATCACTCTCAGCTTAAAGGGTATATCTTAAAAAGATCATTTTGTTCTTGTTTCTTGTCCATTCTACTATCTAAATCCAGTTTCTGGGTCAGTTTATTGTATTCAAATTCATAGGTCTTATTGCAATCTATGTATTTTCTTTCGCAATATTTTCTTCCATTTATCCATCTCACTTTTTATCTTCAAAATTCCTCCCTTAAATTCTGTTTTTCTTCTGATCACTGCTGTCTGTTATCTGAACTCATTTTTATCACTTCCTTTTTTATCTTCTATATTATTCCTCACCTACTTTTCTGTGGGCAATACAAATGTCCAGTTTCAATTTGTTTATTTATTGTGTTTGTGTGTATTTCATGTGTGTATGTGTATATGAGTGTATATATAAATACATGTATGTGTATGTAGATAAAGCTCTAGATATTCTGAACAAGGGTGAATGTGATTTAACCATTGCACTATCCCAACCATCACAATTTTCTCCTCCACTGTTAAAGCTCTTCCCTGTGCATTTCTTTTATGTAAGATGATTTTTTTCATTTTGCCTCTCCCTTCTCCCACAGTATCCCTTTTTCTTACCTATCAATATTTTTAACATAATCCCAATCTAATCAAATCACTGGTGCAAAACCTTTCAATGCAGAATCTTTGTAGCTGCCTTGTTAATGAAAAAATTCCTAGAACATATATGTTCATCTTCTCATGTAAAAATTAAAAGTGTAACCTTATTGAATCCCAAATAATTTCTCTATCCTGAATACCGTTTTAATTCTAATCTTGAATCTTATGATTGAAGATCAAATTTTCTTTTCTTTTCAGCCCTGGTTTTTTATCATTTATTCTGGGTATTTTTTTTTTAGTTTTTTCAAGGCAATGGGGTTAACTGGCTTGCCCAAGGCCACACAGCTAGGTAATTCTTAAGTGTCTGAGGCTGGATTTGAACTCAGGTACTCCTGACTCCAGGGCCGGTGCTCTATCCACTACATCACCTAGCCGCCCCTGGGTATTTTATTTGATTAAATGCTCATTTTTCACAGGAAGGGTTATACCCATTTTTATTTGATAAATCATTGTCATTTGTAATTGCAGCTCTTTAGTCTATCATATTCCAAGCTCTCTGCTTCTTTAGAATGGTAGCTGTTAAATCTTGCATGATACTTTATGGTATTTGCTTTTTTTTTTTTTTGACGTTGACTACTTGAAGTATTTACTTTTTGCCTTGGAAGCTCTTGAATTTGCTGCAATATTTCTCAGTATTTTCATTTGGGGTTCTCATCCATTTGATTATCCGTTCATCATTTTTTCATCCTAATTCTTGATTTGGAACTTAATGTTCATTTTGGTAAGTTTTCCCAGTGTGAGGATTGGAGGGGTACTGTATCAAATTTAAAGTTTTGGGATTTTTTTAAACACTGATATTTTCAGAGTTATTTCCTGGGGTTTGAAAATTTTGAGGGCTTCCAATGTAGTACAATCACATATGGCTTGAAAGTTTACAAAGAGACTGTTCTTTCTGTAATCACCACCTGGTCTCATCACTGCTATTCCCTCCACAAGGGTTTCAGTCTTACATTCGTTCCATTCTCATATGTTATCTTAGTCTGAAAGAATTTTTTATTATGACTGTTTGATGGCTCCTACACTCCAGAATATTACTTGAGGCATTATTTTCCAATTCTGTTTAGAGGAATGGGGGGAGAATTCATTGTACTCTGTTATCTTGGCTTCTTCCTGAGAAGTTTGTCAAGAGCATTCTTGATGAGAAATAATTCAACAGAGATTAAAAGTGATTAAATTATTGCACTGATTTAAGGTTATAATAAATCAGCATCTAGTTATCTTTATCTGATAGTTAAATATATATGAAAGTATGTATGTATATATATATATATATATATATATATATATATATATAATTTTTAATTGTCTAAAATTGTGTGCAGCTAGGTTGCATAGTGGATAGTGCACCAGCCCTGGAGTCAGGAGTACCTGGGTTCAAATCCAGTCTCAGACATTTAAGAATTACCTAGCTGTGTGGCCTTGGGCAAGCCACTTAACCCCGTTTGCCTTACAGAAACCTAAAAAAAATTGTCTAAAATTCCAGCACGTTATCTTGACACAAAGCTAGATACATTAATTTTTTGAAATAAGATGGCTATAACACTTTCAGAAGTTCCTTTCCTCCAAATATTATTATATATACATGCAAGTTGAGCAACATAACTATTCAGAAATCAGAGGGAAAGGAATTTGTAGCATTGACCAAAAGGGAAGAAGGTTTGGTTTCAAGTTATACATTATGTGAAACTGGAATTTAATACTTAATTATTAGCATAAAATTAACTTCTATGTTTGTGCATGAAATAAAAACTCTCCAATAACATGAATGCTTCTTCATGTAAATTAAGCCATTTCAATTAACTAGTTGAGCTAGTTAAGGCAAGATGGACCCATTCACACTTATTGCAAAATAATATTCTTAAATATAAATAGAAAATTATTTTAATATAGCTAACTGATTCAACCTTCCCCAAAAATTATTGACCTACTATTAATATCATTAGGTTAAAAGCAAAACTCAAATTGTTTGCCCAGAATCACAAAACTATTCCCTCAAAGGAGTGTTCCTGCAATTGCAGACATACAATTATCTGCTGAGAGTAATCAAACATTAACCCACTTCCCTTTTAGGAATTAATAGAGAGATGGTTTTAATTTTGTTGATATTCAATTTATAGAAAAATTTATAGAAAAATATAACTTTTAATTGTCTGGGAGTTAGATGACACAGTGGTTAAAGCAGCAGGTCAAGTGTCAATAAAATTTAACTTCCTGAGCTCAAATTTGTCTTAAGATGCATGCTACCTGAATTATACTAGGTATTTTGCAGCACCATTTACCACAGTTTCCTCATTTTTAAAGTGAACAAGAAACTAGAATACCATAGTCTTATCTGAAATTATTAAATAACAACAAATATAATTATATATTCATATATATATTCAAATCCAATTTTATATATATAAAGTGTATAAAGTATATATATGAAGTAGTTGTTTTTGTTAATGAACACATATTTCTCTTCTGATCTATATAGCAATGAATCATCAACAATTTTTTGGCAACATTTATCAGAGTAGTATGCTACATGGCATTTGCTTCTTCTTTCACATTCTATTTTCCCTTTCATTTAGGGATAGGAATTTACCCAATGGTATCCTTTTATTCATCTTTCTGACTCTACTTTTGATTGATTACATATTTTGAGAAGTGTCCTATGCCCATACAAAGCCAGAATAAATAAGTAATGCACATACTCTAACTATTATAGACTTCATAGAAAAAAAGTGATGTAAACTGCTGCTTTGCCGGAACTGAATTGAATGAATAAGTGAGAGAAATTGAATAGATTTTTCAAATGGTAAAGTCACTTCAAATCAATTTGCTACTACACCAAAAGAGCATAGTAACTTAATTTTGTTAAGGATAAAATGAGAGTAAACTAAATAATTTCTAAGTTTTCCTTCAAATAAATTCCCTCTGATCATGATTGCAAAGGTTACCCTTATTCATATTTTGGGTAAAGATATTATTAATGTATTTTCTGAGAAACATAAATAGAAAAAATAATTTTTAATTAAGTAGAGAGATGAATGAGATTAAAGCAGAAAAACTTCAGTCATGACATTCCTTCCTTAAGAATGTGGGTATATCTTCTGCAATTTTCTTTCAGTATGAGATCAGTATGTTCTACCACAGATTGGGCACAAATTGTACAGTGGAACACCTGGGCTGTTTACTCTAAACATGTATTTCATTTTTCCTAGAGCTACATTAATTCTGCTTTTCTCATAACGTTTAGTACTTTCTTTAATGTGGGTACCCTATTCTGATTGGTCCTATGCAATTACATCCCATTCCTTTCAATCAGTTCCCCAGTTCTTAATAAAGACTTTCAGGGTGTCCCATTTCTTAATCTACCTAGAAACTCTCTCCATAATTAAATCCAGAGTTTATTTTTCTAGATACTTAGAGGTTTATAGTATAATAGGGGTAGAGGGTGGAATAGTATCATAGTTGGAATATTACAAGGATAGTGGGAGAGAGTGTACTTCATATGTTAGGGAAAGCTGTAGGGTTATGTTTGGAGAATTAATTAAGAAGAGGATATACTTAGAGGAACTGGACATAAAAACATCATAAAGAGATTTGCATTTCTTGATACTTTGGCTAAAATTGGAGGGAATTGACTTGGTATAAATGGATAATGAATTGATGTGGCTTTGCATGATGCTTTGATTCATGAGGATTGTGTTTCCATGGAGGGCATATGAAAAGGACATAAGAATTAATGTTATTATAATTTGATGAGATTCATGATTTTTGAGAATTGTATTTCTAATGAGATAGAGAAGTGGAGTGTATTTAGTGGCTTTGAGACATTGCTGTGTATCATCAATAAAACAATCAATTAATCATCCTTTGAGAATAGTATTTCTATCTGGTCAGATAAAAGGGGTATATTTTGACAATGAGGATATAAGTACAAAAAAGTGTGAAGAGGCAAAATGACCTACTCTAGTAGAGGGAAAGAAGGGAGCACATAAACCCTAAATCAATCTTGCTTAACAGATTTGGACCAGAGAAGGAAGGAACAGTCTATATTCCAATCCCTACTGTATTATCCTTCAGGGAAGTAGACAGGGAAGGGAAAGAAATGGGAAAAGGGGACTGATTAAAAGGAAGGCACCAGCTCCTAGGTGGCACAGTGGATACAGCACTAGCCCTGGAGTCAGGAGTACCTGAGTTCAAATCCAACCTCAGACACTTAATAATTACTTAGCTGTGTGGGCTTGGGTAAGCCACTTAACCCCATTTGCAAAAAAAGGAAAGCAAAGGTATAAATGAAAGTAAAGTTAAAATATAAAAAGTTAAAGAGGACAGGGAGTAAAACATGGGTGAGGAGGAAGAAGAGGAAAGGAAAGAGAAAAGTACAAATAAGGAAATCATGGAGGGAAATAAAGAATTAATCATCTTAAGTGTAAATGTGAATGGGGTTAACTCTTACCTATAAAGGAAGCAGAAAGGAGAAAGGGTTAAAGACAAAACTCCTACATATATTGCTTAAAGTATGCTATTTGAAGCAGAGAAATATACAAAGGGTAATGCTTCAAGAGAAGTGAAGAAAAATCAGGGATAGCAATCCTGATCTTAAACAAAGCAAAAGAATAAATATTATATTAGAAGGGATAATGAAGGCAATTACATTTTCTTAAAAAGCACCATAAGTAATGAATCTATATCATTATTAAACATATATGCACCTAATGGTATAGCATCTAAATTCCTAGACGAAAAGAAAAATAAATTCCAAGGAGACAGAGACAGCAGACCTATAATAGCAGGGAACTTTAACTTCCCTCTCTCAGAGCTAGATAAATCTAACCACAAAATAAACAAGAAGAAAGTTAAGAAGTTGAATAAAATCTCAGAAAACTTAGATATGGTAGACCTTTGGAGAAAAGTAAACGGGGAAAAAAAGATATAAACCCTTTTCTCAGCAGTACATGCCATCTATACCAAATTTGAACATTTACTAAGGCATAAAATCTTTCCATTAAAATGCAGAAAAGCAGAAATAATCAATGCATACATTTTTTGACCATGGTGCAATAAAAATTACGTGTAATAAAGGGAAATGGAACACTAAATCCAAATTAAATTGGAAAATGAAGTAATTTTAAAGAACACATGGTTCAAATAACAAATAATAGAAATATTCAATAATTTCATCATTCCAAAATTTATGAGGTGCAGCCAACTAGTTTTAGGGGAAATTTCATATCTCTAAAGACTTATATAAATTAAAAAGAGAAAGAGGAGATCAATGAATTGGATATGCAAGTAAAAAATTAGAACATTTTTTAAAACGTAAATTAAAGTTACCAAATTAAATAATCAAATTAGAAATTCTGAAAATCAAAGGAGAAATTAATAAAATTGAAAGTAAGAAAATCATTGCTCTAATAAATAAATCCATCAGTTGGCTTTATGAAAAAAACAGTAAATTAGATTATCCTTCAGTTAATCAGATTCAAAATAAAAGAAATGTCAAATTACCAGTATCAAAAATGGAAAGGGTGAACTCACTACCAATGAAGAAGAAACTAAAGACATAATTCAGTGTTATTTTGCCCAAGTGTATGCCAATAAAAATTTTACAATCTTAGTGAAAATGGATAGTTACAAAAATACAAACTACCCAGATTAACAGACAAGGAAATGAAATACTTAAATGACCCCATTTCAGAGAAAGATATTGAGGAAACAATCAATATACACTCTAAGGAAAAATCTCCAGGTGCAGATGAATTTACAAGCAAATTATACCCAAGTTTAAGAAACAATTAAATCTAATTCAACATAAACATTAAAAAATAGGAGATGAAATAGTTCTGCAAAATACCCTGTATGACAAAATTAAGGTGCTAATACCTAAAGCACGAAGACTTAAAAAATATAAAAATATTATAGATCAATCTCCCTTCATGAATATTAATGTAAAAATCTTGAATAAAATTTTAGAAAAGAGATTTTAGCAAGTTTTCACTATAATATTACACTAAATTCTGATCATATTTATACCATGTAGGCACTGGTGGTACAATATAAGGATAGCACTGTATATAATTTAACGTATCAGTAACAAAATCCACAGAAATCAAATGATTACCTCAATAAATGCTGAAAAGGTCATTGACAAAATACAACACCCATTCCTATTAATAATACTAAATAGCATAGGAATAAATGGAGTTTTCCTTAAAATAATAAGCAGGATCTATCTAAAGGTATCAACAATTATTTTAAATATATATATATATATGTATATATATATATATATATATATATATATATAAAATTATGAGCATTTTCAATATAATCAGTGGTGAAACAAGGATGCCCATTATCAATGTCATTCTTCAACATAGTATTAGAAATGTAAACTTTAATAATAAGAGAAGAAAATAAATTAAAGGAATTAGAACTGAGACTGAGGAAGCAAAACTTTAACTCTTTGCAGATGATATGCTGACATACTTAAAGAACCCTGGAAAATCATTTAGAAAACCACTTGAAGCAATTAACAAGTTCAGTAAAATTGCGGGATATAAAATAAAGCCACAGAAATCATTAGAATTTCTATAAATGAACAACAAAGCCCAAGGACAAAAGAAAGAAAGAGAAATTGCATTTAAAATAAGTTTAACCAACCTAAAAAACTTGTGAATTTACCTCCCAAAACAAACCCAAAAACTGTTTGAACAGAATTACAAAGGCTTTTTTCCTACAAATAAAATCAGATCTCAAAACTGGGAAAACATTAATTGCTCATAATTAGGTAAAGCTGATATAGCAAAAATGAAAGTTTTACCCAAAGTAGATTACATTTTCAGTGCTAGACCAAACAACTACCAAGTAACTATTTTACTGAACTAAAAAAAATATTAACAAAATTCATTGGTGCAACAAAAATCAAGGATATCAAGTTAATTGATGGGAAAAAATGTAAGTGAAGTTGACCTTGCTCTACTTGATCTAAAACTATACAAAAAATTGACAGTCATCAAAACTGCCTGTTATTAAGAAATAGAATAATGGACTAGTGTCTTAGGATAAGATCAAAAGAAGTAGTAGTAAATGACTACAATAATGTACAGTTTGACAAAATCAAAGACATTAGTTTCTGGGATTAAAAACTCACTAATCAACAAAAATTGTTGAGAAAATTGGAAAATAGTATGGCAAAACATACTCAAAGACCCATATCTCACAGCCTATATCAAAAATGGTCATAATAGGAACAGGATTTAGTTGTAAAGGATGATATCCATAGACTAACACCTCATTTTTGATTAGAGAAATGTATGTTAAAATAATTATGAGACACCATCTCATACCTATCAAATTAGCTAAAATTCCAATAATATGAAACTATTAATTTTTTTTTAGTTTTTTTTCAAAACAAATAGGGTTGAGTGGCTTGCCCAAGGCCACACAGCTAGGTAATTATTAAATGTCTGAGGCCAGATTTGAACTCAGGTACTCCTGACTCCAGGGCTGGTGCTCTATCTACTGTGCCACCCAGGTGCCCCCAGAAACTATTAATGTTGAAGAGATTGTTGGAGAATTGAGACATTAATTCTTTGGTAGTAGACTTGTGAACTAATCCAACCATACTGGATTGCAATATGTAACTTTATCTAGAGAGCAATAAAACTGATTAGTCCCTTTGATCCAGTCATACCAATACCAGGTCTATATTCAGAAGAAATTATTAAAAATAAGAAAATCCTACATGTTTCAAAATATTCATAGCAACACTTTTTGTTGTGGAAAAGAATTAGAAATTGAGGGCATTCCCATTAATTGAGGGATGGCTATATAAGTTACAGTTTATGAATTTTATAGAGAACTTTAGTTCTATAAGAAATCATGATAAGTTGAACTCTAGAGAAGTATTGAATGAATTACAAGAACTGATACTGAGTGAAGGTAACAGAACCAAGAGAACTTTATACACATTAAGAACAATTGATCAAGGCTTGATGGATTCAACTCCTCTCAGAAGTTCAGAGAGCTAGGATAGTCCTGGAGAACTTCTATGGACAGCTAGTGCTCTCCACATTCAGAGAAAACAAAATAAAATAAAAAATACCTACATGGGTAGCTAGGTTGTGTAGTGGATAGAGCACCAGCCCTAGAGTCTGGAGGTCATGAGTTCAAATGTGGCTCAGACACTTAATAATTACCTAGGTGTGACCTTTCGCAAGTCACTTAACCCCATTGCCTTGCAAAAAGGAAAAAAAAAACCTTATAAAATCTTAATGAATATTCCACTCATTTCAAATTTTTTTTCCTAAAGCATGATTTTCATTCTTTTCTTTTAGTCCTAATTTATTATACAAAAAAAGATTTATCTGTAAACATGTGGAACACAATTGTATATGTGCAATATTCATCAGACTGTTCACTGCTGAAGGTAGGGGGATGGAAGGGACGATGGAGGGAAAATATGTATCATAAATATTCATATGCTTTTGGATCAATGTTGAAGTTTTCATAATATGTAACTGGAAAAATAAAACAAAATGTCAATTGTATAAAAAAAGAAAAGAAAAGAATTGTCCTGGAAAATAGATCCAAAAGAGATAATTTAAAAATTGTTTGACTACTTGAAAGTCATCATTAAAAAAAATAAGAAAGCCTAGATAAACAGCCTTCAAAAATTATTAAAGAAAACTGCTCTGATATTCTAGAAATAGAGAATAAAATATAAATTGAAAGAATACACAATCACCTCCTGAATAAGATCCCAAAATGAAAATTTCCAAGTCTATTATGGTCAAATTCCAGTGCTCCCAGGTCAAGGAGAAAACTTTGCAAGTAAGCCGAAAGAAACAATTTAAACATCATGGAGCCACAGTCAGAGAAACACCAAATTTAGCAGCTTCATTAAGAATCAGAGGACTTGGGATTTGATAGTTAGAAGGCAAAAGAACTTAAATTACAATCAAGAATCAAATACCTCTCAAAATTGGGCAAACTATATCAAGGAAAAAGACGAATATGCAATGAAATAGAGGATTTCAAACTTTGCTGATGAAAAGACTAGAACTGAATAGGAAATTTTATCTTCAAATTGAAGATTCAATAGACATATAGAAATGTAAACAGAAAAAGGGGAACCCTGAGGGGCTTAATAAGGTTAAACTGCTTGCAATAGAATGACAAATTGTTTCTGGAAAACTCATCAGAACTTCAGAACTCTCATTATTAGAGCAATTAGAAGGAGTATATATACATACATATATACATATATACATATATATATATATATATATATACACACACACACACACACACACACACAGAGAGAGAGAGAGAGAGAGAGAGAGACAAAGGTTACAGATGTGAATTGAATATTAAGGGATGATATCTAAAAGTACACTTATGAGATGAAAGATGAAAGTTCTTGGAGAAAGGGAAAGGGAGAGATAGAATGGAGTAAATTGTCTCACATTAAACAGACAAAAATATAATTTTACAGTGGAAGGGAAGAGGAGGGAAGAGAGGGATCGTGAATGAACCTTACTCTCACCATTACTGGCTAAAGAGAGAATCACATTCACAATAAATTGGATGTAGAAATATATCTTAGCCTACAAGAAAGTAGGAGGACAAGGAGATAAGAGAAGGGAAAGAAGGTGATAGAAAGGAGGGAAGATTGTTTGAAGGAGTAGTCAGAAATAAAACACTTTTGAGGAAAGATTTGGTATAGGTTTATAAAATATAGAATAAACAGGGAGAGAAATTGGATGAAGGGAAATTCAGTTAGCAGTAGTATCTGTGAAAACAAATTTAAAGCATCTTTTTTCTGATAAAAGTATTATTTCACAAATATATAAAGAACTAACTCAAATTTATGAAAAAGAGCCATTCTGTAATTGATAAGTTAACAAAAGATATGAATAGTTTTCAGATGAAATAAACAAATCTGTCTATAATTATATGAAAAATGCTCTAACTGAAAATTTTTAGGAAAAAATGAAAATTAAAATATTTCTTAGCAATTATCTCATACCTATTAGATTGACTAACTTGGCAGAAAAGTTAAAAGGCAAATATTGGAAAGGATGTAGGAAAAATGAAACATTAAAGCATTTCAAGTAGAGTTGTGAAATCTGTAGGACATTTTGGAACTATTGAGGAAGAGCTATGAAACCATGCCTACTCTATCATTTACCAAGCATTTTGACTGAAAGGTCTGTATTCTAAAAGAAATGAAACACACACACACATACATATAACATCAAATTGCTTGCCTTCTCAACAGGGGCAGATAGAAGAAAAATTGAAATTAAAAGCATGACAAATGGATTTTAAAATTATTTTTACATGTAATTGAATAAAATAAAACACTAAGAAAGTTTTAAAAAACTGCTAAATCTTGAGTTTTCTGACTGTGTTTCCACCATATTTAAACCAGTTCTTTCTGGCTATTTACAATATTTTTTTCCCTTGATGTTGGCTATACTCCCTGAATTTCACTGTAATATCAATAGGAGAAATGAAAGTTGTGTCATGATTACTAATGCCCAGTTGGGCAATACAACTTCTTGCCCATTTCCTCCGTCTCCACTTGCCTTCCCTCTCCTCTCATTTTTTCTCCTATCTTCCTGTCTGTTGACATAAGGTATAGCACTCCTTTTTTTTAGGTTTTTGCAAGGCAAATGTGGTTAAGTGGCTCGCCCAAGGCCACACAGCTAGGCAATTATTAAGTGTCTGACACTGGATTTGAGCCTAGGTACTCCTGACTCCAAGACCGGTGCTCTATCCACTACACCACCTAGCCACCCGGTTTAACACTCTTAAATGCTGTTACTCTGCCCAAAGGGATATAAATTTTTATTGGCAAAATATGATCAAAATACCTTGGGGGTTTACAAGCCTCAAATCTCTCTGGCTTTCATGGATTAGTCAAAAATCTGTCTCAGGTCAAGTCCTACATGGATCCTGATTGCCTTTGAGTGGATGAAATATTTCTGTTTTGGTCAAAAATCCTGTGAATCTTCCCCCCAATACTGATTAGCAAGCAAACCTTGGCCTCATTTCTTTCTTTCCTCTCCTTAGTAACTGTAAGGGCATAAATGTAGTTAAAGTAAGTATTGAAAACCCTAGCTTATAAATACAATGCTTTCCTATGCAAACCAGGGTCAACTCCAGGCATTCTGATTCACATCTGGTCACTCCACTCAGATGACTCAAGAGATGAAAAGGGGACTGGTGACTTTTGCACAGTACTCCCTCAATTAAATCCAATTCACTTGCAAGTCATGGCCTCAAACCCCTGAAATTTTGGTGAATGTCAAGAATGAAGGTCAACCAATGACAATATTCCTGGTAACCTTCATTTTAGGATCTCTTTCAGAATCTTTTTTCAGGAGGCAATCAGTGGATTATTTAAATTGTTATTATAATCTCTGGATCCAGAACATCAGTCAGTTTTCCTTGATAATTTCTTGAAATATGAGTCTGGACCATTTTTTTTTTTAATTATAGCTTTCAGGTAGTCCAATAATTCTTAAATTACGTCTACTCATGGTCTGGATGTCCCAAATCTGAAATTATATTATAAAAAATATAGTCATCAAAATTTTTTGATACTGTCTAAGAAATGGAGTAGTAAACCAATGGAATAACTTTTATAATGAACAGTAGCAATTGACTATATTAAGCTACAGTTTGATAATTCCAAAGACTCTAACTTCTGGCATGAGAACTCGTTATTTGAAAAAAGTTGCTAAGGATGCCACAAACTAGGCATAAGCCAATAAATTACACGCTATGTTGAGGTCTAAATTATTTAGACATAAGGGATGATAACATGACCAAATTAGGAGAAAAGTAAGATTTTATTTTTAAATATTTTTTGTTATTTAAAATAAATATTTGATTTAAAATATAATGCAATATAATATAGCACAATATCATTTTATAATAAAAAGTAAAATTTAAACTTGAATGCAACAGTTTCTGAAACTACAGAGGTCACAAGAAGGTTCAACAACCTCCTGAAAGAGTATTTACTTTCGGGATGGTGAACAGTACTAGACAAGAATATTTATCCTACATTTGACTAGAACGCTCTTTCTTATTTTATTTAGGTGATTAATAAATCATTTATTTTCTATGCCCTCTCATTAAGGGAGATAGCATGCATATATTTAAGTATGTACAATTTTAAAATTTACATCTTTTATTCATTCACACATTACTAAAATAATCTTGTTGTAAGATTAAACAGAATCCCCCCTTCCCCCATAAAAATAAAAAAAAAAAAACTAAAGAGAAATAAAATAAAAGAAGGAGAAAAAAATGTGCTTCAGTCTGTTTTCCAATACCATCAGCTCTCTCTCTGGAGTGCATTGCATTTTTTATCATAAATCCATCAGAGAAGTCACTACCTCCATTCCTCCCCAATATCATTTATTGTATTTTCTCTCTCCTTTTGCTCTGTCCCTCTTTAAAAGTGTGCTGTGGGATATCTGAGTGGCACAACAGACAGACCACCAGCCCTGGAGCCAAGGGACCCTGAGCCTACATCCCACCACAGAGACCCAGACATCACCTAGCCACATGGTTCCAGACAGGCCCCTTAATCCCACCACCTTGTAAAAAGTAAAAAAAGAAATTGTGTTATATCTAACTATGCTCTGCCATGATCTACCCTCTCCTCTATCACATACATCCCTCCTCCCCTCCCCGCCCCAGTCGCCTTTCCTCCATCCCTTTTCTCTTCTTTTTCTTCAAGATTTCTATATTCTCTTAAGTATGAATATTTTAATGGAAAGCAAGAATATGAAAAAGAAGAGACAAAGAGGGGTGGCTAGGTGGCCCAGTGGATAAAGCACTGGCCTTGGAGTCAGGAGTACCTGGGTTCAAATCTGGTATCAGACACTTAATAATTACCTAGCTGTGTGGCCTTGGGCAAGCCACTTAACCCTATTTGCCTTGCAAAAACAAAAACAAACAAACAAAAAAAAGAAGAGACAAAGAGGTCTTTATGGCTATTTCTTGTATTGGATTAAAGAATGCAGCATTTAAAAAGATTGGAAACCAGGGGCTAAACTCTACAGAGTTTTTGCATGCCAATCAGAGGAGTTAGTGCCTGTTCCTAATGTTAATAGAGAATCACTAGAATTTACCAAGTAATGGAAATAACATGATGAAATTTGTACTTTAGGGAATCTCTTTAGTGGGTTTGTAGGAGATGGATTTGGAGTGAAGGAAGATTGAGCCTAAGCCATGAAACAGAAAACATTGTAGCAGATCAGGAGATAAGTGATGACTGGAAATGTAGTAGTCCTTTCATTAATCACAGAAGGGTTTGGAAGAAGAAATAATTCTATTTTAAAAATATTGAGATTGCAAAACCAACATGATGTCGATTTTGAAACATCTAAAAGTCAGTTTTGCATAATTAGAAATCATATTAAAGTCCATGTCTGACTAAAAAGAATGATCTGTTAGAAGATATTATGAAAGCTAATTAGATCACCAATGTTGTGAAATGCAAAAAAAAAAAAAAAAATAGATGGACCTGGGCAGAATCTGGAAGGGCTGCTCACATGTAATGTGATGGTACTTGATTGTAAATATGCAAACACATAAGATTAATTTCTTGGGAGTGGGTTTTGCAAGGTAATGGTCACACAGTTAAGAAAGTATTAAATATTTAAGATCAGATTTGAACTCAGGTCCTCCTGACTCCAGATCCAGAGCTCTGTCCATTGTGCCACCTAAAAATGCCCCAGAAATTTATTTTAGTAGCATTATAGTGACATATAGAAATCTCCTGCCACACATATTCAGCTGAAAAGGCATTCATGATAGATTTTTTTTTAGATTCAGTGAATGTTTTAAATAAATGCTTCTGTTTCTTGTCTCCCCTCCAAATTTCTAAAGTAACAAACAATGCATTAATAAAAAATATCTTCGAATAAATTAATTTATGTTTGCATTCTTAAGTCCTCTATAGAATACCAATAATGTATGTTCTGTTCCTGAATTTCATACCTTGCACATCAATATTAAACTTAACAGGATATTCTATGAAAAATGATGCATCCAACAGCATCCCATTGAATTCATCATAAGATGCTAAGTAGAAATTAGTGATTCCTAATAAAATTTTAACTGAAATCCACTTAATTGGTTCTAAAACTTCATGTCTCTAAATGATTCTTGGATAATGGTAACTTGGCAATGCTAACAAAAACTACTCCTGATCACAAAAAAAAGATGATCTCTTGAATTTGTGACATACTACTCCAGTAAATATGTACTTATTTCATGGTGATGATTCTATGAATATTGTTAATGAAATTATAATTGCATGTGACTGTTGTAATTATTTAAGTTGAAAAACCCAAGTTATATTCAAAAATAATATGAATACATATATTAATATCTTAAGGGGGAGAAAAGACCTCTATGTTGTTAATCTTATTTTCCCTAAATGCAGTTCATTATTTGACATTTTTTATGCCCAATAAGTTTAAAAAGGTACCCAAGGTAAAACAATTAAAAGAAATTTAAACCTGAATCCCATAACTTTAAATTCATTTTTCTTTACACTTGATTACACTGGCTCTTTCTCCCTTGACAATTTTGGATGTAGATTCCAAAGTCTATATTACCAACTTCCACTGCTGGATAGTTATTTACATTTAAATTCTATGTCAAGACTTCAAACTTATATACATATATTTATATATATATAAATATATATATATATATATATATACACATATATACGTATATGTATATGAAATTTAGCATGTATAGGACTTCTAGGAAAAGAATATTTTGGTAATCCTGAAAGCAATGAATGGGTGATGACATGAGGTGACATTAGATACTAGGGCAGGTTGCATGCAAGATGTCTCTTAGCTATTTCAATTCATAGGATACAGATCTGTGATTGTAATTATGTGTCAGAATCAAGATATCAGAGTGAGACTAGGAAGCTTACAGACCTTTTTCTGAAACAACTTTAAAGAAAGCCTCTACACAGGCAAAAAAGAGGGATCTCACAAAAAAAAGAGTTCTTAACTAAGTATATTTTGGAGCAATTTCAACAAAAGTCTCACCTGGGTAAAAGGAAAGTATAGCCTAGTGTAGGTGAGAGAATTGGAAAATCATTATGAATTAGTCACAGCACAGCTCAGGTAAAAAGTTCAGCAAGTAAGCATTACAGCAGGTCTGCAATGAAGTTCTCAATGAATAGACAACACTCTATGAAAGTGATAAACCAGAGACAATATTGTAGCCCTAGCACAAAAATCTTGGTAATATACTCCCTGTTTCCCAGGACCAGGGATCAACTATCATAATGAGAAATAAAAGCCATGCAGGAGAACTATGAAAAATTGACTGAATAAATCAATTCCTTTAAAAGTAAAAATTGACCAAATGGAAAAGTAAAACTATTCTTCTAAAAATTAAAAAAATGATTAAATGGAAAAAGAGCTCTTCAAAATGTAAAATTGCCAACTGTAAAAGGAAAACAACTTATGTTGAAGTGAAATTAACCAACCAGAAAAAGAAACAGAAAAGCTAACTGAAGAAAATAAAAACACTAGAAGTTAGGATTAGAGAAATAAACACCAATGATTCTATGAGACACCAAGTTGCCGTCAAATAAAATCAAAAGACCCAAAAAAAAGAAATAAATGATGAAACTGGAAAATGATCCAGGAGATAAAGTATATCAATTATTACTCTATTTTCAAGAAACTAACATGGACAACTGTCTTACTATTTTCGAACAAGATAAAATAATCCTTTACTGAATCCACTGATCACATCCAGAAAGAGATCCCAAAATAAAAATTCCAAAGAATATTGGAGCCAAATTTCAGAATTGTCAGTCAAAGAAAAAATATTGCAAGCAGCCAAAATGAAGCAATTTAAGTACCAAGAAACCAAATTCAGGATTACAAAGGAATTATCAGCTTCAGCATTAATAGAAGGAGGACCTAGAATATGATATTCCAGAGGACAAAGGAGCTTGGATTACAATCAAGGATCAACTACCCTGAAAAATTCAGCATATTTTTTTGAGGGAGAAAAAGATGAATTTTAAACAAAATAGAAGACTTTACAAAATATCTTAATATAAAAAATTTGAAGAGATGCATGAGAAGGAAAATAGAAAGGAGGAAATGTTAGTCAATCTCATTAACCTGTATAAATTCTAGCATGAGAAGACAAGACTTGTAACTCTTGAGAATTGTACATCTCTTAGGATATTGAAAAGGATAGAGAGAGTGTATGGGTATAGATTGATCATGAAAGTGATAACACTTTGACTTAAACTCATGAGGGAATTAGAAGGAGTGTGTTTAGAGGGTGTGAATCATAAAATGATTTTGCTTTCCAGGATACTTTAGGTCCTCAGGATTATATTATGATAGAGGGTACTTGGGAAGAGGGTGTGTTATAAAGTGGTTATAATTTGATAATACTTAAGGCTCTAGAGAATTGTTTCTAATGGTATAGTTAAGAGGAGTATACTTGGAAAGGAGCTGTGGGTATGAAGTGACTATGAGAAAATAATGTTTATTAATCAATCAACCTGTGAGAATTTTACTTCTATCATGATATTTGTGTGAATCTGGATTTTCTTCATGTACTTCAAACAAAATAACAGATTGAAACACATTGAATACAGAAGCAGATGTTAGACAGTAACAGTTCTCCATTAAGTTGAACATTAAAGGAATTTCCAAATATATGTGAAACAATCCTACAATTTTCTCATTGTTTTGTAGATTTATAATTTTAATTTATTATTTTTTCAGTTTTGGTCATCTTCTTTGTTTCCTTTTTTATTAAAGATTTTATTTATTTTGAGTTTTACAATTTTTCCCCTAATCTTACATCCTTCCCCCTACCTCCCAACCCCACAGAAGGCAGTTTGTCAGTCTTTACATTGTTTCCATGGTAAACATTGATCCAAAATGAGTGTGATGAGAGAGAAATGATATCCTTAAGGAAGAAACATATAAGTATAAGAGATACCAAGATCAGACAACAAGATATCAGGGTTTTTTCCTAAATTTAAGGTAATAGTCCTTGGCCTTTTTCAAAATCAGCAGTTCTTTCTCTGGATATAGATGGTATTCTCCATTGCAGACAGCCCCAAATTGTCCCTGATTATTGCACTGATGGAATGAGTGAGTCCTTCAAGGTTGATCATTGCCCCCATGTTGTTGTTTGGGTGTATAGTGTTTTTCTGGTTCTGCTCATCTCACTCAGCATCAGTTAATGCAAATCTCTCTAGGCTGCCCTGAATTCCCATCCCTCCTGGTTTCTAATAGAACAACAGTGTTCCATACATATACCACAATTTCCTAAGCCGTTCCCCAAGTGAAGGACATTTACTTGATTTCCAATTCTTTGCCATCACAAACAGTCCTGCTATGAATATTTTTGTACAAGTGATGTTTTTACCCATTTTCATCATCTCTTCAGGGTATAGACAAAGGAGTGGTATGCTGGATCAAAAGGTATGCACAATTTTTTTGCAAAAAATATTTTTCATACATTAATAAAATATTCTTGTTTAAGAGTAACCAAAATACCCCCTCCCCCCAAAAAATATAGACTCACTTGACTGATAAAGGGGAGAGAAAAAATTTTAAATTAAATAAAAAATAATAGTAATAATTGTAGGTATGGCCAGGTTGCGTGATGGACGGAGCACCAGCCCTGGATCCAAGAGCACCTGAGCCCATATCCGGCCCCATACACCCAACAATCAGCCAGCCATGTGACATGAAAGCCACGCCAACCCCACTGCCCTGTAAAAAAACAAAAAAGAAAAAGAAAAAAAGACCCAAAATAAAATAAAATAGTAATAATAGTAGGGGTGGCTGGGTGGCAGACAGAGCAATGGCCCTTGAGCCAGGAGCACCCGGGTCCAAATCCAGCCTCAGATACCTAATTATCACCCTGCTATGAGGCCCCAGGCAGGCCACAGAGCCCCATTTGCCCTGTACCCCAAAAGAATAATAATAGAAAAATGTGCTTCAGTCTTTGTTCCAACACCAACAACTCTGTCATGGGTGGATCATATTCTTTATGATAAGTCCATCGCAAAAGTTACTTCCATATTTTTCCACCATTGCCATTGCTGATCACAACTCCCTCCTTTCCTATTTCTCCACTACCATGTACTATATTTTCTCTCTCCTTTCACTCTGATTCTGCTGTAGGGTAGCTGAGTGGCTCAGCAGACAGATCCCTGGTCTTGGGGCCAAGAGGCTCCGAGCCGCCCACCCCAACCCCTTAGGCCCAGCATCCACCCGGCCCCATGGTCCCAGACAAGCCATCCAATCTCAGCCCGTTGCAAAAAGCAAAAAAGAAAACGCGTTATATCTGACCACTTTCCCCCCCCATGGTCCATCTTCTCCATCACTCATTTCCCCCTTCCCCCTGTCCCCCCACTTTCTTACTCCACATGCCTATACCCCATTGAGTATATATGCTGTTTCCTCTCCTAGCCACCTCTGATGAGAGCAAAGACTCCCTCATTCTCCCTTCTCTTGCCCCCCTCCATATCACTGCAATAGCCCATTGTAATAAAGAAAAATCTTATTATATGAAATATCTTGGCCTATTCCCCCCTCTCCTTTTTCTTTCTCCCATTACATTTCCCTTTTTTTCTATTGACTCCATTTTTACACCATATTTTATCTTCAAATTCAGCTTTCTCTTGTGCTTCAACTGTCAAAGCTCCTTCTACCTACTCTATTAACTGAGAAGGTTCATATGAGTATTATCAGTGTCATTGTTCTATGCAGGAATACATGCAGTTCATCATCATTAAGCCCCTCACATTTTTCCCTTCTGCAATCTCTATGCTTCACCTGAGTCCTGTGTTTGAAGATCAAACCTTCTGTTCAGCTCTGGCCATCCCAAGAGGAAGATTTGAAATTTCCCTGGTTCATTGAAAATTCATCTTTTTCCCTGGAAGAGGACATTGATTTTTTCTGGGTATTTGATTCTCAGTTGTATTCCAAGCTCTTTTGCCTTCCAGCAGATTCCATCCCAAGTCCTATAAGCTTTCAATGTAGTTGCTGCTAAGTCCTGTGTGATCCCAACTGCAGCTCCACGATATTTGAATTGTGTCCTTCTGGCTACTTGTAATATTTTCTCTTTGACTTGGGAGTTCTGGAACTTGGCTATAATATTCCTAAGCATTGTTTTTTTGGGGTCTCTTTCTTGGGGGGATCGGTGGACTCTCTCCATTTCTATTTTGCCCTCTGCTTCTAGGATATCAGGACAATTTTCCTGTACTAATTCTTTGAAAATGGTGTCAAGGCTCTTTTCCTGATCATGACTTTCAGGTATTCCAATCATCCTTAAATTATCTTTCCTAAGTCTGTTTTCCTTATCAGTTGTTTTTTTTTTAATGAGATGTTTCACATTTTCTTCTAATCTCTCATTTTTTTTTTGGTTTTGAAGTAATGAATCATGATTTCTCATAAATTCATCAATCTCCCTGAGTTCTATTCTTTGTCTGAAGGATTTGTTTTCCTCAGAGAGTCCTCTTATCTCTTTTTCCATCTAGCCAATTTTGCTTTTTAAAGCTTCAATCTCCTCAATAGCTTTTTGAACTCTTTTATCCATCTGACTAAAGCTGGTTTTTAGCATGCTATTTTCTTCAGCATTTTTTTGGATTTCCTTGACTAGGCTGCTGACTTCATTTTCATGTTTTTTCCTGAATCTCTCTCATTTCTTTTCCCAGTTTTCCTTCTAACTCCCAAATTCGATTTTCAAAGTCTTTTTTTGAGGTCTGTCATAGCCTGATCCCAATTTCTGTTTTTCTTGGAGTCCCTAGATGCAGGAGCCTGTTTCCTCATCTTCAGACTCAGTATATTGATCCTTCTTGGGATCATAGATAATGTATTTCTCAATGGTGTTCCTCTTTTTTCTCTGCTTGCTTTTCCCAGCCTAAGCCTGTTTTGGGGGTGCTTCTTGAGCTTTTGGGACACTCCCATAAGGGTCTCAGTGTGTGAGTCTCTGTCTTCCCTCTTGGTCTGTAAATGACCATATGTGCCCCCCTCTGCTACAGGGCTGAGGTGGAGGGGGTCCCTGCTGTTCTTTGGGGGTGCCTAGAGTGCGATCAGGATCTGAATGTGTTCAGAGCCCCAGCATCCTGCTCTAGGGGCAGAAGACAGAGGTCAGCAGTCTCTCTTCACTCCCCTCCCCCAGCTCAATGGGCTCATGCCCTGGGGGCTCCCACCTACTGGCTCCACCTCCTTATGTTTCCTGGATCTGGAATGCAGTGGCCATGCTGCTTGCCATGTGCTCTGAGGGCTGGACCTCATGCGCTCCCTCTGGCAGAGGTTCCCCCCACTCCCCCCAACCCTGCTGCACCCCAACCAGTGCCCAGTGCTCCCCAGGGCGCAACTTAGGAAACTCCCCTACCTCTGTGAGTCGCAGCTCCCAGCACCCGGGGCCACCCCTGGGAGGCCGAAGTTCTCTGGCTCTGGTGGATGACCCTCCAACCCCGGGGAGCAGAACCCCTCTGCTCTCCTCCAGGTCACCTCGAGTAGGAGAACTGCCTCACTGGGTCCCAGCCCTCAAAAACCCAGTCAAAGTCCCTAGTTCCAAAAACTCATGAGAGAGCGCCTAAGACACGATTTGCTCCCAAGACATGATTCACTCCCAAGACATGATTCACTCCCGTTGCCATCTTAGCTCCACCCCTATAATTTTAATTTAATTAATAAATATTTACACATTTAATTAATCTCTCACATAGTAAATATTGATACCTACAGCTCTTCTCATTTCTGTGAAAATATTAAAAGTAATAGATATTAGTAATGTTGAGAACCCTTGCTCTAAATTTGTCTTCCTTCTATGTTTCTCTCTATATTAATGTACATATCATCTCCCCCATTCTTATGTAAGCTCTATGATCTTAAGGATTGTTTGTGTGTTTTTACCTTTCTTTGTATACTAAGCATATACACACATAGTTAAGTACTAATAAATGCTTATTGATTGATTGATTGGCTGAAAATAGGATGTTAAATTTATTGTCCAGTCATTTCAGACTCTCATCAATCTATCTCCAATTTATCATCCCAGGTTTGGGACATAACAGGGCTTTATTCTTTCAGTGTTTCAGTTAAGATAGATTATTTCTTATTCCTATATCTTGTCCTGCCCTTTGCTGCTTCTGTAACTTTACTATTTCACTTATCTAGAATCTCATCATCCCTAACGCATTCCTATATATATATATATATATATATATATATATATATATATATATATGGTTTTTCCTTACCTCTATTATCCTCTTTTTCATTAACTTTTCTGTATAAACTCTTTAACTTATCTCCTACAGTTAACTAGAGGATATCCTGAATATCTTGGGGAATATCCAAAACAACTTCTGTGGATGTTGATCTTCACTTGATTTTTTTAACAAGATCTTTAATTTCATTAGTTTATCTTGTCATCAATTCTTCTAATATAAATAGGCACAATGTGGTCTTAGTGGCTTGAGCCACTGAATGGATCATATAGAGAGTGATGCAGTTCAAACTTTAACCCAAATTTTTGTGACTGAGTAGATAGGTCTCTACCAATTCTATAACATCACTTTTCTAGTATTCATTATTATTATTATTATCTATTTTCAATTTATTCTCCCAGAATAGATTATAAAGTTTTTGAAGACAGGATTTTTATTTTTTTCCAATATAATTAACAATGCCATATACATATATACATTTTAATTTATTTGAAATTAAAACACTTCATGAACAGAAAATATATAAATATGAAATATTTTACTTTTCCTATCTTCTATCCCTCCTCATTGTGTATCCCAAACGATCCTGTATTCTTAAAATCAATGCCAGCAGAGCAGAGCATAAGTTTTAATGGATCCTGAGAATCTGGAAAGGGCCATATGTCTCTCTCTGTAGGGTTAGCTTATTTAAAAATAATGATCAATCACAGTCTTCTAACGTTTAGAGGCTTTGCCTTCTGTATCAGTGGAGGGGACCACAGACAAAATCTTGCATTTTTCAAGAATCAAATCATATGTTAATATATCAGTCCATCCACATAAGATAACCGTAATTTGTGTCAATTCTCTTTTCTATTTGCATCATACTGACTTCTTTTATGTTCTTCAGTTTGTATCACATACAGTTAGAGGTTTGGAGTATAAAAAAATTGCATGTATATAACAAATAGTATGACATTTTGAAATATGTGTTAACTATTGTTATTCATACTATTATTCTTTATCTCATTCATAAAATTAAACCTTTGAATGTAAGAATCATCTCATATCTATGAGCCATGTGATATTTGTTTTTCTGGATCCCTGATTTAATCAGAACAGGGAGTTCCTTGTAAGGAGCTTCACTTTGCTTGTCTCTCACTGCTTTGCCTGCCAAAGAGTCTTAAAGAATTTCTGTGGTGGGGTATACTGAAAGGTTAAATAATGTAACCACACTCACATTCAGAATGTGTGAAAGACCAAACTTGAACTCAAACATCCTGACTTTCATGTTGAAACATTGTTCATTACCCCATGCTCTCATATACTTTATGTTACATACCTGACATACCTGCAATATTTAGAATAATGTGAAGCTCTATACTCATTTACTAAAATGCATGATCACTCTCAGAAAAAAAAAATAGAATAAAGATAAGAAAAACTTTCTCTTCTCTTTATTCCTACTTCTACTTCCCAGTCACAACTATCTTTCACTCTTCCCACTCTTAGTTTGCTTGGAGTGTTCATTTCCTTATCCTCCCATTTCCCTTCTCCTGTGCCTTCAGGTCCTACTTATGAATTGCTCACCCAAAAAATTTCTTGGAAAATTCTAAATGCTGTGTGTCTTTCCTCTTACTTTGAGAAAAGAAAATAGTGTCTGTAAGTATATTAGTCAATATACTAAATATCAAGCTTAAATATAATAATCAGAGCATTTGTTTTATTAAGTAATTAGAAAACTATATGATTCATGTCTACTTGTGTTTAGAATAGTATTTAGCTGAAAGACCTCAAAAATCAAAAAGCACAAGAAGTGAATTAGAGTTTCAGAGACATTTATAAAATGTTGTGAATCAAATTAAGCTATGGTAAATATGAGAAACATTATATGCATATATGTATATATGTATGTATGTTGCTTTATACAATATCTTATACAAAAATAAGTAGCTTGAAAATCTTTTGAGATCTGGGAGGTAAACATTCATTGTGAAGAACTATGTATTTATGTCTGAGATAATTAGCCCAAACTAGATTGAAAGAGTGAAGATTTTTCCCCTCAATTTGGGGTGAAAATGTGTCATTGAAAATATTAATGGAGTATATTCTTCCCTGACCCTCAGGACTCATTTTCAAGAGATCAGTTGTAAACTTTTCTTCTAATTGAGATTTGACTTTGCCCTACCAAATTAGCCTGTTGTGCATGATTTTAAATGCTCCAGTGAACACATTTTCAAATTTTAAATGAGTTCACCTAGTGCATTACAATGAGTATACCTTGCTGCAGCTGAATAGTATAACAAGAGTAGGACTTAGTGATACATTAAAAATAGTTTAGGAAAGAAAATAAAAGTTTTTTTTTTCCCAAACTATCAACTCATTGTAACAAATCACTATTTTTGAAACATTTAATATGTATGATTGTGACTTTATAATGTTAATCTCTATAAAAATTATGAATGCAGATAGTAAGATCACATCTGGCAGAAGTTAGTATTTCAGAAGACATTCTAAGACTTGGACTTAAAATCAGAAATAATTCCACTATTGTCTTATTCCTGACCAACATTGGGTTTGTCCCCCTGGGTATGGACATAACCATTTCTTCTGTGCTCAACTGATAGTCCCTTCCCCAAAAAAGATTACTTACTTTTCTACTCCTTTTTATATGTACCTTCTTACATATATAATTTTTGGCTCAATAAAATGCTACTCCCTAAAGGGCATGACTTATTTTTATCATTCTTCCTCATTGCCCTAGAACAGGAACAGACGCATGTAATAAAATTTTACCTGCCTCTTACTGCCCCCTAGTGTAGAAGTTTCAAAATTTTTTCCATCTTCTTTTGTTAACAGGAAGGTTCTAAGAGCAAAGAACCTGCAGGTATAACTTCATTAAAAAGAAACCTCTAATGGCACAATTGAGCAATTTTAGAATTCACCACTCTCAGTTATTAAGACAGTGTCACCAGCTCATCATTTCATTGAAGAAAGTAATAATATTACATAGTTTTATGTTGTTGATGATAGTGAGGAAACAAATAATGATAATGATAATTCTTACAAATAAATGATTTAAGTTTTCTAAATAATTTACTTCCCAAAAGACTTATTAATTTAAAAGTGTAAGAATTATTATTCCCATTTTGCAGCCATGAAATTTCATTATGAGAGACTATATGAAATCAGTGTCTGGGTATGAGGACAACCGAGGATTGAAATCTAAAGTGTTTGTTGTGCTAGAAAAAGAAATTCTATATAGACAGAAAGGATAACTTATATAATTAGGGACTAAAGGGATGAAAAATGGAACCCTGCATGCATCATACAAATATTACTTTCAATGGATGCCAATGGGTACTACTGCCTTAACAGCAAAATAAATTTGTTTTGGTAGGATTATTCAGTCCCTTGGACAATAAAATATATAGTATTCAAAGGTAATTAAAAATATGCTTGTTAAATATTAATTTATTCATTCATCTAACAAAGATTTATTATCCACAATATGAATTACAATGTGTCAGGGACAGAGTAGGCCAGAAAAGACATATATTACATAGAACTTAATCTCTAGGATCTTTTACTATCCTTAGGGAGGGAGAAATACCTACATATAATAATTAGTAGGAAATAAATACAAATGGACTAAAATTACCCAAATAAATCAGGGATGACTTTGATGTGGATATCAAATTCAGTGATGCAATTCTCATATCAGTAATACTTCCTGTGCATATAGTAGAACTTTTATACATTTCATAGCATAAGTTCACTGAAGGAAACCATTACATCTTCTCAAAAACGCCATTCCTTTGTCTTGTTATCTTATGGATTACACTAGAATTTACAGGTTATCCACCAGTTTTAACTTGTTCTCATAATAAGACGAATTCATCTTGTGTTTTGATCATACATCTCTGGATTTTTTTGTGTGTAAGGCAAATGGGGTTAAGTGGCTTGCCCAAGGCCACACAGCTAGGTAATTATTAAGTGTCTGAGATCAGATTTGAACTCTGGTACTCCTGACTACAGGGCCGGTGCTCTATCCATTGTGCCACCTGGCTGAGCCTTTGGAATTTTTAATCTGGTCCTATATTAGTTCCCTTCTTTCAATATGTTACACATAATTCATGTGTTTTTCCATTGCCTTCTAAATATTTTAAATCCCTCAAAAATTATAATTTCATGAGTGATACAAAGACATAGGCATTAAACTGGTTTTAAATAATTGTGATGGTCTTTTTTTCAGGTAGAAATTTGAATTCATCAACTTTTTTCTAGCTCCTTAATATCTTATGATTATATTCTGTGGTTCTAGGTATATATTCACTTAGAGGTGCTCACAAGGTGAATAGGGGAGTGTGATATTTCATCCCTTAATTATGCAAGATAAACATATTGTTGCAACAAAATTTTCAGTGTAGTATTTTTCTCTCTTAAAGTGAATATTTTATACCTATCATAAAATAATGAGCAGGATTTTATATTTTGTATATTTTAGGTCAATTATTTTTTGGCAAAGTAATGGAAATAAGTGAATTGGCCAAGATCACATAGCTAGATAATTATTAACAGTCCTAGGCCAGACTTGGTTCCTCTTGACTCCAGGGTCAGTAATCTATTTACTGCACCACTCAGTTGGCTTGATTTTAGGTCAATTTTACAATGATAAATTTATCTAACATCACATATAATAGCTGACTTTTTCCAGCTTAATACCCTTATGAATGTTGCTATCCATTTACAGATAAATAATTCCGAAAACAGTAAATCTGGAATATTTCAAGAGCTAAGAGTTATTTTATTCCATAATGGCACTTCAGAGCAGGCAGGTAGGTAACCATAATACAGTCTAAGAGTAGGAAACATGAGCATCTTAATTCAAATCCTATTCCAGACATTTACTACCTTATACTCTCCAATTTACTTATGCTCTCTATACCTCAGATTCCTCATTTATAAAATATGGGGGATTGCATTTCATAACTTTATAATCCTATGACTTTCTTGAATAACATGACATTAAATTGACAAAGAAGAATTTGGCATTAATGGTCAAAATTAATTTTATCTTAATAAATATCAGTTTATCAAATAACTACTATGTTTAGAGTGCTGTGCTAGAAATAAGGGAATTAGCGAACATTATATACAGCGTGATCCCTGTCATTATAAATAAAGGGCTTAACAGTATAGTGAGTATATGTGGTACATACACAAAGACATTAATACAAAATAATATCTAAATACATAAAGAGTGATTTTAAAAGATATTGAAAGCAAAATAACTATGTGTGGATGTTTAGAAAAACTTCATATAGGAGACAATATTTGAGCTACGTTATTAAACAGACATTCTACAGAAAATGATTAGGAAAGTATTTCAAGAATAGGAAAGAGAATGAGTTCAAGAATAGGAAAGAGAGGGAGCAAAGCACAGAAGTCAAAAACATTGTGGGCAAATACAAAAAATTCAGATGATAGTTCTAGATCTGAATTGTAGATGAGTCAACCTCTATTGTAAAGAACATGAAGAATCATATGAAATAGAGACAAAAAGTCTAAATGGTGTCTGATTCTGGGTGACTTTGAATGTCAATTCAATGATTCAATTCAAGAAAAAATATATCAAGTGGGTATAATGTATAAGGCACTCTAACTGTGACGCAAAGATAAAAAATGAATCCATATATAGCTCAAGGAATATTCATTTCTAGGGAGGGGAAACTATAATAAAATAAGTATACAAGTAAGTAAGCACAAAGTAATGTGGAAGAGGGTATACAATTGAATTATTTTATACAGTGAACAGCATTGCCAAGATCTTATCAATAAATAATACAAGGGGCGGCTAGGTGGGCGCAGTGGATAGAGCACCAGCCCTGAAGTCAGGAGTACCTGAGTTCAAATATGGCCTCAGACACTTAATAAGTACCTAGCTGTGTGGCCTTGGGCAAGTCACTTAACCCCATTGCCTTGCAAAAACACTAAATAAATAAATAATACAGACAGTATTCTATAAGGTGCTATAAGGGTCCAGAAAAAAAAGAGATCAATTTGGAATGGAAATATTAGATGTAAACTTTGAACAGAACACGAAAATCAGGCATATATAGAAAGACTGAGAGGAGGAATAATGGTCTTGCAGATGAGGAAATAGCACGAAAAAAGTAAAAATACAGCCATGAGAGCAATGGAATGACTGGGGTTTGGATACATAGGCTAGGATAAAATGTTTAAGCTTTGAATGCCAAGTTGTGGAGTTTGTACTTTACCTTATAAGTAATGACTAACTATTAAAGTTGTAATGACATGATTCAGTATATTCATTGGAAAGATTAAGTCAATTTATATTTAGTTGGGATGGGATGTAAGAAAAATTTGGTTAGAGAGAGAACAAGTCCTTTTGCATAACATTATTTTGCATGGGAATATCCTCATTCTAAATTCTATATGTATAAATAATATCCATATTATAAATCACATTGCCAATTTCACTTTTTATATTAAGCCTACCATGATAGCTTAGTTGGAGGTAATCTTATCCCCATTTGGAACTCCTAAAAATACTTTTATCCATTCATTTTTATTACTGAAATATTTATAGCATTCCATTTTATCTTATGCTTACTTTTAGATCTTAACTCCACTATTTGATTGGATGTTCTATAAAGAAAAGATAATGTTTTTACAAATCACTGAATCTATCACCTAGGAATGCTATGTAGTGGTTGAGCACTTAAAAAATATGTTAGATGAATGAATAATTAAATGAATCAATGGGTGAATTAATGCTTAATGATGTTTTTATCCCCTGGTAAAACCATAGATTTCAAATTTTATCAAATTTCATTGTCTTTAAATTAAACCCTTATTGTTATTAATCCAAAATAATATAATGTTGAGAACTACTCAAGTGAGTTTGTATTAGAAAGTCAGTTATGACTAAATGACCTAAGCTCTGGTGACCCTCAAGCTGAAGGCTTTCCACGGAACTCTGGTTTGATAACACAATTGCTACATTCATGGCCTCATTTGTTGATAACCCTGTTCCCAAACTTGACCTGAGTTACATACTGCTAGATTACATCCTGCACAAGTTGGAGTTACATCATTGTTTTTATCCTATATTCTAATTTTGTGGTTTTCTGCTATAAAAACTGTTTTATATTTACAATAAACAGCTCTGCTAGTTGTCCTACAATCACCCCTGAGTGTACACCTGTGTCTTTTTCTCTCCTGAGGTGAATGAATCCCCTAGTGGACAGGGGATCTCAAAAATATAAAGTTACACATATATGACCCCGGGAAAATTGCTTACCTTCTATAAGCCTCAGGTTTCTCACCTGTAAAATGGAAATGATAATAGATCTACATTGTGGTTCTGAATAAAACATGAGAAAATATTTGTAAAATATCTTGCAAACCTCATAATATCATATAAGTACTTACTCTAATACAAAAATTTTCCTAAACTTATACCTGATTAAAATCTTTTCCACACACAAACATGTTAACCCTTCTTAGAAACAATCTAGTATTCCTTTTTTTCTTTGTTGATGCTGTATGCTCCCCTATTAGAAGTCTAGAGACAGACTTTTCTTGTTTTTAAACTTTTTTTATAGATTCTTGTTTTTGATAATACTGAGTACCATGTATAATTGGTCACACATGATTTCCTTTGATTTTCCTATTTACTTTCTCACTTTTCACACATTGATTATTCCTTTGTTACTTCTCAGTTTCTATTCTACTTTTGTACTCTTCATTCCCTCAAAAATTCATGTTGCCACAGCCTTTTCTTTCTCTTTTGTTACAAGATCATAATAAACAAAGTTCTTTTTCTTTTCCTCAGTTAGAACTCCCTTAAAAATTTAGAAGTAGAAGATATCTAAGAGATTATTCAGTCTAGGTGTCTGACAACAAGAAAGGGGAAAATGTCTAACAGTTGAGTAATATGAATGCTAACCAATCAGAGCTCAGAGTCCAGGAGATTCAAATTTCATTTCCACTTAGGAGGTAGAGGTTGAAAAGCAATTATTATGACTTGGAAAAAGTTTTGTAGTAGTGTTCTTTGATTATTCATGAAACCAGTCTTGAAATTCTAACTCTTCTTTTTGCAAGCTTTGTAATTTGCAGAGAAAGAACAAGCATTAAAAATAGGCATTTCCTTATCTGTAATAGTCAGAGGTTATATTAGTAAGAATGAATCTAGGTATAATTCCTTTGTTTCTATTATATGAAACTTTGTTGATATAACGTAGTGTTGTTGGGTTTTGTTTTCTGTTTGTTAATTTTTTTTATTATACCCAGTGTTCTCCTTTTCCTCTTTCCTTTCCTTAACCATTTTGTGTCCCCTTGTCATTGGAGGCACTTAATCTCATTCTCTTCTAACTTAAAATGATTCAGGATCAATTTAGAGCAATGTGTCCTCTCTTATAAAAATAGTTATCTGCTTTGTATTGGAATGTTCTTGCTGTCACTATATAGAATTCATTTTTATAATCACAAAATTTCCAGAAATTAAAGGGAAGTGACTTTATTACTCACCTAGTCTATCTTGCACCTGAATATGAATTTACTGTCTGCTAATCCCTTCCAGGGGCTATCCAATTTCCATTTAAAGACTATTAGTGAAGAGAAATCTATCCTATATTAAAATATTGCTCTATATTTTAAATAATTATAATTATTAATTAGAAATTATTTTGTTTTATTTATTTTTCACTTTGTATTCCATCTACATATACCCCTCTGCAGCTCTCATTCATCATTCAGAGTTGGTCCTCTGAAGTCAAGAAGAACGTGATTACTTTGTTATCTGTATACTTCAGTCCTTCAAATATTCGAAGATAGTTACAGAACATGAAGCAATCCTAATTTCTGATCTAATTCTATATATTTAACCTTTTATTCCCAGTTGCCTCATTCTCCTGGCTGACGTATGTATGAACTTCAAAAATGATATACCCATAAGCAAGCAATATACACTAGAAATAATTTGACCAGGGCAAATAACTGGAATTTCATTAATGCCTAATTTTAAAAAATTGTTTTTCAATGCAAATATAATTACGTTGGGGTTTTTTTTGTCATGTTGTTAATTAATATTTATTGAGCTTGTAAGTAAATGAAACTTCTTCCCAAATATATTGAATTTTTTTAATTCATGAATTCAAGTCTATAAATATCAAGTGTAAAATGTGACTGATTTCATATACTACATATTTCTATGATGTTAAGATCTTTTTGAGTCCTCTGTCACTTCAAATGCGTTAGTTCAATATTCAAATTATAGAAGCAGTTTTCTTAAAGTTTTTATTCAAGATATTATTTATTTTAAAATATTGAGTCACAAAAGGCAAAGAGCAGTTAATGGTAGTCTCTGAAGGATATATATATATATATATATATATATATATATATATATATATATATATATATACACACATATACTCCTACCCCTTTGGTCTGACCTTAGTTCCATAATCAGGACTTATTGAATTTGTACTCATCTAACTCTCTAACTCTGTAACTTTTGTTTTCCTTATTTTTTCAGAGAATGTTTCTAAACTTAATAATCCTCATCGACATAAATTCTTTATTATTCAATTGAACGCCTAAGCCTGAGAAGTTTTGAGAGGATAGGAGTTCACTGTTAATGCCTTAGAAAGAGAAACCCTCTTGACAGGGACATTTTAAAAATAGAATTTTGTAAAATGAAGATGATGTCTTTGATGAGGATGAGAATGATAATAGTAGAGCAGGATAATGGAACATTATACACAAAGCATATGCCAAGCATGTGCTAAGCAACTTATAAATATTTCATTTAATCCTCATTTATCTGGAAGGTAGGAGCTATTACTATCCTCATTTAATAATTGAAAAAATGGAGATAGGCAGAGCTTATCAATAGCAAAAGCATCACCAACAAGGATTTAACTATTCAGAGTAATTTAAGCATCAAGTTCTAAACATACAACAATACCAAGATTTCAGCTTAAGGGCAAAAGAAAAAGTTACTATTCTTGATAAACACATGAAATGGAACAGGAGAACTGATCTCATGCACACTTATTTTTTTTAAACCCTGGACATTATTTCTGTATCAAATTCCTAAACTCTTCCCCTTTTTAGACATGATCATAAACTCATGGAACTCATTGAAAGTTTTGTAAATAATGGAGAAAAGTTAGAAAGAGAATGTTAAAGAGTAAGTAAACTTGAGTCTGAGAAAAGAGACTGTCGAAACAGTACCATGCTAGTGAAAAACAAAGTTTTTTACCCTCCATCTACTTTGACACAGCTGTAAAAAGCTAGGCATCTACAGTCATTGGAGAAAATGACTCCAGACTTATACTTGATTAGCATCTAAATGACAGAGATATAGTGAAATGTGTGTACCAATACCATGAGCAAAAAGGGAACTGGAGATTCAGATAGAACTACAATTTCCTGAAACAATATCAATGACTGGTACCATTTTCAGAAGAGATTAAGATAGACTCTTGGTTACTTGAAGTAAAACAGTGATAAGCAATGAATGAAAGTTTCTTCCTTGACTTTGATAGATAGGGTCCAACTGGACTTCTGGAATTTTGCACTGCCTTCCACTTAAGTGATTAGTATGGGTTATGTGCAGGGAGCAGACTAGAGAGAATGTTATTAAACTGTTACAATTTATTTCTACCATTACATTTTAAAGTGTTTGTAATGCATCTCCTTGTAATTGACTGTAAATAAAATATTGAGGAACAAATAAAAGTAATCAGTGAAATGGTGACAGAAACCATAAGTACTACTTTTACTTTATAGAGACCCAATACTGAACACAATGTCTGAAAAATAATGAGTATTTCATTAAGTTTAGTGATTCATTTATTCATTTCATTAGATTACACAGAGTTCTAGACTTATATAAGAACACCAATATCCATTATGAAAGAGCAGAGTCAAAGAGAGACCAAACAGGTTCTTATATTTGTCTTCAATGTTTTCACATCAATCTCTCAAAGGGAAGACAGAAAAAGCTCATAGTTTTTAATCCTCACCTAAAATTGGCCAGGGATTTCCTTCAAAATCTGTTATTGTATATTATAAGATTATAGATTTAGAGCTGGAGGGACTTTGGTGACCAGTTAGTAAAGTCCCTTCATTATACAGATTGAGAAACCAAGGAATAAGGAATTTATTTCCCACAATGACACAAAAGTAGCTTATTAGCAGTGCCAGTAATTGAACCAATGTCCTCTGATTCTAAATTCACAATTGAATCCCTTTTTTTGTTTTCCTTTAAAGTGGCACCAAAAACTGACCTCACTTCCAGGCAACTTTTGATTCTTCTCCCAGTCTATGACTATCTTTGTTACTATTAGGTGCAATTATATCACCAATCATTATATGGTTGATTTTTGGAGCTTTTATATTTTAAGCTACATGAAGTCACAAGAAAGATATTTAAGGGGGAATGAGGAGCTGGACTAAATAGGCTACCATTTCCCTAAGCCCTTTATATTTAAATATTTCTTTAAACTCCACCCCCATCCAGTGTTATCTATCACACTTAGTGGGCCCAAATCTATTGATAGAATAATATACCACTACTTATCTGATTTTTATTATCCATGTTCCTTGTAAATTAATCCTGAGGGAGGGGGGAACATGTGATATGCTTGTGTGTATCATTATGAAAGCATAAATGTAGGAGTTGCAATCAAATTACCTAGTGGAAGAATGGAAGTAGATTCATAGAAATCTGGTTTGGCAGATCTTCAAATGTAGGATTTAGAGAAACTTTCTCAGGGACATGAAGAAACAAAACCCTTATATGTACCTTAAACCAAGGTTTAGAGGTTAGTGAAGTTTAGATTTTTTTCCTTGCATCAAAAGAATATTGCTTCTGAAAGCTATGTTTGTCTCTTCTACTTCTATCCTCTCTCTCTCTCTCTCTCTCTCTCTCTCTCTCTCTCTCTCTCTCTCTCTCTCTTGTGTTTTCTCTATCTCTAGCTATCTTACACACACACACACACACACACACACACACACACACACACACACACACAAACCAAACAACCCTATATTTTAGAAACCATACTGGATCTTTAGTGGCACTCTGCACTAACCAAATTCTTATAATCTTTATTAGATGAATAAACTCACAACTCAAAAATGCTTCTCTTTTTGCGTCTGTACTCAGCAAGGAGTTACTCTTGCTTGACACTCTTCTTTGTTTTTTCAGGGTTCCCTACCACCAATAGTAACTAATAATTTGACAAGAATCTCGATCACTTCTGAGATTCAGAGCATTTCCATTCCACTCTTTAAGAAAACACAATTTAAACTTTTATCTAGAGTCTTCTTTTTCCCTTTTTTTTTTTTTGTTCTCACATCCTGAAGGCAAAATACTTGAAGTATAAGACTCGGTATTGTTGGTATAATTTCTAAAGTGCATAAGATTTCACACCTCTGTACACTAACCTGTAGTTAATTTTATTTTCCTGCTTCATTTACAAGGGGAAAAAGCAATATAGTGAAGGTTACATAATCATGTAACCTGTTCTTAATTTTTATCCGCCACTATAAAATCACTCAGGATATAAATGCATCTTGCATGCAATATTTATAATGAGATATAAATGATAATTATTGGTTTATATTCTCTCCAGTTAAAGTGGAATACTGCAGTTTTTTTGGTCATTGCACAATTGTATGAGAGGACTGCATGGATTGAAAACAGGCACATTTACTGCCAAACTTAATGTATAAACTTCAGGAATTTGCTTTGTTGAATTTTGTCAAATATTTGTGAGCTCCTATAACCCTCTGGAACCAAGTAAAATTAAAAGGAATTTAATTAGTGTGCTGGGAATGTAAAGGGATACATGAAATTTTTATTAAGGAAACTATTTCTGAGTCACCATATTATAAGTTGTGAAATTTTCCTTCTGGATAAACACAATATGTATACATGTGTAATGCAGAGAGAGGTAAATGTGAAGGAAAATTGCTGAACTGAAACTTTATTTGAAACATAACAAGTAATGTAGATTATGTATATTTTAATAGAAATGAATAGATTTATTATAGTGTGTGAGATAAAGAGAAAATTTCTTACTTTTCAATTTTCATTTTAGGCTACTGTACAAATGCTTAATTCCATGCCCATTTTAGTCATCAGAATTCAGTGTGGCTATGATTAATTTCAAAGGCACATTGGTCCAGGATTATTATTAGGTTAGTTTGTTAATGCACAATCTGTCATGAAAGCCTTGAAGTGGAAATAGAGCAGGTGCATAGCAAGTGCTAATTGAAAATAGCTTAAATCATAAGGATGGGAATATTTTCATCTTATTTCAGGTAGGGCAACACAAAATTAAAGCATTTCACAAATATGTAAATTAACTTTGTCTAGTTTTCCACAGAGTAGACTTATAAAATAGTGACTTGGCCTCTAACATTTACCCATGACTTTCAAAATAATTGAGGAGCAACAAGCTTAATGAATGAAATTTAAAATTATTTTATACTATTCCAAGTAGTATATATATATATATATATATATATATATATATATATATATGCAGTTTAATAATTGAAAGAGAAATATTCTAATTTTTTATTCCCTCATGTTAATAATAAAAATCTTATTTTCTTGTCATTAGCATGTTTGGCATTTTTTTTTTTTAGGTTTTGCAAGGCAAACAGGATTAAGTGGCTTGCCCAAGGCCGCACAGCTAAGTAATTATTAAGTGTCTGAGATGGGATTTGAACCCAGGTACTCCTGACTCCAGGGCCAGTGCTTTATCCACTACGCCACCTAGCTGACCCTATGTTTGGCAAATTTGTAAATCTTCTTTGACTGTGAAAATGGTTGAAATCAAATAATACAATAGGAAGTGTAAGTGTAGCGGATATAAGTTTACTTTGACCGTAATATGCAGTCCATTCAAATAAAAATTGTGATTTTGGTATTGTATAATTTGGTTAAATATTTATACAATACCAATGGGATTCAAAGGATAAGGCTATGCTCTAGGAAATTAATAAAAGATTTGTTAGACCTTGATCTCAGCTCTCATAATTCAAATGGGAAAGGACAAATATATATATATATATATATATATATATATATATATATATATATATATATATGGTGTATATAAGTATATAGTATATATATGCATTAATTAAAGGTAAAAATAATATATAGTAAGGGCTTTACATGAAATATGTAAAATTAAATGTGTGAGTGATACAGAGTGAAGGGAAAACTATAGTCAATCACAGAAATAAGACCTCCTAGCAACTCTTGCATTTGCGTATGACTTCAGTTTCATAGAAATTCAATCAACAAAGAGAAGGGAAGGCATGACAGGAAGCATGAATACAGAAATATGAAGGCAAAAAAAATTTCATAATACAGAGTTCTTGAAAAATTAAAATGTACAATGGTCAGGAAAATGATATTGAATGAGAAAAGGATTTATAACCATGTTAGGTAAGTATATCCAAAAGAATAGAGGATCAGTGCGGTGGATAGAACATCAGACTTGGAGTCAAAATAACTCATCTTCCTAAGTTCAAAACCAGAATCAGACAGTAACTGTGATGCACTGTGTAAGTCAATTGACCCTGTTTGTCTTTGTTTTCTCAACCATAAAATGAGTTGCAGAAAGAAATGGAAAACCATTCAAGTACATTTGCCAAGAAAATCTCAAATGGAGTCATGAAGAGTTGCCCGCAAATGAAATGACTGAACATCATCAAATGAAAAAAAAAAATCAGAGTTCAATTGTGACCACTATTGTAGATATGTCAGAAAGAATTGTATTTGAAAGTTATGTTTTGGATTTGGTCATTAAAAAACATTGGGACTTTTGAGAAAGAAATATCAATAGAGTGATAAGAATGAAAGCCAATAGAGAAGCTGCAGTGACTATAGTTTTTGAGGAATTGATGGGATCAGGTATGGACAACGTTTTCCAGAAATTTATTAATGGAAAGGAGATGGTATCTGAATAAGATTAGTTGTTTCAAGGTAAATCTTGCTAATTAATTGCCCAAGAAACTGCGGATTTATTACTTGATAATAATTACACAAGCCTTTGTCAGTCCAATATTGTTAGTCACTATGTCACATTTCCATCATTTAGCTAGTCCTCTTATGAAATGATCAAAGATCTTTTATAATCCTGATGATCTGCTTCTGTTCACTTTCCAGATTGATAATATTCTTTCTAAAATGTATTATTAAGTCCTTGATGTGATCACCAGGGCATAGAGAACACTGAACTGAAGACTGCGACTCTTTTATGACTGTCACAGGTAGCATAAGCTTATTTGACTACTTATTTTACAATTGAGTCATATTGAGCTTACTATCCCTAGATATTTTATATTTATACTGTTTATAATGATTCACCCATTATGTATTTGAGATGTTGATTATTTAAACCCAAAAGGAGAATTTTATAGAAGATTACATATATAAGCCCTCTTATCAGTTACAGCACTATCTGGCATCTGTAACATGTTGAATTTTCCCTCCCAGCTCCCCAATTTTTGTAAATGTGATAAATATATTACATGTAGTATATCATTGATAAAACTATTGAACAAAAAACTAAGAAAATATTCCCATGCAAAAACACTAGTTATCACCATCCAATTTACATTGATCAGTCCTCAACTATTCATTCTCTCTAACTATATTTAACCATTTGTCAAGTTTTCTTGATTCTTACTTGTCATTGTCTTTCATATCCATAACATGCTTTATTTCTATATATCAGATTATTATAAAAAGTCTTTGAATTAATGTCACTTCTTCTACATATTCTTGCCTCCATTTCAACGTTCACATAGTTTCCAAGAAATTATTTTCTAAAACATGGGTCTGTCCATATCAGACCCATCACTTAACATAGTCTCTTTTACAGTAAAAATTCTTATTTTCCATTAAGTTTTTGGAACTACAAAGAGAGAATTTAACAATCATTTTTTTCTTGCAATATTTTAAGATTCTTTTATTCTTCCCTCCCTCCCTTGCCACCCCCTTACCTATGAAAGAGAGCTAATATATGTTGCACAATCATAATTATGCTAAACATATTTACTTATTAATCACTTTGTGAAAATGAATCAGAACAAATGCCTCTCAGGTGGTCTTGTAGCCTCCATACAAGTCTATTCTTACAGAGAATAAAAATCATAGCACTTGTTTTGAGTTGCTAATGTCATAAATTAACCTGGAGGGAAAATATTTAAATCATTGTAAAGATTAAAATACTTTGTTTATTTATTTGTTTTTAAGTATCATATAGGTTTCTAGTATTACTCACCCAACTTTTGGTTCCTCAGACTTTGCTTCTGCTTTCCCCTTTAGGTTTCTAAAGGAAAATCTTGAAGAATTTAAATGATTTCTGTATTAATATAGGTCTTGAGCCTTAAACAGTGTCAGCACAATTTTAACCACCAGTCAATATTTCACCAGTATCATCTATCCCCATTTCATTCCTAGTATCATTATCATCATTCTTCCATCATTAGTGATTACTTCCCTGATATCCTTCTGACCAGTAGCCCTCAATATCAATTAACTAACTACTCCTTATTAGTATTTTCCAAAGAATATACAAAGGAAAATGAAAAAAAGAACTGCATTACATATTCATTATTCTGAGTACATATATTCTCCCTACTTCATCTTTCTTCAGTGAGAGCCAACCTAGACAAAGTAATGTCAGGCATCCTTTTCTCCCAGTGTTTTTCACCTTTGGCCAAAAGTAGAAATGATGATGCTATAGACCTTTTTTCCCTTTCAGGATGCAGTGTCTCAGATGCCTTGTTAGTTAATGAGATCAAGCAAGTCACTCCTCAGAGTTGGACCCTCATCAGATTTAACTGTTGGGGTTACCAGAAGATGCTTTTATGGATTCCAGTTGCTGAATTTCTCATAATTCTTATGGTCTTTCAAAGATCACTGTCTCTTAACCTGTAATTTTAGGCTTCGATGTTCACTAATTCAAAACTGGGAAGGAATATAAGTAAAAGAAAAACAGCAGTTCCATATAATCATTACCATCTGACAAATAGGGAGGGGGAGGGAAGAGGGATGAATGACTCTTTCACTGAACATTTCATAGATTTTTCTTCTTAGTGGAAAGTCACCATGGTTATCCCATTCACTTATAGCCCTTATATTTCCAACTCAGCAAATAATTGAATACTCTATTACTATGCAGAAAGACAAAAGGAAATGTGTTTGGTTAAAATAAAGAAAAGTTTTCCTCTGTTACCAATTCAAAAGTATATTCAGCAAGCCTACACATGATTTGGTGTCAGATAGAACATATCATATATGCTCTAAGGACTATTAAGACTACACTCTTGAAAAGGTCAGGTTCTGAATTGCATAACTGAGTGCCATGATTACTCCCAAACACCAAAGTACTAGCTCTTTAAATAGTTTGTACTTGACCCCCCAAAAATGGGAAACTTGATTTCTCTTTATGTTACACTTGGAATCCAATCTGATTGAGTACTCTTGTACTTAATTTCCTTCATTAGAATTTAGAGTGAACCAACTCATAAAGGAGAAACCAAATGGGAGAGAAACTGGTCTAGGTACTCAGATTGTTAGAGGGTACTCAAGATTCCTTCCCATGACATCTTTTTTAGTTGACTTTTCCACTTCAAAGATTTGATCATTGGGAGCTTTAAGTCCACCTTCTCATTAAACAATCAAGTTTGAATTTTCATTTGTCAAGGGAGGTTCTAGGCAGCTATATACGTAATTTAAGATGTTTCAGTCTCCCTTGGGCATCTGTGGTAATGAGCAGAAACCATTAACCATCAACTCACTGATTGCTATTAAATAAATTAATCATTAATATCTGTAAACTTTTTCTCTTAATGTTTTATTCACAATGATTCCTAATATAGTTGTATACTCTTTAATTATTGAGCAACTGACCTACTGGTAAGACCTTAGTGACAAGCTTTGACAATGTCATTCAAAGTCAAGCCCAAGACATTTTGGAGAAATATACAAATATATGAGTCACTAAATTCCTACAAAATTTTGACCACAAAAATCCATGTGACTAGCAAAGAAAGTAAGGAATAAAAAGACAATTAGTTGGTTGCAGCAAGTCTGTGTAATGGAATCATGGATATAGAAAATATTAAAATATTGAAGAACACAGAATGATGTAGAATAAAAAAATGAAACCATAGTTAGAGACATTGAAGCAGAGGGTCCATTAATTATCTTGCAATTTGTCAGAAATGGCTTCTTAATTTTTGTAATTAAAACTCAAAAAAAGAAATAAGGGTCAGTTCTATCTAATTAAAGTTTCTATTCTTCATTTTTTAAATATGTTAACCTTTTTTTAGAGTCATCTTGCTTTCCCATATATAGAAAAAGCCATGGCTTTGTTTTTATGTTTTAAGATCAATTCAACAAGTATTTATTAATTTCCTACCAGTGATTCACAAAATTTCCTCATCATAAAACTGCATGCTTGGTTCTGAAAATGTCCTAATTTTATGAGTTAATATGGTGTGTCTTAGAGACCTAATGTGATTTGCTAAAGGTAATTTACCTATCAAGTAAGGAGATATTAGATACAATGCTAGAATTGGAATAATGAAGACAGACTTCAAGAACGTATAAAGTTAGGTAATTTTAGGCAAATTCTCTATTCTTCCAGGACTTTGGTTTCCTAAATTGAAAAATGAAGGTGTTGGACATAATATTAGTTGTTATAAGACAATGATCATCTCCTTGATTAAACAACAAAGTAATATAAATAACCTATCAATCAAAATATTGATTCAAATGGTCTTAGACATGCTAAATATGCCACCCACCAGTGTCATGTGGCATGACATTGCTGCCATCCAAAACACTCCTGAAAGCAGATGGAATACAATTGCAATTGAGAAACATTTAACAAAATAAATAAAAAATAAAATAGAGCACTGGTCATATTAATGTATGGTTTTTTTCAAAACAAAATATGGTTTACAGGTATCCCTATGTATTTTTTTGTAAACTGTTTTTATTTGAGTTTAACAGCATCACTCTAAGTGACAGGTATGTCTGAGTAAAATACACCATTATTTTCCCTTAATGCTGTGGAAAACTTAGAATACATTTTTTAGGGTTTTTTTTTTAAATTCACTGTATTTGATTGTTAAAAACAGTTGCTGTTTTTCAACCAAATACTGCATGTGTGATCCCAGTTGACATGACTGTATTCAATATATCCATGATATATCAACATTATCTTCTTCTTTGCTATTTTTAGCTGAATTTTTCATTTTTCTTTCCTTTTCAATTAAAATAGATTATTTAAAGATGAGAATCCTAAAATATAAATGTATAATGGAGATCAAATACTTGAAACCCCAAACAGGGTTTATTGATGAAGCTGAGATTCTTTAGACTGGTAAAGAGAAGATATAGGACAGCAAGACATCAGTCATGATATTCAAACATGTTTCCATGTGGTATAAAGAACTAGGAACAAAGGTAACAGTTAAAAAAAATTAGGTTGTTGAAAGGAAAAATTCTTAAACAAAACTGTGAAGATGTAGAATTAGATGACTCCCTAGAAATCTTGAATTAGAAAATAGATGACAATTAAATTGGAATACTATAGTATTAGAGGGTAATGAAATTCTGCTCAAGTATGAAGTGGACTAGATAGCCTTTTTGGTTCTATGATCCAACTTTAAAATCATTTGAAGTAGAATGAAGAAATTCCTGTATTTCTACATAATTCATTTTAATCTATCCTTTCCAATAACTCAGCAAATTTAAAAGAAAAAATCAACACAAATATTCATAGTCCAAACAATCAATAATTTGATGAGGTACAATGTTCTTTTCATTTAAAATCATGATTTTTAAAAATTCAGTCTCTTGAAGGACATTGTTGATAATGATAATTGGACTAACTTTAGTGCATACATTCTATGAAAAGATAGCTCAAGACTGGGGGTGATCTGGTATAGAGGTAACTTTTTGGTTCAAGGGAAACATGGCATCACTCTGAGTCTTTCATTTTAATATAGCCTACCTCCAACTATGTTAATCAACAACATTTATTGCCACTCTTCTTAAAAACAACAACAGCAACATATAAGTCCTGAATCCACCACCATTATAGCTGTTGGTCTAAGAGAGAAAATCAAATGAAAATTCTGTTAGTCATTATGTGTAAACCTCATTAAGAAAATTATTAAATTGACCTGAACCTCTCTCAAAATTATTTTATTCACCACACAACAAAATAAATTGCCACTTTGTCTATGTATTTCTATATATCTTTCATAAACAAGTCACATGTTATGCTACTAACAATCTTCACATGCTTCCCCCCCATAATTTGTGGGTACTACTGCAATATTCATGCTGTTATACTGTATCCTTTTCCAGTCAATCATGGACTTAATGGTATCATTTTTCTATTTTAACATGCAAATAATTATCATGACCACCACTGATTATTACTACAATGTATATATAATGTATTTTTGTCATATATGATCATAAATATTATGAGTTTCTAGGTACAGGAAATACACCTGTTATTTCATTCATGAATGAATTACTTGATGGATACAGGTCAGCATGTTCATTTTAACTTATGACCTCAGAGAATTCTTCAATCATTAAGAGATTTTAAATTAAAAATTTTTAAGAGAAAGTCACAGAACTGTACATGTCATTGGTAGGATAGGAATTTAGAAATTTTTGGTTGCTGATAAAAATATCTTTCTAACCCTATGCCATATTTCCCTGTGGTTCTCTGAGTTTATCATACTAAATAATTCATAGCTCTACAAGATAATCTGAAAACACCAGAAATATTATTTAAGGGAATCTTTTGAAAATATAGCCCAGTTTTATTTAGGTGCTAAATGAGTATATGAAAATCCTGGTTCCATTTTTGCTGTTGAAAATCTTCTGATTTGATCATATATAGTGCATAGATTACATGAGGCTAGAACATTGTATTGTAACATGACAATAATTTACTAAGTATTATATTTTTGAGCTATAAATGTTATAGCGACAATCATCTTATACTTTTTCCACAAATTTGAAATAGATTTAAGATGCTATGCAAAACAAATTTAGATTCAAATTTGTCCAGCTCCTTAAGTTTGAATAAAACTGGTTTCTTTTCAGTATTTTAGAAAACTACAATTTATTTGTCCAGTATGACTCTATGCCTTTGACTTTGTTCTTTTCCTTAGTCACAACAACAGCAGCTGTGTGTCTCCTACACTCAGAGAGCACTGAAATAAATGCAGGTGCTCAAGGTATCAAATGCAAATGATATCAACTCCATCATGTTTTAATTCATTCAATATTTAATTATGTAGCACATTCTTTAGATTTCTATTTGCATTATAGGCAATGACTTTCAAAGCAGATGCAGAGTAAGAGTTAAGTTTTAAGGACAGTTCATGAATAATTCTTTTCATCAACTTTGTCATTATTGGCAGAATTTCATTACATATGTTCATAGCTGTCCATGCTTTGCTTGGAAACATATACTTCAAATATACATTCATAAAAATAGGAGAATGAGATGGAGAATGTTAAAAAATAGCATAAATAGATAGAAAAACAGAAGTCAAAATGATGCATTTCTTTTGTCTTTGCTGTTTTTGCCTATTATTCCCTCTGTCTCTCTGTACCTATCTTTGCCTTTCTCTTTTCTTTCTCTAACTCTGTGTCTTTTTCTCTATCTATCTCTGCCTCTCTGTCCCGCTACCTTTTTGTATCACTCTCTCTCTCCATCTCTATCTTTTCTCTATCTCTTTCTGTGACTTTTTGTATGTCCCCCTTTCAACAGAAATAAGGTTCTCTTTCAAATTAATATTATCAATAATATATATTTTCATCATGATCCTCTGTGGCATGATGGAAACATATCAAGTGGAAGCAATGAAGGAACACTTGTTTTTTTTAAAACATCAATGTCTTTTATTTGGTGCCTTGTGATAAAATGTCAAAAAAGGAAAAGAGAGAAAAAAAAGTAAAAGTAAACCTCAAAATATGAAACATCATTGATAATAACAAATTACCAAACCAAATTTAAAGTTTACCCCTCTCAATTTTACTTTAAACTTTTTTACTTTAAACTTTAAAACTTCTGTTTGTCATTTATAGTCTAATCATAACTTGTACAAGTAAAACAACTTATAGTATATTTTCTCATAGTATAAAATTGGCAGTAGTAGTAGTAGTAGTAGTGGGGATGAATTCACAAGATATTAATTATGTTGAAAGAGTGAAAAGAGAGTTATGGTTTATAAAGTCTTGCCTTTGTATTTTTCTTCAGACACTTTCCACTTTTGGAATAGTAAACAAATTATTTAACCTGATGAGATTAAGTTTCTTAAGCTACAAAATAGGGATAATAATGAAATTCTTGTGAAAATAAGATCATGCATCCTAAGGGCTTTTCAAAATGTTAAAAAGACCAGCTGTAACTATCAGGCAATATTAGTTGCATTTATGTCAAATTACAATTATGTGTGATAAAACAGAATTCATTTTCAGTTCTACCAGTGACATAAAAAAACTAGCAATCTTTCTTCATTGACAGCTTACTTAGGGATCAGATTTTTTATTTTTTTTAATTCTTTCTCTTACAAGGTCAAATGAGAGTTAATGATTGACATTTGCTGAAAGGCAACAATGTATTTCAGGAAAGAAAGCTTCATAATGATTAGAACTACTCAAACTAAAAGACTCTCTCAGGAGTCTATGAATTCTCCTTTTCTAGAAATCTTGAAATGGTTTTACCTTTTGCGGCTATTATGGAGAGGAATCCCATATTGCTATATATGTGGAATGGAGGTCATCTGAAGCTTCTTCTAACCCTGAGATTCTGATAATATGACATTTTTTTCTTTTAAGAAAATTTTTCTCTGAGAATAGGCAAACAATTGTAAGAAGAAAATAAATAGATCAAATCAAAATTTATAACTATGAAATTTTCAGTGATATTTAAATTCAGAGCAATTTAAATTCTTTGAAGGTAAGACCTCAATATTTTGCTCTTCCAATTTTCCCTGCAACCATTAAGTTGCCATCCAACTGATTTATTTTCATATCATTCTATTTCAATGTAGCATCCTAATTAATCTCCTCAATTCTAGACTGCACTCATCCACCCGACAGATCTTCTTAAAATAGAACATGATCATATAGCCTCCTTCTGGAAAAGACCTTTAGGACCAGAAGAGTTGGTTACAATCTCCTCATTGTAGTATTCATAGTCTGACAAAATATTAAACTAACCTAACCTTCTAGTCTTTTTTTCTCACTTTTTCCTACAATTATCCCATACTCTAGCTAAACAGAACTACTCCAAGATGTCCTCTGAATCTTCATCTTTGTGCGAGTATTATGTTTGGCCCTCTGCTTGTAATTTTGCATTCACTATTGCATATTATTAATAATGTTAATAACATTAAAGAGATTTATACATCAGAAAGGAGTTTCTATTTTTGCCTAGAAAATAAAGGAAGTCATTGAATTTTTTTTAGTAGAAGAACATAATCAGATAAGTGTTTTAGGAATATTCCTTGGCAGTTATACAATCAAATCCATAATAGCTTCTGATAAAATAGGTTATAGTACATGGGCAGAAATATTTTCAGGCTTCTCATCTGTCAGTCAGTAAGTCAGTGAATCAACCTTAATTAAGGATTCACTATGATGACAGGCACAAAGCTAAGTACTAGGAATATAGTTAAATCCATAACCCCTTCTCATATGGACTTTATAGTTTAAAGGAGAAGACAATGCAAAAATGTCCTGTATGAGACATGCACAGGATTTTTGAAAAGTATTATCAGAGACAAAGTAATAGTAATTGGGGCCTAGGGTTGGGGAGGGAATAGGAATATTTGGGAACTCCCTCTTTCAAAGTATGTCTTTTTGGCTGATTCTTGACAGTAGCAGGGAAGTTCAGAAGAAAAGTTGAGTTCTGGACCTGCAATAGCACAGAAGCAGTTATTCTGTACCTCTCATCTTCTGTGACTACCGAAGCACCCATGCCTCAACATGTTGAAAGTCCTACTACCCCACTGAGGAAGAATATCCTGATCTCTCCTTGCATGGCTAAGATGCTGAAGCTAGAAATCTATGGAAAAACTCTATGACTTCACATAAATGATGTCATCCAGACTGGTGAGGACAACCCAGGGTATTCATTTTTCATGACTTTGGACTGTGTGGCTGCAGATGAAGAGAGATAAGCTGTATTCAAGGAATTCTTTAGCTGAAGATTGACAATAACCCTGACAAGCTGCAGCATGGAGATAATGTGGATCCCAATTTTGTGCTAAGTTCTAGCGTTTGAACTGGCCAGAAAGTCTGAGGATTTGGTCTCTCCCCACATTGTAGCCAGAGTGAGTGCAAATCATAGAGAAACTCTCAGTGGAAGCTCTTGGCAGCCTGGAAGGTGATCTGAATGGGAATTATTATGCTTTAAAATAACATGACTGAACAATAATATCAGGAGTTGATGGATGGGACTTCCTCTTCCACAACACTATTTTCACACTCTTCTTGCTCTCTGGCATGATCTGAGACTGCCTCAATGGAAGGCACATTTGGCACAATTACAAGATATATCTGACGTGAATCAATGAGTGAGATCTCTTAAATGTCATCTCTATGCAAAAGAAGGGGTAACATGATGGGGATGTTTACAAGCTTCTACATTAAACCATTTTAAGACAAAGAACTACAAATTCATGTGGAATCCCCACCTGGGCTGTATCCTGCCATACCCTCCCTACCTAGGCAAGCATGAGAAATTTGTTGTGGTGGTGAAGAAGCTAAGGCTGTAAAATGGTGAATAGGGAGTGTGAACACAGAAGCTGTGGGTGGTGTCTTTCACATCCCCACTGATGTCTGACTAAACTTCTCAGAGTTGGAGCTGGTGGAGGATGATACGAAGTTGCTCATTGAGATGGAAAAGCATTTGGAGTAGGATCAGTCCACTGATGACATTATGTCAGCCCAGAACTGGGCAGTACCACTACCCTGGGAATCCTGCTCTTCCTAAATTATTGGAAGAATGAATAATCAAAATCCTTTATGCCTGTGGTGTTCTGGGGAGCTCTGGATTCAATCCACTAATCTTGCTATGGAGAAATCTGCCTTCCATCTTTCAGTATAAGAGTCTTATTTTAGATGACTGAGAAGTTGTTGAAATACTAAGCCATTGCTTTAGTCTGGGGAAAAAAAGAAAAGATGTATTCTTTTTTGAACACATGGAGTTTGAAATGCTAATTAAAACTGAGCCAAAAAATTACAGTTTGAGATAGCAAAAATGCTGTTGGTGAAGTGAGACTGGAGTTCAGGATAAAGGTTGATGGAAGCTATGTAAAGATCTGAAAATCTTCTGAGTAGAGATAACATTTGAATCCAGAGGATCTATTGAGATTACCAAGTCAAGTGCTGCTGGTCATTGATAAGAGAAAGAAAAGATTGATGAAGAGGGTCAAACTATGGAGCTATGGAGCTATTTCAGTACTGTTAGTTAGAAGCATATGGGAAGGCAAGTGCTTCTGGTGTGAGAGCTTCCCAAGCCCTCTTTGGTGTACACCTATCACTCAACTCACTTGTGATTCCACCACAAAACAATAACATGCTCAGTGGCCAAACACTCATAAAATTCTCACAGTGGATGGACTAAACAAAGTTGATGATAATCAATAGATATCAACCTATTGATGAGTTAGGGGGTTTGTTACCCCAAGACCTCCCCTGGAAAAAGGGCAGCTAGTTTCCATTTGTTACAACAGATATGAAGGTAGCTTGAAACTGATGCTGTGGAGCTCTTAGAGCTTATTCACACTTTGAAGATTCCAAGGCAATTCCCTGGATCCAAGACCATCAACAACCTTTTGCTTGCCTCTTGACTACTATGACAATGTACACCTAAATTCAATTTATCTTCAAGTCAAGATATCACTCTCTATATATCATTGATACTCTCTGAAAATGAATGACAAAAACCCTGTTGGTAATAGGTACTAAGAGAATGAAGTATGAATAGATTTAAGAGTGAAAATGGGCAGTGATGCAAAGGATGGTATGGAAATAGAATCTCTAAAATTGGATATGGGGAGGAGGAGATTAGGAAATGAAACATTAGATTTAGGCTTGCATTCTGGTTGTAAAATCTACTGGCTATAGGATTCCAGTTACTTAATCTCCTTCAAATTCATTTTCATATTTTATAAAATAGTAATAAAATGATGCTTATGACAAAAATAATGATTATTATGCACCTCCGTTAGTATGAAGAAGATGCTTGTACTCTAGTTTTTTTTGACAAAAACCTTCTGGGAAAACTGGAAAAGAGTATGGTAGAAATTTGGAACAGATCAACATCTTACCAAGATAAGTCCAAAATGGATACCTGATTTAGACATAAAGAGTAATAAGCAAAGTCGAAGAACAAGGAATAGATTCTCTGTCAGATCTATGGAGAAGGGGTGAATTTATAATCAAATGAGATATAGAACATTATAAAATGCAAAATGGACAATCTTGATCACAATAAATTAAAAATGTTTTTGCAAAAACAAAACCAATACAACCAAAAACAGAAAGCTGGGAAACATTTTTTCACAACCACTGTTTCTGATAAAGGCCTTGTTTCTATACTGTATAGAAAACTGTGTCAAATTCATAAGAATATACATCATTCTCCAACTGAAAAATGGTGAAAATATATGAACACACTTTTCTGAGGAAGAAATCGAAGCTTTCTTTGATTTTTGATCTAGAAATAACACTACTAGATCTGAATCTCAAAGAGTTCATAAAGTTCATAAAAGAGGAAAAAGACTCACATATGAATATATAAATATCTGTTTATTTATTTATTTTCCAACTACATAAAAAGATAGTTTTTCAACAATCATTTTTGGTAACATTTAACACTTACCATTTTTCTCCTTCCTTCCTTTCCCTCTATAATATTATTGATTCTCTTTGTAATTGCATTGTAAAAGAAGAATCAGAAAAAAAATGGGGAAATGTCGGGGGGGGGGAATCAAAAGACATCATTCAAACTCCATACTTCCTTCTCTCAATGTGAATGGTATTTTCCTTTATAAGATCTTTAGAATTGTCTTTGATTATTATACTGCTGAGATGAGCAAGTCTATCACAGTTGATAATCATGTAATTTTGCTATTAATGTGTACAATATTCTGATTCTGCTCATTTCACTCAGAATGAATGTGATGGAAAGCTATTGTTCTTTTAGAAATTATGAGCAAGCAGATTTCATAAAAATCTTGAAAGACTTAGATGAAATGGTGCTAAGTGAAGTGAGCAGACCTAGGAGAACATTGTACAAAGCAATACATTGTGAGATGACCAAATATGACCAAAAAATGATGACCAAAAAAAAGAGCCAAAATTAAAACCAATTTTAAGCTGTGGACATCATGGAGAATCTTCAGTAAAGATATGTTTCTTTGTTTGAAAAGGGGAAGTAAAGTGCAGTTAGATGGAAGAGCAGAAAGCCACCATAAGGTTTTTTTGTTACAGAGTAGTACAGGTCCTGGTAGCTAATTAGCAAACCAGCAGGGAAGGTCCCAAACCCAAATAAAGTCTAAAAGTTATAAACACTAAGGGAAAGACAGGACTGGCTTGGGAACAAACTACTGCATAGTCAGAGCTGCGCATAAAGGAAGAAACAAACTTCTGCATAGGTAACTTACAGGCTACATAGACAACATCTTGACTCATGATAAACCAGGTATCAGACCTCAACCCCAGCACAAAAAAACAAAGACAAAATCAAACAAAAAAAAAAATTAACCATATCCCAGGAGCAGAGCTTAAATAATCAAAATGGGCAAAATCCTGAAAGGACACTAAACATAGAAAAGTACTATAAAGATAGGTATGATAAAAATGCCACCTCAGAAGATGAAAGCAGTGAAAAATGTCTTATATGGGAAGTCTCAAAGGAGGCTATGAATTGGACTCAGATTCAAAACCTCATAGAACAGCTTTAAAAAGAATTTCAAAAACCAAAAAAGAGATGAAGAAGAAAAATCGGGGAAAAAAGAAATGAGTGCAATGTAAGAAAATTATGAAAAATTGACCAAAAAATCAATTTCTTTTAAAAGTTAAATAATAAATTGGAAAAAGAATATATCTCCAAAAATAAAGCTGACTAACTGAAATAGGAATCAAACTCTTCTAAAACTCAAACGACCAATTGGAAAGAGAATGCAACATTGCAAATAGTAAAATTCACCAACTGGAAAAGTAATCACAAAAACTAAATGAAGAAAATAAAACCCTAAAAAATTAGAATTGGTCAAATAAAGAGCAATGAATCTATGATACACCAAGATTCTATCAAAGTGAAAAGACTGAAAAATTGAAGAACACATAAACTATATTTTAGGGTAAACAAATGACTTGGAAAATAGATCCAAAAAATGATAATTTATGAATTACTTGTCTACTAGAAAACCTAATTCCAAAAAGAGGCCTGTAAAATTTCAGGAAATTATCAGGGAAAACTTTCCCCTCTGCTAGATCCAGAAGACAAAATAGCCATTACAAGAATATACAGAACTCCTTCAGAAAGGGATCTGAGCATAAAAACTCCAAGAGCTATCATAACCAAATTTTAGAATTCTCAAATAAAAGAGAAAGTACTGCAAGAAACTGAAAAAGAAGCAATTTAAATCCAAAGGATTAAATCCAATTAGATTTACACAGGACTTTTTAACTTCAGCAATGAAGGATCAAAGGGCCTGAAATATTGTATTTTGGTGGTCAAAGGACCTTGAATTACAACCAAGAATTTTTCTACTGAAAAATTCAGCATATTCTGTCATAGGAAAAGATTAATGTTCAACAAAATGAAGGACTTACAAAATATCCTAACCAGGAGACCAGAACAGAGAATTAAATCTTCAAATACAAAAAAAATTGCTTGTGAAATATAAACTAATATTATTTTCTTGCTATGGTAATTAAGAGTCCAAATAGAGAAGTGCTTATTGGGGGGGGGGGGGGGGCAGAGCCATGATGGTGACAGGAGAAGATCCTCTCTTAGCTGCTCTCTCTTTCTAATATTTCAAAACTCATAAAATAAGGCCTCTAACTAAATTTTTAAGAGACAGAACTCACAGAGGGATCCAGTAAGGGCAGCCCAAGGTAACCTGGAAGATAGTGGAAAGGCTCCACTCCATGGGGTTAGAGGGGCTGCTGCCAGAGTAAAGGAACTTCAGCCTCCTGGAGACAGCCTCAGGGCATTCATGGTGGGGGGGGCAGTTTCCTGACTTCCACTCCAGGGAGCACCAGGCACAACTTGTAAGATCAGCAGGGGCGGGGGGAGCCTCTGCCAGAAGGAACACATCAGCCCTCAGGGCACTCATGGGCTTGGAAGCCCAGATCCAGGAACCAGAAGTTGGTGAAGCTGGTAAGCAGAAGCCCCCAGGCAACTCAGCCTTGAATACTTAGTATAGGTAGGGGAGTGGAGAGAGACTTCCCAGGTCTGTCCTCTGTACCTGGAACAGGACTCTGAGGCTTTGACCATATTCAGAATCTGATCACAGTCTAGGACCCCCATAGAACAGCCAGGCTCCCCCCCACCTCAGCTACATGGCAAAGGGGTGCACTTACGGTCATTCACAGATCAAGAGGGAAGATGAGGAAGGTCAAGCTCCTGCATCTAAAGACTGCAAGAAAAATGGAAATTGGGCTCAGGCTATGACAGAGCTCAAAAAAGATTTTGAAAATCAAATGAGGGAGACAGAAGAAAAATAGGAAAATAAATAAGAGAGATGCAGGAAAAACATGAAAAAAGTCAACAGTTTAGTCAAGTAGATCCAAAAAAATACTGAAGAAAATAACACGTTAAAAACCAGCATAGGTCAAGTGGATAAAACAGTTCAAAAAGTTATTGAGAAGAATGCTTTTAAAAAGCAGAATTAGCCAGATGGAAAAAGAAATAAGAAAGCTATCTGAGGAAAACAAATGTTTCAGATATAGAATGTAACCAAGGGAAGCTGCTGACTTTATGAGAAATCAAGACAACTTCAATAACAAAAGAATGAAAAATTAGAAGAAAATGTGAAAGATCTCATTGAAAAACCAACTGATATGGAAAACAGATTCAGGAAAGATAATTCAAAAATTATTGTAATACCTGAAAGTCATGATCAGGAAAAGAGCCTTGACCTCATTTTTAAAGAATTCCTCCAGGAAAATTACCCATATATCCTAGAAGCAGAGGGCAAAATAGAAATGGAGGGATTCGCGAATCTCCCCCAGAAAGAGATCCAAAAAAAAACAACCCCCAAGAATATTATAGCCAAGTTTCCAAACTCCCAAGTAAAGAGAAAATATTACAAGCAGCCAGAAGGACACAATTCAAATGCTGTGGGCTGAAGTCAGGATCACATGGTACTTAGCAGCAACTACATTAAAGGCTCATAGGGCTTGGAATATAATATTCCAGAAGGCAAAACTGAACATGCTCTTCTAGGGAAAAAGATGGACTTTTAATGAACCAGGGGAATTTCAAATGTTCCTGTTGAAATTGCCAGAGCTGAACAGAAAGTCTGATCTTCAAATACAGGACTCAGGTGAAGCATTAGAGACTGGGGGAGAAGGGTAAAATATGAGGAACTTAATGATGATGAACTACATGCATTCCTGCATAGAAAAAATGATACTGATCATACTCATGAGAAACTTCTCAAATTAGTAGAGCCAGTAGAAGGCTTTTATAGACGAAGCACAGGAAAGAGCTAAATTTGAAGATATATTGTAAAAATGGAGCCAATGGCCAAAAGGGAAACGTAATTGGAGTAAGAGAAAGGAGAGGTGGAATAGGCTAAGATATTTCATATAATAAAGTATTTAATTACAATGAGCTATTGCAGTGATATGGAAGGGGTGAAGGTGAGGGGGAATGAGGGAACCTTCACTCTCATAAGAGTGGCTTGGAGACATAACAGCATATCTACTCAATGGGGTAAAGACATCTAGAGTAAGAAGGAGAGAAGGGGAACAGGTAGAAGGGGGAATTGAGTGATGGAGGAGAGGGTAGACCATGGGGAGAGTGGTCTGATATAACACATTTTCTTTTTCACTTCTTGCAAGGGGCTGGGATTGGATGGCCTGGTGGTTGATGGGCATTAGGGGTGGTATGTGGGCTTGGGGTTTCATAGCCCCAGAGTTTGTGATTAGTCTGCTGCATGACTCAGCTACCCTACAATACATTTAAGAAGAGGGGAAAGAGTGAAAGGAGAGAGAAAATATAGTATATGGCAGTGGGGAAGCTGGAGGGAGCTGCAATCAGCAATGGCAATGGTGGAAAAATATGGAAGTAGCTTTTGTGATTGACTTATCATAAAGAATGTGATCCACCCATGACAGAGCTGGAAGTGTTAGAACACATACTGAATCACATTTTTTATTATTATGTGGGGGAGGAAGGTTTGCAGGAAAAATGGGATTGTGTGGCTTACATGGGGCCACACAACTAGCTGATTGTTGGGTGTCTGGGGCCAGACTTGGACCCTCGTGCTCCTGACTGCAGGGCTGATGTTCTGTCCACTGTGCAACCTAGTTGCCCCTACTATTCTTATTCTTATTTTATTTTATTTTCATTTTTTTTTTGTTTTGTGTAGGGCAATGGGGTTGGGGTGACTTGCCCAGGATCACACAGCTGTGTGATTGTTGGGTGTCTGGGGCCAGTTTTGGGCTCGGGTGCTCCTGGTTCCAGAGCTGGTGCTCTGTCTACTGCGTCACCCAGGTGCCCCTATTATTCTTATTTTTTTTTAATTTAAATTTAAATTTTTTTCTCTTAACATTATTGCTCATGAAGGTCTATATTTTTGTGGGGAGGGTATATTATGTTTACTCTTAATCACGAATATTTTAATAATGCATAAAAAACATCATTTGTACAAAAATAAAAATAAATATAAAGCAAAAAAAAAAGAGTCCAAATAGTTTCAATTCAGTTTATAAGCACATCTAATTGATGCCCTAATAAGTCCCTGAAACTGCTATATGTGTGTGTTGTGGGTGGGGTGATGGGGATAGGAAGGTATACTAATTTCAAAAAAAAATACAAATCAGGCAACTCCTCCTTTTCAGGATCTTGAATTCTACTGGTAGGACATAATAAAAGAAAGAATATAAAATATTTAAGAACAAAACTAAAACCAAATAAATTAAATATATTAAATTATTTTACCAATATTGTTCATCTAGATGCAAAGATATTCATGAGAGAAAATATTCTATTGGAATATCCTTATTGTAACCAATATCAAGGGGAAAATGCTATAATGTTAAAAAAATTTTGGTGAAATTATATTACACATCTATACATTATATTAAAAAGTGATTTGCTTTTCCAAGGAAGTTAGAATGATAGCAGAGATAAAATGATTAACTTTTCATTTTCAGAAATCTCCCCTTTTCTTTTCATTGACTTTATAATAACAGATAATTCTCAAGTTTATCAATGTGTGCAGTCTCTCACTGAACTGTAATCTTGAAATACCTGCTGCTTACTTGACTTTTTTCATCTGGGTGTCTCATTATTATTTCAAACCTAATATGTTAAATTTGAAACTCATTATCTTTCCTCCAAAATCCTCCTGTTCTCTGAATTACCTCATTTTTGTAGAAGGTACTGTTAGTCTCCAAACTCAGATTCAAATTAAACTATTCTATCTTTCTTTTACCATTCCCATATTTAATCAGTTACTAAGTCTTTTAACTGTCTCTACATCTTTCCCAAAAATTCCTCAATAAATTCCACAATTTGTGTAAATATCTTCCATAAGCCACCAATATTCAAAAACATGTATTTTCCTTCATTTAAATATATGTTCCCCTAGTTCAAATCATTTCCATCTCTCATGTGGATTATTTTAATATATTAAGTGGCATATAGAATATTCTTGTGCCATTTCTACTCTACACAGCTATCAAAATAATCTCTTTCAGACACAGTTTGGAACATGACATGCCTTTGATCTTATATATTCAGAGGTCCCCTATTGCTTCTAGGATTAAAACATAATGTGTTATATTTTTTTAAATGCTATCAACAGCTTTGGTTTTGTTTTAATAATTTTGATTTAGAAATAGATTACTTTCCTTCTTCTTCTCCAGTAATTTATCTTTTGTAGCAAAGAATAATAGTGAAAGAGGGAAGCAACGTACCAGCTGAATCTGGTTGTCTATGGATTATTCTACACTCTTAATGCCTATCACTATCTGGCTCCCTCTTACATATTCAGATTTATTTCATATTATTCCCCTTCACACAGCATCACTTCAAACCAAATTGACATAATAGGTGTTCAACAAACTAAATATATATGAGTGCATAACCAGAATTCATTTTCTCCTTATCTCTGCTTCTCAGAATACTTGGCTTCCTCAAATTTCCATTCATGTTCAAATTTTTTTCAGCCTTGTCTTTGTCTCCTAGTTGTTAGCTGTCTCTCCTTCCTTACATTAACTTGCAATACTTTATCTACATGTGTAACCTGATTCCTACCCAAGGTAAGGAAAGATAATGCTATACTGTATGTTGCTTTCAGAATATGATTCTGGATTGATGGAGAAAAATGATAACTCAACCCTTCATTATTCTGAAAATCATGCTAGATTGGTGCATTCATCATGTTTTCTAAGACAGGAAAGGATGGTTCCATATTCTCTTGGGACCAATTCCCAGAAAGCAGATAAAATAAAAGACATTAGCAATGGTAAATATGAAGATAAAACCAATGGTTGTACATGTTCCTGACTGCCTACTTGCATGCTTAGAGACTTCAAGGAATTTCTCCATACATGAAAATATACTCTTCTCTCTTGTTTGAAAGAGTTCTGTGTTCTTTCTTTTGAAAAAGAACATTCATATATTTTAAGTCACATTTTGATCCATAGTACTTCTCATATTTCTGCTTTTGGATTTACTCTCAATTCACTATCTGTAATGTCTTTTGTGCAACTTTAATTTCCTAGGAAAGTGTCAAGCATGAGGGCATAAATTTCTGCAGAAAGTATAAGTATTTTATTACCACCACTTTTAAAGGAAGGATCAATTTCATTTTGTCTTTTTAATTTTTAAAGTTCAATTGATATTTTGCTTTTTTTAAAACATACATTTACAGATTACTTCCAAATTTTTGAAAGGTCTCAAATATCAAAGTAAAATAGTTAAAACAAATAATGCAATGATCTTATTTAAAATGACATGCAACATTTCACATCTTAGTCGACTTCTCTATTTAAAAAAAATTTCTAGTACCAAAATTTTTGCCCCATTAGGGAAACTTTTAATAAATATAGCATTTCGTTAATTGAATAGGAAGTTAGTTGTAAGCGTATTGATTTTGCTTGTGATGCATATTATTTACTTCAAGTAATGATTTATTAAGTACTCACTCTGTAGAAGTTACTGGGTTTTCTTTAAAGATACACATATATAGGGGCAGCTAGGTGGCACAGAGGATAGAGCACCTGTTGGGGGAGGGACTAAGGGATGTGGCTAGCTTGGCTGTATGAAGTACCTTATAAGGAGATTTTCAGAAGACTTATGTATTATTGGGTTAGAGGGTGGGAGGAGGTGTGGCCTCAGGTATATAGATTGTGGCACGACCGGGGGAGAGAGAGAGAGATGTGATCACTCTTGAATAAACACCACTTCGATACCTCGGGTGCTCTGTCTGGTTATTCCTCTTTGGAGGCCGGTGACGACCGAAGACTTACCATGGATAAAGGTAAGTGAGAGGGCAGGGATTTACCCAACCAACCTTGGTCGGAGGCCCCCAACAATTTTTGGCGCCCGAACAGGGACCCAGGGCCGACCCCAAGGGAGGTTCGGTGGGACTGCCTGAGTCTGTTACGAGACTCTCCAGACAGCCTCAGTAACAGAGAGTTACTGGGAGGGTGAAATGGGTGCGCAGGGAAGTGTCCCCACGTGTATGCCCGAGGAAAAAGGGGTGGTTGCCGCCCAACTTTATAAACTGTGTGCTAAGAGCAGCCTTAAAGTCCCTCTGAAGACGTGCAGGGTCTTCATTGAGCATATTTGGGATGTTTGCCCTTGGGTTCAGCATAAGGGTATAAAAAACCCGGTAGATGGGAGGTGGTAGGACAACAGATGGTGCCGCTGCTACCGCCCCACCCGTGGATTACCGGAAGAGAACCCGGAACCACTGGGGCGTCAGCGCGCCAAGACAAGCAGACAAGGGAAGTGGCATGGACCTGTTAGAGTAGTTAATAGAAAACAAGGATGCCTCTCCTTTCGTCTTAAAGATGAACAAGGAGTTCCAGAAAAATGGATTCCCCTTCATCGAGTAAGAGAGTTGCCTCATCATGACCCAGCCCCACTAACGGGTTGAGAACCTCTTTCTTTATATTTTTAGGTACCTTGATGGTCGTCGTGGCTGCTACCATCCTGCAGATGGGACAAGGGGTGGATCTTGGAAGCGAAGAACAAGTATGGGGGATACTGCATGCCCTCCCAACGGTGTTACCCGTGTCCAGGAACGCCAGAATCTTTCCCCAGTTCTTAAGTACCAACGCAAGCCAGGGGCTACCCACAGCTTACGTCGATCAGACGGAGTCCCCTCTTAACACCTCCCTGGCTTTCAAATTAATAGACACATTGTGCTTCCATTGGGATTGGCAATACAATCTTACGGGGCAGAATGAGATCTCGTACAACACGAGCGATACTGACCCATGTGTAGGTTTATTTTTACAACAAACAGCATCCCCATCATCACAGAAAGGCCAACAAGTTAGAGGACTCACGGCCTGGCGACCTTTAGTGAATATAACAGCCACTAGAGACTTCTCAATGCCGCGGTGGTCTCCACCTTGTGAGTCCCAGGTTACGCTAGAACCCGCCATTTCCTTGGCGGCAATGCCAAATGGCTGGGGGGTATCCCTCACAAGGAGAAGGGGGAAAAGGACTTGTATTTGCAGGATTGGACTGGACCCTTAATGGCAGTACGACCCTTATTGAAGACCCCTTCAAAGACTGGCTGCTTTGTGGGACAGGGGGGGTTGTACCCTTCTGAATCCACTTGCATTTGTGGCAGAGGGAGAATGGTTGAATTTGGTGAGGTCAATTCCACTGAGAATGCTTCTGCTCACATCATTCCCAGGAGCAATATATCGGTTCCAGCTACCCCAGTGTGTGTATGGCCCCCTTTCTTGTTCATCTTGACCAATACTACTAATGGGACCCTCTTGTGTGCTCAAGAGACTTGTGTGCTTAGCCAATGCTGGAATGGAACGAGGCATAGCAGGGCTATTATTGCCCGTATCCCCACTTCTGTTCCTATCCCAGCTCTGAACAACCCCGTTCCTTGGAGTTATCGACGGCCCAGGGACTTTGGGATTTCTCTTGCCCTTGACACACAGATGGCTCTAAACGCTCAGTTGAGAGGAGGGATTCTGATCCTTAATCAAAGGGTTGATTTATTACAGGATCAGATGGATAATATGTGGGGAGCACTCTCTGTGGGGTGCAGGTACAACTTTCCCGGGCTTTGCGTGACATCCCATCCTTATCTATTGCCATTGCAGCTGCTGCCAGCACTGCTGCGATTGCAACAGCAGTGGTAGCTATGCAAGGGCAGGCCCAGACAGCGGCCGTTTTGGTTAATGTGTCCCGTCAGACCGCGGCTGCTGCTGAATTGTCACGCAACCTGTCTTCCCTCCTGACTGATGAGTGGAATAATGACTTTGATCAGCTGATTTGGGAGCTGCGGCTCGCTGTTAACAGTCTCAATAATACGCAGATTGATTTTGACATTCAACAGGGATTAAGTAATTGGTTTGCGGGAGTCGGTAGGTGGTTCGCTTCATGGGGGGGCCTTGGGGCCTCCTGTGCCGTGACACTTCTGATAATATGCTTCCTTGTATGGTGCCTCTACCGACTTCGCCACCAACAATATGGATATAGGCTCTTGACCCAGAAGGCCATCATGGCCCTAGAGACTGGAGCCGACCCGCAGGTTTGGCTTGCCTCCATGGATGACATGTCACACCCCGGGAATAAGACGGGAGCGTCTGATGACGGGCAACCTCTCCCGCCCGGCTGCCTAAGACAGGGCCCGAGGGTGTCGGGTTCCTAGGATGGGTAAGGTTCAGGGTTGAGGAGATGACCTAAGACAGGATGCTCCCGCTCCTGCGGCCACCTGCGAAAGATTCTAAGCTTGCAACGCAGCGCTTCAAGGCCTACCGTGGGGATTTCCCATTGTTTAAACAAAAAGGGGGAGATGTTGGGGGAGGGACTAAGGGATGTGGCTAGCTTGACTGTATGAAGTACCTTATAAGGAGATTTTTCAGAAGACTTATGTATTATTGGGTTAGAGGGTGGGAGGAGGTGTGGCCTCAGGTATATAGATTGTGGCACGACGGGGGGGGGGGGGGGGGGGGGGGGGGGGGGTGGGGGGGGGGGGGGGGGGGAGAGAGAGATGTGATCACTCTTGAATAAACACCATTTCGATACCTCGGGTGCTCTGTCTGGTTATTCCTCTTTGGAGGCCGGTGACGACCGAAGACTTACCATGGATAAAGGTAAGTGAGAGGGCAGGGATTTACCCAACCAACCTTGGTCGGCGGCCCCCAACAAGCACCAACCCTGGAGTTAGAAGTACCTGAGTTCAAATTCAGTATCAGACATTTAATAGGCCTTGGGCAAGCTACTTAACCCCATTTGCCTTGCAGTGTAAGACCCTGAATGTCAAAACCTATGAACTATCAACTTTTGCCTCCATTCCGCTCCTAAGTTTCTGCCTAGTCAGCTCTCTAAGTTTCTTCCTGGTCAGCTCTCAAACCTTTCAATGGGGGTAGGGGGCTTCCCTGAGGACCCGCATCCAATAAGAACACGCCACACCATCTCAAGACAATCAGCAGGAAGATGCTTGAAACTCCATGACTGAACCTTATATAATGACTCTCCTCATTTTACTCAAGGTTTTAGGATCCTAGCCCTGTCCTAGGATGGAACCCTAGCTTGAGCTAGTTTAATAAACCCTTGCTATTACATCTCCATCATGTCGATTGTCTCTGTTCAAAGATTGGGGATTTTTCTTGGACCCTAACAGCAGAACCCCCCCACCAAAAAAGATGCACATATAAAAAAAAAATACTCTTTAATCTCAAGGAGTTTACAAGGCCATGAAAAAGTAGTAGTGATAAGGGGACAAAGATTTGACAGGTTTTATACAAGGATGATAAAATCAGCATGACAAAAGCTAGCAAAAACAATTAAACTATTTTTTTAAAAGTATGGGATGATAGTTCGACTTACGGCCAAGATGGCGGAGAAGAGACAGGCACAGTTCTAAAGACTCCTGATCTCTTCCCCATCTATCACATGAAACAAACCTCTTAAAAGAAATCCGAACCAGTAAACCCAGAAAGAAAAGCCAGGAGAGGAAAATCTAACTCGGCATTTGTCTCCTGCAGGAGCCCTGGCTGAGTACCGGCAGGTGAGTCTGAGCTCCGAGAGAAGATCAGTCAGATCAACAGCTGAATCGGAAGCGGGAATCTGAGGGCCTGAGAGCTGGACCTGCTGGATCAGAGGTGGGGCTGGACGAAGGGGCCTTGGGTCCACGGGGAAGCGGAGGCACTGGTGTTGGTGCTGTCCCCCTGGAGCTTGGGGAAGGGGCTGCAGGGAGAGGTCTGGTGCAGGAGAGCTGGAGACACCATCCCTGGGCTCCTCAGGTCTGAGAAACACTGAGTCCATGCCTCCATTGCACTGAGGCCTCCTCCCAAACAAATGCAAATTACTTCTGCCTCGGGCCTAGGTGTGTGAGCAAAAGAAGCAGCCCAGCTGAGGAATAACCTCAGACCAGGGTAAAGCCCACCATTGATTGAAGGCAAAAGAATTCAATAGTTCCAATTCCCTCCCTCAAGCAAAGGGAGAAGGTCTCGCAATGAAGGTCACAGACAATCCAGAGAGGGCAACCAGCACCTCCTACTGGCCAGCCAGAGAAACTGCACTCAGTAAAGCCTTTAGAGATCCCAAGCCCCAGTGAACCAGCCCCACCCAACTCAAGGTTTAGCATAATGAAGAAGGGTCAGCAGAAAGGTGGATCCATAGAAAAATTCCTGGAAGGGAAAGACCCCAACCCAGAGAGACCTGGAACATCTGAGGAGAATACAATCTGGTCTCCAGCACTTAAAGACTTCCTTGAAGAAATAAGGAAGGAGTTTCAAAATCAACTGGAAAATTTGGGGGAGACAATTAATACCTTGCAACAAGAAAACAAAACCTTAGAAAGTAGAACTGGACAATTACAAAATGAGAACAATTCTCTCAGATCCTCAAATGAGCAAATGCAAAAAGAAATTAATTCTCTCAAAACTTCAATTGGTCAAATGGAGAGCTCTTTCAAAAGTAGAATTGACCAATTGGAAAAGGTTAATGAAGAAAACTCCTTCCCCCCAAAAATAATGGAGTCTACAGAAACTAATGACTCCATGAGACAGCAAGAGTCAGTTAAACAAAATCAAAAAACAGAAAAAATAGAAGCAAATGTGAAATACCTCATCAACGAAACCACTGACCTCGAGAATAGATCGAGGAGGGGCAACCTGAAAATTATAGGACTTCTGAAAACATTGAAGAGAAAAAAAGTCTGGACTTAATATTACAGGATCTAGTGATGGAAAACTGCCCTGACATCATCGAATCGGAGGGCAAAGTAGTTATTGAAAGAGTACATCGATCCCCACCAGAAAAAGATCCTAAAATGAAAACACCAAGAAATGTTGTGGCCAATCTCCAGAACTATCAGATAAAAGAGAAAATCCTGCAAGCAGCCAGAAAGAAACAATTTAAATATCAAGGAGCCACAGTAAGGATCACGCAGGACCTGGCTGCATCACCTTTAAGGGATCGAAGGGCCTGGAACAAGATATTTCGAAGAGCAAGGGAGCTTGGAATGCAGCCAGGAATCTACTTTCCTGCAAAGCTGAGCCTTGTCTTCCAGGGAAAAAGATGGACATTTAACAAAATGGAAGAATTCCAAAAATTTCTGATGAAAAGACCAGAGCTAAACAGAAAATTTGGATATCAAACAGGAGGTTCAAGAGACACATAAAAAGGTAAAAAAAGGGGGGGGGCAGTAAAAGATAAAAAATGCAATCCAGCAAGTTGGAACTGGCTATATCCCAGCATGGGGGGGGGGGGGGAAGAGACTCTCATAAATCCTGAGAAATGTAACTCTAACAGAGAGAATATACTGAGCCAGAAATGATGGACATCCATGACCTATCCATGAGACTGATATCTAATGGGATGTAACTGACTTTAACTACACTGGGGAGAAAGAGTCTAATAACTCTCAGGAATTTTGACTCTATTCAACAGAATATACTGAACTAGAAGGGACAGACACTCAGAATTTTCTATGACTTAGACAGAATGATCTAAAAAAAATAAACTACCTCCCTAAAAAGGGGGACATGAAAGAGATGGGAGGAGGGAGGGGATTGAATGGGACAAATCTCATTATACTAAGAGGTACAAAAAACCTATGGTAATAGAGGGGAAGAAGGGAGTAGAGGGGAAACACCTGAATCTTCTTCTCATCAGACTTGGCTTAAAGTCAACGTACACATACTCAGTTAACTTATAAAACATCTAACCTTTCAAGAATTAAAAGGGGAAAAGGGGAGGGGGGACAGAGAAAGGGAAGGGGAGTGGAGTGGAGAAAATAAGGGGATATAACAAAAGGAAGGGAAGGGAACAGGGAAAGGGGAAAGAAAGGGGAGGGTGTGATATAGGAGGTCAAACACACTGAAGGGGGTGGTATTCAAAAACAAAATACTGGGGAATATGGATAAAAGGGGGGAAAGGGGGGGAATACAAACAGAGGGAAGATAGCACAGAGGGCAATAAAGAATTAGTAATCATAACCTTGAATGTGAATGGGAGGAACTCTTCCTTAAAACTTAAGCAAATAGCAGAGTGGATTAAAAACCAGAATCCTACAATATGCTGCTTACAAGAAACTCATTTGAAGCAGAGAGATACATATAGAGTAAAGGTAAAAGGTTGGAGCAAAATATATTTTGCTTCAGCTGAAGTAAAAAAAGCAGGGGTAGCAATCCTTATCTCAGACAAAGCAGCAGCAAAAATAGATAGCCTTAAAAGAGATAAGGAAGGAAACTTTATCCTCCCCAAAGGTAGCATAGACAATAAAGACATTTCAATATTGAATATATATGCACCCAGTGGGACAGCACCCAAATAATCAGAGGAGAAGCTGAAAGAATTACAGAAAGACATAGACAGCAAAACTCTACTAGTAGAAGACCTCAACCTCCTGCTATCGGATCTAGCTAAATCAAATCATAAAACAAACAAGAAAGAAATTAGGGAGGTAAATAGATTGTTAGAAAAATTAGATATGGTAGACTTATGGAGGAAACTGAATGGGGATAGGAAGGAATGTACCTTTTTCTCTGCAGTACATGGAACCTATACAAAAATTGACCATGTACTAGGACATAAAAACCTAATGATCAACTACAGAAAGGGAGAAATAGTGAATACATCTTTCTCAGATCACAATGCAATAAAAGTCATATGCAACACTGGGCCAGGGAGATATAAGACGGAGAGCAAATTGGAAACTGAATAACCTCATCTTAAAAAATGAGTGGACCAAAAAACAAATTATAGAAAGAATTAACCATTTTATCCTAGATAATGGTAACAATGAAACAACATACCAAAACCTATGGGATTCATTCAAAGCAACTCTCAGGGGATATATTATAGCTCTAAATGCTTATATGAATAAATTGGAGAAAGAGGAAATCAATGAACTAAACGGGAAACTAAAAAAAAATTAGAGAAAGAACAAATCAAAAATCCCCAATCAAATACCAAATTAGAAATTTTAAAAATCAAAGGAGAAATTAATAAAATTGAAAGCAAAAAACTATTGAATTAATAAGTAAAACCAAAAGTTGGTATTATGAAATAAAACAATAAAATTGTTAAACCTCTCATCAATTAGATTAAAAAAAAGAAAGAAGAAAAACAAATTGCTAGTATTATGAATGAAAAAGATGAACTCACCACCAATGAGGAGGAAATTAAAGTAATAATTCAAAATTATTTTGACCAACTTTATGCAAATAAATTTGATAATCTAAGTGAAATGGATAAATATTTACAAAAATATAAGGTGCCCAGGTTAAATGAAGAAATTAAGTACCTGAGCAACCCTATCTCAGAAAAAAGAAATTCAACAAGCCATTATTGAACTCCCTAAAAAAAAATCTCCAGGGCCTGATGGATTCACAAGTGAATTCTACAAAACATTTAAGGAACAATTGGTTCCAATCCTATATAAACTCTTTGGAAAAATAGGGAAAGATGGAACTCTGCCTAACTCTTTTTATGAAACCAGTATGGTACTGTTACCTAAACCAGGAAGAGTTAAAGCAGAGAAAGACAATTATAGACCTATATCCCTGATGAATATAGATGCAAAAATCCTAAATAAAATCTTAGAAAATCTACTACAACAAGTCATCACTAGGATAATACATTATGATCAACTAGGATTTATTCCAGGAATGCAGGTTGGTTCAAAATTAGGAAAACTCTTAGTATACTCAATTATATCAATAACAAACCTATCAGAAAGCATATGATCATATCAATAGATGCTGAAAAAGCTTTTGACAAAATACAGCATCCATTCCTATTAAAAACACTAGAGACTGTAAGAATGAATGGACTGTTCCTTAAAATAATTAGCAGTATCTATCTGAAACCATCAACAAGCATTATACTCAATGGGGAGAGGCTAGAGGCATTCCCAATAAGATCAGGGGTGAAACAAGGGTGCCCATTATCACCACCACTATTCAATATTGTATTAGAAATGTTAGCATCAGCAATTAGAGAAGAAAAAAAAATTAAAGGAATTAGAATTGGGAAGGAAGAGACAAAACTCTCACTATTCGCAGATGACATGATGGTCTACCTAGAGAATCCCAAGAAATCATCTAAAAAACTACTGGCAACAATTAGCAATTTTACCAAAGTTGCAGGTTATAAAATAAACCCCCATAAATCCTCAACTTTCCTATATATGACTAGCAAGAAACAGCAGGAAGAGCTAGAAAGAGAAATCCCATTCAAAGTAACCTCAAACATTGTAAAATACTTGGGAGTCTATTTGCCAAGACAGACTCAGAATATTTTTGAAAACAATTATAAAACACTTCTCACACAAATTAAATCAGATTTAAATAACTGGGCAAATATCAACTGCTCAAGTATAGGGAGAGCTAATATAATAAAAATGACAATTCGACCAAAACTAAACTATCTGTTTAGTGCCCTACCAATCAAAATTCCAAAAAATTACTTTAATGAGTTAGAAAAAAGTGTAAGTAAATTCATATGGAGAAATAAAAAGTCAAGAATTGCCAGGAACTTAATGAAAAAAAAATGCAAACGAAGGTGGCTTCGCACTACCCGATCTAAAATTATATTATAAAGCATCAATTATCAAAACTGTTTGGTATTGGCTAAGACATAGAGTGGTGGACCAGTGGAATCGACTAGGTGTAAAAGCAGGAGAGGATTATAGTAATCTGCTGTTTGATAAACCCAAAGAGTCAGTCCACCAGGATAAAAACTCCCTCTTTGATAAAAACTGCTGGGATAATTGGAAGTTAGTAAGGAAGAAACTTAGATTAGACCAACACCTCACACCCTTTACCAAGATAAGATCCAAATGGTTACAGGACATAGACATAAAAACCAATACTATAAGCAAATTAGAAGATCAAGGACTAGTCTACCTGTCAGATCTATGGAAAGGGGAACAGTTTATGACTAAGGAAGAGTTGGAGAACATCACTAAAAACCAATTAGATGATTTCGATTACATTAAATTAAAAAATTTTTGCACAGCTAAAACCAATGTAATCAAGATCAAAAGAAAAGTAATAAATTGGGAAACAATCTTTACAACTAATGATTCTGACAAAGGACTCATTTCTAAAATATACAGAGAACTGAGTCATATTTTTAAAACAAAAAGCCATTCCCCAATTGTCAAATGGTCAAAGGATATGCAAAGGCAATTTACAGATGAGGAGATCAAAGCAATCCATAGCCATATGAAAAAATGCTCTAAATCATTAATTATTAGAAAAATGCAAATTAAAGCTTCGCTGAGGTACCACCTCACACCTCTCAGATTGGCCAGTATGACCAGGAAGGATAGTGATCATTGTTGGAGGGGGTGTGGGAAATCTGGGACACTATTACACTGTTGGTGGAGCTGTGAACTCATCCAACCCTTCTGGAGAGCTATTTGGAACTATGCCCAAAGGGCAACAAAAATGTGCACACCCTTTGACCCAGCAATACCACTACTAGGTCTATACCCTGAAGAGATGAGGAAAAAGGGTAAAAAAATTATTTGTACAAAAATATTTATAGCAGCCCTGTTTGTGGTGGCAAAGAATTGGAAATCCAGTAAATGTCCTTCAATTGGGGAATGGTTTAGCAAACTGTGGTATATGTATGACATGGAACACTATTGTTCTATTAGAAACTAGGAGTGATGGGATTTCAGGGAAACCTGGAGGGATTTGCATGAACTGATGCTGAGTGAGATGAGCAGAACCAGAAAAACACTGTACACTCTAACAGCAACATGGGAGTGACGTTCAACCTTGAAGTACTTGCTCATTCCATGAGCGCAACAATTGGGAACAATTTTAGGCAGTCTTCAAAGGAAGAGTACCATCTGTATCCAGATAAGGAGCTGTGGAGTTTGAACAAAGTACAAGGACTATTCCCTTTAATTCGTAAAAAAAAAAAAAACAAAACAGATATCTGATTGTTTGATCTGGTTACCTCTGAGAATTCTGTTCTCTTTAAGGATATGATTTCTCTCTCATTACAGCCAATTTGGATCAAGGTACAACATGGAAACAAAGTAAAGACTGATGGAGTGCTATCTGTGGGGTGGGGGTGGGGCGAGGGAAGCAAGATTGGGGGAAAATTGTAAAACTCAAATAATATCTTTTATAAAAACTAAAAAAAAACAAAAATTATGGGACCAACACTGATTGAGTACACTAATAAAAGCTTCCCCACCTGGTTATCTTTCATGGGCATGAAAAATGGGAAATTTCATAACTTCAAGAGAACAAGGCAAAGGGTTTCTAGAACTAAAACTGAAAGGTATTTTAGAGGTCTTATGAAGCAATTCCTTCATTTTCAACATTAACAACATAAGGCTTAGAGAGGTAAAGGGACTTATCAAAGTTTACACAATTGCTATGATAAAACCATTATTTGAATCTTGTTCCTATGGCTTGAGTGTATTTTAGTTTAGCCACATATATTTTACTATAATGCATGGTAGAAAGAAAGAAATAGTAGACATAAATGCAATTTTTTTCCTAAAAAGAAGCTAAGCATGTCATTTTATATGTGAAAGAAAACAGACGAACAGAACCAAATAAGATTCCTTTGCAAGAAGGGAGACAGTAAGTTTCTCATAATTGATGGTAATAGCAATCACTTTGAGACAAGCCTGAATTCAAATTATAAAATAAATGTCAAACTTGAAAGCAAAGGTTTTTATTTAAGTTTATAATGAATAATACAATAAATAAGGAGAGATCCTAAGAATAAGGAAAGGGGAGACTTGGAGAGAGAGATAGAGACAAAGAGAAAGAAATGAAGAAGGAGGAGGCAGAAGGGAGAAATAGAAAAAAAAGACAGAGCCAGATAATAGAAGCCAAGTAAAAAAAGAAAGTCAGAGGGGGGAAGAGGGAAATAAAAGGATTAAAATGAAAACCTTGAAGATCTGACGACACCTTTTCAGAATTAGAAGGTGCATATGTTTTTGTGCATTGCATACATTTTCAGAATTTTTCAATAGAACTATCAGATATGTATATATTTAAACCTTTTCTTTTTATCTTAAAAATGCTATTTATTATTGAGAAAGTCTCTGAGAAAAAAGGTGGAAGAAGGATACTAGTGGAAAATATCAACATAAAATAAATAAAAAGCATCAATAAAATATTTTTGAAAGAGTAAATTTACTAACTTCGAGGGCCAAAATAGATACCACCAGTAAAAAAAAAAAATAGTCCTTAGAATCTTTTTTTTTTAAAACTTTTTTTCAACTACACTAAGAGTGTTCTTTTAAAATATGAGAAAATTGAATGGTGATAAGAAGATATTCTGAATATTGTTGTTTTTTTTTCTTTCCAGGCAAGTTTACAATATTATAAAAATGCCTAAAGCAATTAGAGGTCAAGTAGGTTCCAGAAGTCACAAACCCTCCATCTATGTCAGAAGCAGGTCTTAGAACTTTGGATTTTCACGCATTAATACCAGATCATATCCTTATCACCAGCTGCCAACTGATGTTTGTATAGGGCTTTAAAATTTGCAAAGGTTAAAAATGAAAAGAGAATTTTACACCAATGAAGGATAAAATTAAAGTAATTAATAGATGATATTTTGTCTAGGTATGTGCCAATATAACTAACAACTTTAGTGAAAAAGATGAATATTAACAAAAATATAAATTGCCCAGATTAACTGGAGGAAATATAATATTTAAATAAACCTACCTTATAAAAAGAAATTGAACAACTCATAAATGTGGTTCATAAGAAAAACTCTCCAAGACCAGATGAATTCACAAGTTAATTCTACTTAACTTTTAAAGAACAAGTAATATGTGTGTGTGTGTGTGTGTGTGTGTGTGTGTGTGTGTGTATATATATACACACTATTGGAAAAAAATAGCCAAAAAATGGTACTAAATTCTACCTATGACACAAACGTCTGGGTAAAACCAAAACCAGGAAGAGCAAAAACAGAAAGAATACTATATACCAATTTCTCTAAAGAATCCATAATAATATTGAAACAAAATTTTAAATAAAATTCAAGTAAAGAGACATCACAAAAAGTTATCACAGGGGCAGCTAGGTGGCGCAGTGGCTAGAGAACTGGCCCTGGAGTCAGGAGTGCCTGAATTCAAATCCGGCCTCAGGCACTTAATAATTATTTAGCTGGGTGGCTTTGGGCATGCCACTTAACCCCATTTGCCTTGCAACAACAAAAAAAATTTTAAAAAGTTATCACAAATATCATGGACTCTGAATAGGTGGAATTCATACCAGGATTGTAGACCTGGTTCATATTAGGAAAAAAATTAATGCAATCAACTATATCAATAGCAGCAAAATTCATATGATTTGATTGTATAAATATAATCTATATTAGATTGTTTACCATCCCAGGTAGGGGAGAGTAGTGAGAAAGGGAAAGAATTTGGAACTCAAATTAGAAAAAAAAATTGTTAAATTGTTTGTACATGTATTTGGGGGAAAATATTTTTATATCATATGATTATATCAATTACTGAAAATACTTCTGATAAAAACAATTCTCCTTCCTATTGAAAACTTTTTTTCTACTATCTAAATCTAGTACCTATCCAAACCATTAGTAATCATTATCTGTAATAGGGATAAGCTAGAAGATTTCACAATAAGATCTTGGGTAAATCAAGGATATCCATTATCACTATTATTATGCAGTTTCATGCTGGAAATACTGATTATAGCAACAAAAGAAAAAATAAATAGAGAAAACTAAAATAGACAAAGTAGATGAAATGGTGTTATACAAAAAAATTATAGTAAATCAATGCAAAGAAAGCTAGTTGAAATAATAAAAAAGTAAAGTTACAGAATTTAAATTAAAACCACTAAAATAATCAACATTTCTATGCATCACTTATAATGTCCAGTTGAAAAAGAGGTAAATAGAGAAATTCTATTTTAAATAATTATAGACAATATTAAATATTTAAAAGAGCCAAGACAAACCCAGGAATTTTATGAACAAAATTACAAAAGACTTTTCACACAAATAAAGTCAGATCTAGACAAATAAAAACTATTAATTGCCCAAAGGCTAAGCCAATATAATAAATTACCAAATTTACTGAAATTAATTTCTTTATTCAATGATAAACTACCAACAATATTTTAGAGTTAAAAAGTATAATAACACAATACATCTGAAAGACTAAAATTTTAAGAATATCAAGGGAATCAATAAAAAAAAGTCAAGAAAGCTGACGTAGCAATAGCAGATCGGAAAAATTTATAGACTGTATAATATGCAGTAAATTACCATAGTAATATCATATTTGTTAAATTCAAAGACACAAGTTTTTGGGAAAACTGAAAAGCACTTTGGTAGATAATAGACTCAAAACCAAAATTTTCAAGATTTAGAAGTAAAAGATGATACCTTAAATAAATTAGGGTAGCATGTAATGCACTACCTCTCAGATGTATGGATAAATGAAGAATTTTTGGACAAGAAATGAAGAATATTAGGAAATATAAAATAGGTAAGCTTGATTACATGAAATTAAAAAAAGTTTTTTACATAAATAAACCAACACATTCAAGATTAAAAACAAAGCAGATATTGATAAAGGTGTCATTTCTTGAATATATAGAGAATGAAGTAAAATTTATGAAAATATAAATCAGGATAGAGCCAAGATGGCAGCATGAAGGCAGGAATTCCCAGATGCTCTTCCTTGGAAAATCCCCAAAAGCCACAAAATTATATCTCTGACCAAATTCTAGAGTGGCAGAAACCATGGAAAGACTGAGTGAAACAATTTTCCAGTCCAAGACAACCTGGTAGATTCACAGGAAAGGTCTTTCCAACTGGTACCAGTTGGAAAAAGCTGCAGCACAGCCCAGGCAGTAGCTGTGCCACATCTGAGCAAACAAGCGCCAACCTTCCAGGAACAGCCTGGTAGTTGCAGAGAGTTTGTAGTAGCAAAGTGTTTTCCAGACCTCTCAGCCCAGGGATCACCAAATACAACTAGGAAGGTAAGTGAGTTCATCCAGTGCAGCTTAGATCTTTTTTTTTAAAGTTTTGACAAGGTAATGGGGTTAAGTGGCGTGCCCAAGGCCACACAGCTAGGTGCTCTATTTACTGTGCCACCTAGTCTCCCCTGAAGTAGTTTAATCATCCTTTTTTATTTTTAGGTACAACTTAGATCTTAACACAGACTTGGCCCAGAAATGGATGCAGGCCTGTAAAGTCACCTAGCAGGACATCACCAGCTGATTCCACAGTGCTCAGTGCATATACAGTAAGGGGGTGAAGGTAGACTGTCAAGGTCTCTCTACCTGGGAAAAGATTCTGTTGCTTGGTCCATATTCAAACCTTGGTCACAGTCTGGTGCCCCCTATTACCATAGGTACAGGTACCCTCCAGGGCAAAGGGGAGTGCTTGTGGTCATCTACAGATCAAGAGAGCTGTCGCAGTCTTTCATATCTCATTGAAGGAATTGAAGTCTTTGGGGAGGGGGTGTCCCAAAAATACTCAAAAGCTTGGGAAGAACATCAAAACCAGATGATAGACTGGGGAAATGGATAAACAGGGAAAAAAAAGAATCAGGCAATAGAAAATTGCTTTTTTCCCATGGAGGATCTAAACATACACTTAGTAGAAGACAAAGTCAAAGCTTCTATATCCAAAGCTTTCAAGAAATTTAGGAATTGGACTCAAGCTAAGGAAGAGTTTAAAAAAATTGAAACTCAAGTAATTGAGGTAGAAGAAAAATTGGGAAGAGAAATGAGAGCAATGCAGGAAAATCATGAAAATCAAATCAACAGATTGGTGAAGGAGATTCAAAAAATGCCAAAGAAAACAGCCTGCTAAAATCCAGTTTAGAACTGAACAGAGAATACACTTGCCAAATACACGACTCAAGAATTTCATAAAAAAATCTAAATGAAAAAGGGACTGAAAATGCAAAACTTGTTTAAGCAAATGTTGGTTCTTATAAGGGAAGATACAACAATTTTAACTCATTAGAACTTTACTTCTCTAAGGATAATTAAGAGAGTAGAATATAATTAAAGAGAATGAACCTAAGGGATACAGGTTTAATTGGGTCTTGTCCCTTAATTGAAGAGGTCCAAAATCAAATGAGTATGTTTGAGATTAAAACCCCTGAAAAAAGCAGGAGCATCAACTTTAACTTAAGTATCTCATTACACTCTGACTGGCTTTAATCACAAGGTGCTAAGCACCTTGTCTAATGAGGGTATCATAAACTGCAAGGACCTGAGACAGTATCTCTATTACTTTACATCATTTGTAAAGTTCTCAGTGAGACCTCCAAAGCCTCCCAGTACTTAGAGATCTTCAAGATACTTTCAGTAAATTAGATCAGATACTTCACTTAACAAGGAGTTAAGTACCCTGTTTGGGAAGGGGTGTAAAGTGGGAGAGATAGAGGACCTAGTTTCATATAACAAGGTGTTAAGTACCTTGGTGGGGAGGGGAGGAGGTAAACTGGAAAAGGAAATAGGCCTGGAGGGAGGGACACAAATAGTTCAAGAAAATATGCAGCTTTGGAGGATATTTTGGCTTGAGAAGAAGATTTTGTGTACTTAGAGATACTTGAAAAGGAGTAAGGGAAAAAAAAATTATAATTATAATTTGATGCAATTTGAGTCAAAGGTGCTTATCAAACAATCAAGTAAACAATCTGTGATATCTTGATAACAATAGGAGTTGATGAAGCATATTAGAACACCAAGGGAGGAGACATAAAGATTTATAATTTTAGACGGAAAAGAAGGGAGAATATGAATGCTATGTAAATTCTATTTAATAGATTTAGCCCAGTGAGGAAAAAAAGATACATTCCCACTTGGGTTTAAAAATCTAGCTTAATCTAGATGAAAGTTTTTTTTTTTTGGCGGGGGGGGGGCTGGGAAAGAGGAAGATAAGGGAAGAAGGGACTGATAAAAGGGAAGGGAAGGTATAAGTGAAAATAAACTGAAATTTAAATTTTTAAAAAGATAAATCAAAGAGAAAAGGCAGTAAAATTTTGTAGAGGAGGAACAAAAGAAAAGGAAAAAAGATAAATATAAATGGAGAAAGATAGCATAGAAGGAAATATAGAATTAGTAAACTTACATATAAATGTGAATGGGATGAACTATCCCATAAAAGGGAAACATAGAGCAGAATGGATTAACAACCAGAATCCTGCAATATGTTGTTTACAAGAAACACATTTGAAACAGAGAGATACACACAGGGCAAAGGTAAACGACTGGAACAAAATATATTATACCTCAGCTGAAATTAAAACAAATCTGGGGTAGTGATTCTATTCTCAGACAAAGTAAAAGCAAAAATCAATTTCATTCAAGAGGATAAGGAAGGAAACTGTATATTTGTAAAAGGCACCATTGAAAATGAAGCTATATCATTACTAAACATGTATGCACCTAGCAAGATAGCTTCCAGATTCCTAGAAGAAAAGTTGAGTTACTTATGAGTGGAATATTCCCTTTTAAAAGTTAATATTCCTAGTGAAGTCCTCTCATGGTTAAAATTCATTAAAAACAAAGACAGATTATTACCCTTAGACTATTCTTAGAAGAAAAGAGGGAGAGGCCTTGCATTCTCAGACACTCTCCTGATTCTGTTAGAAGGAAATAGTAGAATACTTCCAGAGAAGAGTGACCTTGCATTCTTAGCTATTCACCTATTTGATGATGGACTGGGAGAATGGTAGACTGCCTTATCTTGTTTGATGATAAGTACTAAACTAAGAAGATAGTAGAGATAAATAATATAAAAAGCAAAAACACCATTGTTCTCATAAATAAAACTGAGTTGGTTGTATGAAAAGTCAATGAAATAGACAAACCTCTAGTTAATCTGCTTTAAAAAGAGAGAGAAAAAACCAAATAACCAGTATCAAAAATGAAAAGGGTGAACTAACCAACAATGAGGAGGAAATTAAAGAGATAATTAGGAGCTCTTTGGCAAACTCTGTATCAATAAATTGGACAACTTGAGTGAAATGGATGAATATTTACAAAAGTACTAACTGCCCAGATTAATAGAAGAGGAAATGAAATACTTAAATAACCCAATTTTAGAAAAAGCAATTGAAGAAACCATCAATAAACTCCCAGGAGAAAAAAATCTCCAGGTCCAGATGGATTTACAAATGAATTTTACCAAAAATTTAAGGAACAATTAATTTCTATTTAACAAAAACTATTTTAAAAAAAATAAGAGAAGGAATTCTACCAAACTCTTTTTATGACACCAACATGGTGCTGATACCTAAACTTTTCAGTTCTTCTCAGAACCAAAACATACAAAGAAAATTATGGACCAGTCTCTCTAATGAATATTGATGTAAAAACCTTAAATAATTTTTTTTTGTCCTGTAACTGTGAGGAATGTACCTACTTCCCTACAGCAACAATCTCTGGTGTGCTACTGCTCCTCTTCTCCCTGGAACTGGGAAGCAGGACTGGGACAAAGATCTGAGTATAGACAAAACCTGAGGATCTTTACTTAGTTCTAGGAAAGCGACCTCTGCAGTCTCCTGACCATTTGCTCGACACATTTATAGTCTGTGAGTTGAGACCTCTGAATGTAATTTGTGATGCTCCTGATTATTCAAGACCTGTTACTTGTTTGCTGGATATATGTAATGTGGTCTGTACTAGACTATGCTCCCCTCTCACCTCAGTTCAATAAACCTTTGCTGCTGAACTTCTAAGTTATCTTTGGTGTCTTTGGGCTGAGATGTCTCAAAACTGCCACTGATGACTAGGATTCAGTCAACAAGCTGATAGTTCCCAGGGAGTTTAGAGCTGGTCTGCACTGGCAGGTCTTGCACTGCATTGTGTTCTACTCTCATTGTGGTGCAACAAACCTTTCCTGCTTATTTTCAAAGTTTTCTTGAACTTGAAAATTCTTTCACTCCATTTTTTTTGTGAATTCTGCTGTTCTTGAATCTGTTAACAGTCATTATTTAAAAGTATTTGGAAGGAGTTGGGGGAGAATTCAGATGAGTTATTGCCTTCATTCCACCATCTAGAAGGGAAATTAGATCTCTGAGGTTCTACTACATAACATATCTGTTGTAATATTACAGAAAAGTATGAATGCAAATGTTGGAAGGAATATGTTATAATGTAGACACTAATGCATTTTTGATGGAGTTATGAATTGATTTAACTATTTTGGAGAGCAATTTGTAATTTTGCCCAAAAGACTTTTAAACTATAAATACCTTTTGACCTAACAATATCATTACTAGTCTGTATTCCCAAGAGATCAAAGCAAATTGAAAAAAATGCCCATCAAATGGGGAATGGTTGAATAAGATATGGGACATCTTTGTGATAGAATACTATCATTCTATAAGAAATAATGAGCAAGATGGTTTCTGGGATCATTTATATAATCAGATACAAAGAGAAGACTCAAGAAATCATTGTTCAGAATAATAGCAATATTGTGTGATGATCAACTGTGATCAGCAATAACATGATACAAGATAATCTCTAAGACTTATAATGAAAAATGTTAACCACTTCCAGAAAAAGAATTAATAAAGTCTGAATATACATAATATAGCATATTATTTTTTTACAGAAAAATGTTTATTTTTCTTTTTTCTTGTTTGATTTTTCTTTTTTTAGTTTTGTTCTCTTTTGCAATATGGATAATATGGAAAGATGTTTTCATAGTTGCATACATATAATCTATAACAAATTGCTTATCTTCTCAAGAAGAAGGAAGGGGATTTAGAATTTAAAAAATATTTCCAAAAAAATGAGAGAAATTTCATTATAAATAATCGAGAAAAATAAAATTTTTCTTTACAAATAAGCTTTTCAAAAATGTTGCATCAATTTGACAATCAGATCATCATAAAACCCTGTATAAAACATACATTATTCATATTCCCACATTATTTTTCCTTGTTTCCAAGAATTATGTGTTAGTATTAGGGAGCTATAATGAATAATTAATCTTAGAGAAGGAAGAACTATTTACAGTCACTTGTTTGAATATCCAACTCTATAAATGATAGAGGAATAACTTTTGCTAATTCAGACTCTCTTGAACAATTGATAACAGAAAACTCACTACTCAGCACTTCTTGCATCATTTTTTTAGCAAGGCAAGGTGCTATCAAGTGCTGTTAAGTAGCTGAGGAAAATGGAAAGTACGATGAACTTGGTATTAGAAGAGGCATCTAGGTTCCATTCCTTCATGGCTCTGGTATTTACTGTGTTTGTGATTTTGGAAAAGTAATTTAATGTTTTTAAGCATGAGTTTCTTCATTTACCGACTAATAGCAGTTGTTCTTTCTTACCCATCTCATGGGGCTATAGGGAGAAACAAATAAAAGAATATATATAAAGTTCCATATAAATAATTATTACATAATTTACCTCATATTATTGCATCATTTATACAGTGGGGAGAATGCTGGGCTTGGAGTCAGAAAGATCTGAATTCTAATTCTGCTTTGGCCAATTTCCTGATTATGTGAATGTGTTTGACTGATTTAATAATATTACAGAAAAATTTGAATGCAAATGTTGGAAAGGAAATGGAATAATGTAGACACTAATGCTCTTTTGGTGGAGTTGTGAACTGATTTAACCATTTTGGAGAGCATTCATAATTTTGTCCAAAAGACTATAAAACTATATACCCTTTGGCCCAATAATACCATTACTAGGTCTGTATTCCCAAGAAATCAAAGATAGTATTGGGGAGCCATAGAGTTTCCTTAACAGTAAAATGAAGGCTATAATAGCATCTTCCTCACAAAGTTATTACAGAGTTCATATGAGACACTATTCAAAAAGTTATATAAATATTTACCATTAGTAAATATTTAGCTATTATTATTATTGTCATTATTATAAAGAAAAAATGATGAAATATGTTTTCATGTGAGTTTTTCCAGTCTTATAAAATAGAATAATTCATCCCCCTCCCTCATATGCAAAGGATGATGTTAGAACTTAAATAATAAAATAAACAAAAGAATGAATATGTGTTAGTAAAAGAGCAAAAGTTTGAGTCATGTGCTAGAGGAAAGGTTTATTTTCAAATTAAGGAATAATCCTCCAATGTTAATTTTCATTCAGAGAGCTAATTGCTTATTTAGTTAAGACATTATGTCTTGATTATAAGTTACTTATTGCCAATAAATAAATGAGAGTATATTTGAATTTCATAACTAATGTTTTTCACATCGGGGATTTCTTAACTCTTGTTTTTCACATCAGTAAGTACTATCATATAATAACACCTCTAATCAAAACATGGAGATCTCATGAAATAACTAACAATTAACTTCTAAATGGAAAGCTAACAGAAGGATAATTCTCAAATTTGTTCATTTCCCCCCATAAAATAAATGGATTTAAGCTTTATTAACACACCACCAGGGATGACATGAGAGAAATAGGAGAAAGGAGGAAAGATGGAAAAGGAAGATTCAGAAGGACCTAAGTTCAAATTTCACCTAACACTTGTTAGTTGCGTGACTCTAAGGAAATCACTAAACCCTGTTTGTTTCAGTTCCCTCATCTATAAAATGAGTTGGAAAAGATAATAGAAAATCATTCTGGTATTTTTGCCAAGAAAATTCCAAATAGGATCGTGAGGAATCAGATACAATTGAACAACAAGCATAGTGATAAAGAGAGAATTATTAGGAATAAATTTTATAGACGAGATTATCCTTTCCCTTCACAACATTTCAGTATGTTCCAAGTAGACTACTGAATCCTCATAGACTGAATTTTAAAGAAACTCACTTTGTAGTAAGATCTTATTTAGACCAGGTTTTAGATTAATCTATCATTCAAGGAGCAAATTCTTATTACACATTAGTCAAGATCAAAGAATTAGTCAAGATATTTCAAAAATTTTTAATAATTTCTTTTTCTTCAATATTCTTCCTGTTCTTATAATCCAAAAATAGTTTAATATTTTCCTTCTATATACCAAAGATTTGAGTAAACAAACTACATATCAGGGTGATTAATAAAATTTCATGGTTCCAATTTTAGTTCCTAACTTTTTCCTTTCCTTTTCTCTATGTCAAATAAATTGTGCTGTCAGAGTGTGTTAAGTATCTCAGTCTTATGTAAATTTAGGGATCAAGACCATAAAGGCAAGAATATGACTAGAAAGTGGAGCATATGGATAAATAAAAGAAAAGAGCCCTCAAAATGGAATAAGGTTGTTGATCATAGATTTAATATTTTTGAAACATTTTGAGGAGAGCTGTAGGAGGAGGAGGAGGAGGAGACTGCACTGTTCGCACCCCTCCCCCCACACACACACCTCCATTCATCTCTAGATTCTCCAGATCCCTTCAGGAAGAGTTGCAGGTAAATGATATTGACATAAGTTGTAAGAATCCTTGCCCCAAAAGCATGACCAGAGACAGGGACTAAGCATTGCTGGGAGAAGGAGGAGGGGGGAAATAAGGTTGAGTAGGAGGGGGCTGCCTTAGGGCATAACTTGTATGGGAAAAGTACCACTTTTGGACTCAGACTTCTAGGGTTATTTACCTTGTGATTCAATTTATTGAACTCTGCAGGGCCGTGTGAGATAGGATAGAGATCCTGGGTCTGGGACATGGGTGGTATAGCTTCCCCATGTGCTTATCTTCTGTGTTTTGTGGACTCCATGATTTAAGGATGGGAAAAGGCTGTATTGTACTGAGTAAGAACCAGACACTTGGGTGGAGCAAAAAGTCACACACATCATGGGGGTAGGTAGTGTAGGGCAGTCTGGGAACTGTATCACAAAGATGAGATGTGATACTTAAATATTCATTCAACTCTAGACTTTAACTTGACTTTCCCACATTTGTACCATAGAGAAATCAAGAAGTTTAAGGGGTATTGTCATCTGTTGGGCAACTCAAATATTACCCTGTCTGTTAAACAGTTTATTTAGTAACATGTAGCTATCTTATAGACTTAAGGAACAAGGCGAATGAGATGATAACTGCTTTTAATGTAGACACGAGATGTCACATACAAGTTTAAAAAATATTACACAAAATTAAATGATGATTTCAGTTCCAATTCCTGAAATTTTCTTAGGATGTCTTATTTTGATCTGAAAAGAATCAACTGTTTTCTTCAAAGCTATACTAATAATATTAATCTTGGCACATCCTAAATACTGACAAAACTTCATGATCAAATCAGGTGACAGAATATTGTGTATCACTCTGAAAGCCTGCTTAAGTTCAAAAAGTTTTATCAGCAACATATTATCCACTTAGTAGATAACTATTTTTAGCTGCAGACTAAAAGGTTACTACTGTAGGAAGGGTTTGTATTTTTTTGATAGAGAGGATACTTATATTAATACATTTGTAAGCTTTTTAGGGGAAAATTGTATATAAAAAGGGAATGTCCTAAGATAAATAGATGATTAAGCAATAACCATTTTGAGTAAAGAATATGTGATATTTTAAATTAGAATCATCTGTAAAGATATCAAGGAAAATATGAAACATAAGCTATGTTTTGAGAGACAAGAAAAATTTTAATAAGAGAAGAGTGAAAAGAACATTAAAAAGGGCAATTACTTGAGGATAAAGCCCCTACTAGGTAATTATTAACTTTGTGAGGTAAGATATGAACAGGGCCTCCTGACTACTGCTCTATCCACTGCACCACCTAGTTGCCCAAGAGTTCATTCCTTCATGTGTAACCTTCAGTAAACTACAATGTATATAAGATTTCAATTTGCTATATCCTTGAAAAGATGAATTTGTTTGCTATTTACTATTTGTGATGGTCTTTTGTGTAAACAGCATTTGTTGGGAACAAATCAAACTAGTTAGTAAACGCACAAATTTGAATGTAAAAAATCTGGTTTATCTAACTAGGAAGTAGGAATGGAAGGGGATAAGAAAACAATTTAAGAAGGATAAGAGGAAGAGTGAATTAAAGGAAAGTAATCTAAAGTAAAATAGTTTTGAGAAGGAACAGGGTAAAAAAAGTAAATAATAAGCATAAAAAATTGAGGGAAATTCACAGTTTAGTTATTGTAACTGTAAATGTGAATTGTATGAATTCACACATAAAACAGAAGCAGATAGCGGTATGAATTAGAAACCAGAATAAAACAATACATTATTTACAAGATGTGCTACACTGATGAAGACGATTGAAGACAATTCCATTGCAAAATAAAAATTCTATCTAATTCCAGAGAAAGAAGTGATTTACATTGAGAAATATATTTCCAGGAATGCATTTAAAAAACATAAAGGGCTAAAATAAAGGACTAAAACAGAATCTGTTGTGCTTCACCTGAAGAAAAAAAAGACAGGGGTAGCAACTATGATCTCAGGTAAAGCAAAACAATAACTAATTAAGAGATAAGCAGAGAAACTTCATTTTGCTAAGAGGTTTCACAGACCATAAAATATTATCAAAAAATATATATAGCAAGTGCCTCTGAGAGAAGACTCATTTCTCAAATACAAAGGAAATTGAGATAAATTTGCAAAAAAAAAAAGTCATTCACCAACTCATGAATGGATAAAGCTATGAATGTTAAGGTCAGAGAAAAGTCCCCAATTACAGAACAGAGGCATTCGACGCGATGGAAATGCAATTGCAAGGGTTTATTAAACTAGCTCGAGCTAGGGTTCCATCCTAGGACAGGGCTATGATCCTGGAACCCCGAGTAAAGTGAGGAGAGATGCTATATATGGTTCAGTGGAGGATTTCCAAGCATCTTCCTGCTGATTGTCTTGAGATGGTGCGGCGTGTTCTTATTGGATGCAGGTCCTAGGAGAAGCCCCCCTGCTGCATGGTCTGAGAGCTGACCAGGCAGAATCTCCAGAAGTTGATCAGGCAGAAACTCAGCAAGCTGACCAAGCAGATACATAGGGGCAGAATTTAGGCAAAAGTTCATAGGTTTCTACATTCAGGGTCTTAGAGGCATTCAGGCTAAAGTTCACAGGTTTCCACATTCAGGGTCTTACATAAACAGAAGAAATCAAGACTATCTATAGTCATATGAAAAACTGCTCTATATCAATATTGATTAGAGGAATGCAAATTAAAACGACTCTGAAGCACTCCTCATACATATCAGAAATGACAGATGCTGGAAGGGGTGTGGGTAAATAAGTAAAATGATGAGCCCATGATGAAATGGTGAACTTATCCAATCATTTTGGAGATTTATTTATAACTATCTCCCAAGGGTTTTAAAACTGTGCATTCCTGTTGTCCCAGACACTATTAGGTTTGTGACCCAAAAAGTTTTTTTAAATAAATATACACATATACATAAATGCATACATATGTATGTATTATGTTTGTACAAATATATAGGTATATGTGTAAATTATTTGTACACATACATGTATTTAGAATAACTTTCTGGTGGCTAAAAACCTGGAAATTGGGGATAGATCAATTAAATGGAGAACAAATAAAAGAGCTGTGGAATATAATTGTGATGAAATAGAACCGTGATATAAGAAATGATTTTCAGTGAGTTTACATGCATGATCTATGTAGGATTGTTTTCAGTCAAGGGGATGAGAGAGGGAAGAAAGGAGGGGGAAAATGTAAACCTCAAAACCTTGCAAAAATGATTGTTGAAAACTACCATTCCATGTTGTTGAAAAATAAATAAATATTTAATTGCAAAAAAATTTAAATGACTTGCAGGATATTTTCAGGAAAATCATGAAGACATATGAATTGATGCAAGGTGAAGTACTACTAACTTCATTAGTAGAGCATTGTATACAACAACAGTAATATTGTAAAAATGATAACTATGATATACATGCTACTCTGATAAAGACAAATAATTCAACAAAATTCCAAATGTCACCCAATAGAAATTCCATCTACTTTGAGTGAAAATGAAAGTATAATTTTTATCATTTGCCTTACTTTTTGCAATAGTACTAATATGAAGATTTTTCTATGATTTAATATGCATCATTGATATATTGTTTGATTTCTCAATAGAGTAGGTACTTCAGGGAGAATGAGAATTTGGAGCTCAACATTTTTAAAACTGTTAAGAATAAATAATAAATTATCAAAATGTTACCAGTTATAGGAGATGGTTGTATAGGAACGTAAGGAAGTAGGGTACTGGGGAAAATTATGGCAATGCAAAAAAATGTAATCAATAAAAATTTATTAAATGTACCCTTTTGACATAAACTATTGGTCATTGAAATTTTAAATGAACTGCTAATGGTCACATAATCCTTAGTTATATTTTTTATTTGTTTTTCATTTGGCAAGGAATAAGTGTAGTTTACACTTCTTTTTAATGTTTTATTTTTTAACTATGTTAAATTTTTAACATGTTCTTCTAAATTTTGCACACCAAATTCTCCCTCATTGAAAAGAAGGAAATTTAATATGTTATATAATGGCAGTCATTCAAAATATATTACCTTATTTTTTATGATGTGAAAAAGTATATAGACAAAAATTTAAGAAAAAGAAAGTTGTTGATTTGCTTTTATAAATATGCTTTGATCTGTATTCAAACTCTATCAGTACATTCTGTGGAAGTAGGTAACATTTTTCATAAGTTTTGCAGAATTGTCTTATATCATTGTATTGCTGAGAAACTAAGCTATTATTTTCAGTGTCCACCCATATGCTGACCTTTGTACTGAAGTCACTGACAATTTATGCTAATACTTGTGAATTTACACATTAACTTTCTAGTATGGGGCACAAAGCTTCATAAAGAAATTAGTTCTTTTATATTCTAGTAAACCAAGTGAGATTTTAGACCTAGATAATAAAACAAATTAAGTTCTGAGAATAATAAGCATGCTGAATTCTTTTCAATACAAATGCAGGTGACAGATTAGATATAATATTGGAATATCAGTATATGAAACAAAGAAAATATGCTCTTATTTACCCAAGACTCCCAAGAATGTTGCAACCTCAATTCCTACCTAAATTATCTCACTCATTATAGTAGACATTTGGGAAAAGAGAATCCCACAATAATAAGGTCCTCAGGGAAACTTTATTTATTTGAACTTTCTGCTTACTTACTGTTGTACTGAATTTTCAAAATCTAAATTCATCTTAAAACAGAATATTTGCAAATCAAATAATTGAGAGCAGTGGCCTGTGATTTATGTTAGAAAATAATATAATTTCAGTACTATCTTCAGCTTAAAATATATCCTTTGGTCCCCTGGGATGTTTTACCCTTGAAATGCATTAATTAAAAAAAAAAGCTTAAGTTGATTGAGTTATCATTTCATGATTGTTATCCTGGTATTTAATTATAGATTTTTTCTTTTTAAATTTCAAAATTAAAGGAATGGGGATTTCATGATGTATAATGTTAGTTTTTGGCTGTTTTCTTAGCTGACCTCTCTACAAATTACAAAACCTTATAATTTGATAACAATAGTTATCTATTAAATAAGTTTATTCTCTAACTGAGTTCCTGCAAAAGTGAACCAAAGTTATATCCTTCTATTAAAAAATATAAATAGTATCCCTTTAGCTAAAAGCCTCTTTTTATGGATTGGAAGAAGAAAATTGTCCAAATGAATATTAATTTATAGTCTGGCGATTTTACTGCTTCATGGTGAAAATATTGATCAAGTAAACATTTTTAATTTCACTTATTGATTTTTCTCTTGAAATTTTAGGTTTGTTAATAATTGAATGATATATTTATTTGACTTTATATATTTACAAAGTTCTTTCTTCCGGTGAAAAAAGTGAAACAATTCATTTATCCCTATTTCATAGATGAAAATCTCATTTGAAGAGGTCAAGAAATTTGCTAATATGGTGTTAATGATTTTGTTATTTTAGTTTTTGAATTTTAGAAATTCTATGGAGCGGTATGAAAGGATGAATTGATGAAGAATTAGTTGTTCTTATTGTAAAGTTTAACTTCTTAATTTTTAAATTTGAAATCAAAAAGTAAGAAAAATAGGTAAAAATCATTGCAGATGCTGACTTTTGTCATATTTTTCTTTGATTACTTTTGGGAAGGTATTTCTGTACAAATGGACCATAGATTAGACAGCAAATTTATTGTCTGTAAATTATCTTGACCTTTCAACCTCACCTATCCAGTGTAGAAAGTGGATCAAGTCATTTTGAATATGTCTTAAAATCACAATACCTTCATAATCAATACCTTTGGCTTATTTATTTCTTTATTTTCACATTGTAATGTGACATTTATGACCATGTGGCATAGAAAACTAAGCATATTTGTTACATTTTAATTGCTGCATCTAAAATAATTTTATCTGTATTGAAAAGGGATTTTATTTGAAACTTGTTTTACTGATATACTCTAATGGGGGGAAAGTGCCTCCTTAATGTTTTTGCTCATGTAAAACAAGGGTCAGTGTCCCTGGAAATTATTTCATATGCATAGTAATTGATGAATTTTATTTTATCTCTCTGACTTAAATGTTTAAACCCTTCGATGGTTTTACTATGCTGAATTGATGTGCTCCAGTGGAGTTAGCTTATCACTGTGAGCCACACTCTATTGCCAAACCTAACTCAAAGAAAATGTAAAATGACTTCACACCCTTTGATATTTCAAAAGTGATTTTATAACATATATTAAAGAATGAAAATGCACTGGATCACTCTGATTTTTTCCCTTAAAGTCTATCATATCTGATAACCATTGAATGCATCTAGCAAAACCTGAGAATGGAAATAATGAGGAAGAATCTGATAAAAAAAAAGTTAGTAAAATTATTTGAAAAAAACAGTATTATACAAGGAATTAGAATATAAATAATTTTTGCAAATAACCTTTTGTAAAAATCTTTTGCTCAATATTAAAACATATATACCCCATATTTTATCACAAATGATTTTTTGCCCTTGTAACCCTTTTTTCAAATACTTTCCAGAAATCAAAGATGCAGATATTTTTCTAGAAACTTTTTAATTTATTTTAATTCAGAGACCTGGGGCAAGAAAGTTTTCGTTAGTCAGGATAAGGGCATGAAATCCTCACTTGCAAGTATGCAGTTCTTAACATAAAGGAAGAAGGTTTGTGTTGTTGTTCTTGTACTGTTACTCTTGAAAGAGTAAGGGAAGCATTATAGTATTTTAATTAGACAACCATATGTTCCAAAGAGCCAAAAATGTAATTTTCTGGTTCTTTACAATAGGAAACATCAGTGTCTCTCTTGTTAATTCCTTCCACAAGGATTTTCCTCCCCTTTTTATTCTCTCAAAATGAATATAGGCAAACACTGAGATTTTGTTCTCCACAAAAGACAACACAAATGTCAGTTTCTCTTTTTGTTTTAATTCTATGTGTGCATTTATTTTTTTACAAATATATACATACACATTATATATATACATACATACAAAACATACATATATATATATATATATATATATATATATATATATATATATATATATATATATATATATAAAATCAAGGCAGAATTTGTGCTAGGAAAGTGGAAGACAATAGTTGTGCCTTACTCCTTTAGCTGTTGAATTTTCTCAGACTCATTGAAATGTCAAACCATAAAACAATACTAGAAATCAAAAAAGTTTTTCAGTCTAAGACTCCCAGGTCCTGTGAAGTTTATTTGGCTAACAATCCACAAAAATCATCCAATCCTTCACATAGTAATCCTTTAATATTTCCCTAAAGACAACACCCAAAGTGTTGTTTGTCCCTTGGTCCAATATGTACCAACAAGATGAGGGAAAGACAAGAGGAAAAAATAAGCATGGTGCCTTCTCTGAGTCAAACACACGAGCTAAGTGCTTTTGACAAGAGAGAGTTTTTTAAAAAATGCCTAGATGTTCTCCATTTCAGATCAAGGATAAATTTCATTTTTAAGAAGCTATTCCCTTGTCACTGTTCCTATTATTCTCTATAGCATTTTGTTGTAAGGCTTACAAAGTGATTCACATATATTGTCTAATATGAAACTCATAATAATGCTGTGAAGTAAATATTACAGCTTTTTTATCCCAGTTTTATAGATGAAGAACCTGAAGGTTTGAAGAGACTAATTGATTTTCCCAGAATATGCACAGTACATTCAAGAAAGGTCCTGGGGTCTCTCTAGACTATAAGTCAAGTATTCTAACCATTAGACAACAAGATTACTTGCTCTGGTACTCCATTGTATTAATGATCTCATCTTCATAGTTTCATGTTCATATATTCCTATTAACCTCTCATGTGGAGTCATACCAACCTGATCATAGCTTTCTTCTAGTAATCTCAGTTATATGAGCACCAACACAACATTAAGGCTAAGTTATCCCTTGTTCTTTCCATTGAAATTATCTATTTTCAGTTTGAATCATACATCATTTTAAATGGATATTTTATACTACTTTATATACAATTCTTCTAGATAATATATTGCTCATTACTAACACCAGTTTCTTTATTATACTTTACTAATATTTTTATTATGCAATTGTGGTTTCCTAAGATTCATATATCTATAAAAATAGTAGTGTTTAAAAGTTAAATTTTTATTTCATGGGGATGTTAAAAGTCATTAAAATCCAATATCACAAGGAGCAGCTAAGTGGCACAATGGATAGGCACAGACTCTGGAGTCAGGAGGACCTTAGTTCAAACCCAGCCACAGTCACTTAATAATTATCTATGGCACTTTGGACAAGTGACTTAACCCCACTGCCATGTAATCCTCTCAAAAAATGTAAAGGTATCCTAGAAAAAGTACTTTCTACCACATTGCTGAAGAAATGAATTCCCTAATATTTAGAAGAAAATAGATTTAGTTAAATAAGGCCTATATTGTATAATGTTATCTTTTCTTTTCTAATGTCAATACAATGAATTTGGATAATTGTGCAAATATTTACTCTCTCTATGAAAGCCTTCTATCTCACCAGTCCAATAATCTTTAGAAAGCCTATAATGGAGTCATAAAAGAGGTGAAATTTGTCCTGCCCACTGTGGACGTAGCAAAAGATGAAAATGTAAATTTTTATCAAGAGATTGAAGAAAATGTGTTAGATGATTTCCTGTTGGAAATGATAGGAGCATCGTTATAACTCATAACTCCTGATATTCAAATGATTGCTTAGAGTGAATCTGATAGTGTAATCAGCCCAATAAATCCTACTCTGGATGACATGTTTTCTGCTTGCATAATGTTAAACATGGGAAATTAGGGGATCTCCCTTATATTCTAGATGATTAAATATCCTACAGATTTGACTGTTCACAGGTCCTTTCCCATAGATCTTGGCACTCTGAATTTGAAGAGAGAAACATGCAAATAGAACTTTTGGTGAGTGACTTTAATTTCACTTTGCTGACATGACACAATAACTCTTGATTTGTCCATATGTGTCAACAGAACTTATGCTTATATTAAAAAAGGAATAGATATTTAAGCATCATGAAGAGTTTGGGTGGAAAAGAGCTACTCAGTGGGCTATAAGAGTTATAGAATGGGGGGCGGCTGGGTGGTGTAATGGATAAAGCACCGGCCTTGGAGTCAGGAGTACCTGGGTTCAAATCCAGTCTCAGACACTTAATAATTACCTAGCTGTGTAGCCTTGGGCAAGCCACTTAACCCCGTTTGCCTTGCAAAAATAAAAGAAAGAGTTATAGAATGACTATAGCTCATTCTTTTTGGTAACAGAAAGAAGTATCAGTCTCCTTTGGACTTTCAGTAAAGAAATTAAGGATTTTCTTTTTTCCTTCTCTCAAATTCATGCCTAGTATTTTGCCTATAATCCTAGGACATAGAAGCAATAATATGTGTTCTTTTTAGGTTGAGAGTGAGCCTCAGGTCACTATATGGCACTTCTACCTGTTTTGCATTGTTTTTTTCTTTTTACTTTCTCTAAACTTTGTATAACAAAAAAAGGTTATGAGATATAGAAATTCCCTTTGGCAACTATTTTGTGAGTTCAAATTCTAAGGTCCCTGAATGGATTTTGACTGCTCTACGTGAGGGTATTCATGCATACATGGAGGATGAATGCACCATTAAAAAGATCATTCTTAACTCGAAAAGGATGAAAAGTTTATGATTGGCCAGAAGTATTGAGATTTGAAAGATTTAAGATGACTGAAATATCTGTTTAACAATCCAACTTATCCTGACTTCCAGGAAGAGTATTCTTAGGGTGAGGTATTGATTTATGAATTAATTGCTTGAGTATTTCTTTGATGATAGTGAAAATAAATGATTATTTTCTACCTGAACTGTAATTTATATATTAAAATCTTTTCTAGAAAGGGCCCTGGCAATAATCCCTTCTTTAGGGAGTTCTGGGACATCATCCATATGGAGTTTGTTCTATAAATTGTGTCAAAAATTTGGAAATGGAGGAAGGAAAATAATGAAAGATGAGAAAAAGACCAACATCTTTATTTGAGATCATACTAACCCCTTCCTCTGAGGATAAAGTCAGACTTTGTGGAGTTCAAAACTAAAGCATGTCTTCTGAGAGATGACAAATTCAGTCATCAATAGCATATTAGGGGTTCATTCAAGTTTTGTGGAGCTGTTTTCATTAAACCTCAAGTACTTAACCCCCTTTACAGTACCCCAAACATGTTGAAGTTTCTTTTGTCTTTGATACAAGATAATTATTAATGATTATTTTCATATCATATACACTTAATAAATTAGAGAAAAATTTTTCAGTGAGCCTTCTAAAATATTAGTTTAGTCTTCATGTGAATAGCTTAATCAAATAACACCAAGGTTAACAAAGAATATAATACATATAAAGAATATGTTTGAAAATGTAGACCTAGATAAATATCATATGATAAACTGAAGAAAGATAGTTATGTACATTGAGTGAGCAAAGTGTTCCATAATAATAACTACAACCAGAAGAATGCTTTAATGATTACCTAGTATAACACAATTTCAATAGATAAGACAACTGAGGCTTAAAAGGCTTTTTCAAAGTCACATAATAAGTATCAGAGTCAAAATTTAAACTCATCAATCTGACTCCAAATTCAGTGTCTATTATTTTATATGATTCTATTTACATACACATATAGGAATATATGCATTAATATAAGATACATATGTATATAAATATATATTCATGTGTATACATATATTACATATGTAAATACACTGCATTTATGGTCATTATCAGAATATATGGGAAACTAGGCAAACTCATTTTAGTATGCTTAGAAACTACAAATGACAAAACCTTCTGATAAATACTATCTTCCCATGTGACAAGATAGCTCACTTTGTCTGAAGCAGATGGAATGAAGCTAAGATTAGAAGCTGGAGCTACAAACCTTATCAGGCCTAATAGTAAGTCCCTGGATAACATTTATTTTATATAATGAGTGTGACAGAAGATACAAGTCACAATTTGACATATTTAGCATTATCTATATGTGGGAAGAAAAACTGTGTCTAAATTTGACCACTCAATGGTTTCTTTTATTTATTTTTCTATTTTTCATAGAACTTTGCACATAGAAGTGACATAATAAGTTTTTGTTGATTGCACAAAAGAATAATTAATTGCCATATGCCAGTATTCAAATTTGTAATTCACTGGAAACTTGCCCTTTCCTATATGGCCATATTTTGTCTTTTCAGTGTACTTACTCAATTGCAAGACACACACTGGTCTTTTTTACTCTTTTTACCCTTTTTTCCTGACTCTATTTTAATTGGTTTTCTCCCACATCTAGAATGTTTTTCTATCTTACTTACCTTCTTTAATTTCTTTTAAAACCCATATCAATTTACACCTTTGACAAGAGGCCAATGGCACCCTTTCTCTTTTCCTCCCTATCCAAGAGCTTTTGTTCTGAGAATACTTTCATTAACTTTGTACATATTTTATATGCTTACTGTCATTTCTCTATTGTCTCTCCCATTATGAAGTGAGGTTTTGGAAGACAAAATAATGTTTTTGCCTTTCCATGCATTCTCAGTGCTTAGATTCATAGTTTACAGATAATAAAGGTTTATTAATTGCTTTTTTACTAAGTGATTTATATAATAATATATCTAATGAAAGTATCCCCTAATTGTTTTTTGTTTTCCCTTTCTTTCATCACTTTATGTCATTAAACATTCTTTAGAAAAGCTATGCAATTGTATATGGAGTTATGGATTGGGTCTAAGGAAAAATAAATCTTAATTCCAGACATGCTACTTTACATTTTTGTGCATCCTTTCACTCTTCTGAAAAAATGCAGATAATAACATCCTACCTACCTCTTACACAAAGCTGCTATGAAAATCAAAATAGAATACGTAAGTGAAAATTACAATCAAATAGTAAAAAGCTCAAAGAATATAGTTCATTATTAACCTCTCTCTCATCTCCACTACCCTCCATGCTATGTTTTGTTTTAGCATTGTTCATTTTAATCAAGGAATTTTGCATGTAATTAGAAAACAGGTGAATCAACTGTCATTTATCTTGAAGTATCTGCTGGTAGCATAATGCCCTAAAACAGACAACTGATGTCTTTTCTCATGAGTAGGAAGCAGAGGGTGGGGTTGGGAGCTAGATGTGTGTTGGGGAGATTTATGCTGCAAAAGCACTGTTGCATCTACTCTAACTCTAGTTCAAACAAAGTAAAATAAGCTTTGTATTTTGACTGTAGAGTTTGTCATATACATGAAATAAGAGAAACAAATCTTTTTCCTTTTGTATCATTCATGAAGAAAAGTAGAAACTCCAAAAATGTTAATTCTTAGAAGATAATTTTTGACTTTTTGTCACTTCAACCCTTAATGATGACTATAAGGATTTCTATGCTTCTGATTTAGAGGAATTATTTCAACTGCAAAAAAGTCACAAATTTATATCAGAAAAATTACATAACAATATTTCTAAATGAGGAAAAATGACAATCAACATGAAGCAAATGTTTTTTCTGAAAGTGAAGTCATTTTCCGGTGATAACACCTTAATGATGAGATTATACTCACTCTTTTATGATCCATTTTTCAGGTAGAAGTCATAAATGTATTCAGTGCCTAGAGAAGTGGGGGCTGACTCAGTAGATTGAAATCAAAACAAGTTAGGATTAAAACTAAGAAACAGCATAAGAGTTGTAGCTAAATGACATAGTTAAGGATCTCCAGTGTCCAATTTAGTTATGGGAATGTCAAAGACTTCTTAAAGCCCCATGAGAAGTACTGAAATACAAGGACCTGAACTGTGGTTATTAGAATTATTACATTTGAGGCTGCTATTCTAAAAAGCTAGACAAAAAAGATTTGAGAAGTACTTAGTCAAATCGCCAGAAAGAGATTACTTTGTAGAAGTTACTATGATGCATTTAATTTTATACATTTCATATTTTACTTAAAGAATCAGATAAATCATGGTTTTTAAAAATTATTTTTATTGGTATCATAGCCTGGGAAGAGAAGAAGAGAAGAAACAGGAAATAAGTGAATGGATAAATACACACACACACACACACACACACACACACACACACACACACACAAACACACATCCTTAGACAAATATAGCCATTCACAGAAGTCAGTGAGGTCACCAGTCCTAAGAATAATAAGGAATGTGATATTTGCCCTTGGAGAGGTCCTTGTTACTGAACACCAGTGCCCTGTCATGAATAAAATATATCTGGATGTCTCTCTGTCTCTCTCCCTCTCCCTCTCTCTGACGCTCTTTGACTCATTCTGTCAGTCTCTGTTTTTTTTTTTTTTTTGTTTTGTTTGGACAAAAAGAGTTACTAAATTTAAATAATATCTAAATAATATCTTGAGAATGCTTTGGAATTTCTTTACTTAGCTAATGCTGGTAGTTTAGAATGAGGTTAGGAGTAATTAAAAAACTTTGCTAACATTAGTTTTATTCATCTTATAATTTTGGTCTGTTTTCTTTTGTTTTTACTGATAACCTAGATACCTTTTAAGCAGTAGAGAAGAACTTTTAAATAGGAAGTGGAAATTCACTATTAAATATTATTGAAATTCATCAAAAGATCAGTGATTTCACCAGCATGGATGAAATATGAGTCTTAATTTCTTCCATTGTACTTGTCCTTTTCATTTCTAGCAGAGGATCTCTAGATAATTTCTGTGGTCAAAAATGAGTCATCACATTTTTTATTGGTCAAACTTTCTGTAAGGACCCTTTATTTAGTTGAGATGACCATTAGATGAGTGATATACAATAAATTATGAAACCCATTTTGAAAACCTTTCAAGATTAGTAGGACCTACAGTATCATACCAAAAGAACACTGTCTTATATAATTCAAAGCTACTCCTTTACCATTTGAGACTTCTGAGTGTTGATAGCTAAAATTTGAGCATAGATAAGAATTATAAATGTGCTATTTGGGATTCATGCACTTCATGTTTTATATTCTATCTCTAGGTAGAATCACTATGTACTTTTATTACTGGATTTTGTCACCCAAATGCATTGTGCTCTTAGTCACTTAAGACTAAAACAAACACAAACTTGTAAGATTATTGATAACAAAAGTTCCAACAACACCTGTCATTGTTCAGTGATATAAATTTCATTAAAAGAATCAATAGCTTATGAAGGCATCTCTGTTCCTATTTCAGAGTTCTGTCATCTGTCTCAACACTGTGATGTTTGAAAATTTTGGATTATATGTTTTAGAACTGTCTGTTATATAGTGCTAGAGACCTTATAATTAAAGATTTGATGTTTGTAATGATCCCAATATCAAAGCTCTATTTTACTAAAATCATCTTGAGTAGTTGTTTTTTCCATGTAGAAGCAACTCAATTTCCATATTTGTCTAGGACAGATATTTCCATAAACAATGTGTTAGATGGCAAAAAAGGAAGATGGAGGTTGGTATGAATAATATTTGTGAAACTTCATGATATCAGTAGGATTCCAAGATACTACTACTACTACTACTACTACTACTACTACTAATACTACTACTACAGAGGTCCAGTATTTTGATACCAGCATTTTTCTATTGAAAAACAACTACATTTTACATTGTTCTCTGAAGTAGCAGAACCACAGTTGACTTAAGAACAAATTTGTGGTTGTAAGGATGTAGCAAATTATAAATGCCTATAGGAATGATTTGTGGTCAGTTAGCAGAGTTCAGGGCCTCATCCAGAGTTATATATATAACTAGAAAACAGATGGACTGATCACATGGTAAGAGTAAGACAACAGATATTCTTGAGGACCAAATTTGTACCTAGAGAATGTTAAAAGAGTGAGAGAAAGACTTCAAACACATTTGAAAAGCTTCTGAGGTGAATTAATGAAAGGAATGTTCTAGTCACATGGGCTTAAAAGATTATGAGGTGGCAATGTTCCCTAACAATGGAGGTACTAATGGTTACTTACTTTGAGTTTTAGAGGCACTCTAATATATGGGAGGTTATGCTTTAGTCTATATAACTTCCTTAAAATTTCTAATAGAAAAGAATAAAGAAAAGAAGTCATAAAAAAAATAATTTTCCAAATAAATTAAATGTTTTATTTCTTGAAAAAATGGCATGGAGAGGTAAATAAACAAAGTCTATCCCATCTTAACATAGTAATTCTAAGTAAATACAAAAGGGAATTGAAATATATTGAACTGAAAAGCAGCATTTCCATAAGAGGTAACATATACAATAAATTTAATAACATGATGTTATTGAGCTAAAAATACTCCAGACTTTGATAGATAAATATTATTGAGACTTAGTAAAATTCATGACATACATACCTTGAGAAGAAAGGCACAACAGAATATCAATAAAATATTTTTGCAAGTAATCAACCTTTAAAGTAGAAAGAAATGGTTCTAGTTACTGCTGCTTTACAAATCATTTATCCTTTCAGCCTCTTTCTCTTGGCCTTTAAAATGGAAGGGAATAAAACTTTCACATTGTTACCCTAAAGAATTATTGTAAGAACCAAAATTCATTTTTCTCCTAATGTCACAGAGGCCAGGGGTTCTAAATTGGATTTGTATAAAGATACTCTCTGTCTCTTTCTCCTTCCCTCTCTGTCTCCGTCGGTCTGTCTGTCTGTCTGTCTGTCTCTCCATATGTGTGTGTGTGTGTCTTTTCCAATTACAAGCATTTGAAGTTTCTACTAACCATTTTTTATAAGGTTACCAGTTTTCCAATGTTTCTCCCTCCCTTCCCTCCTCCCTCCCCCCCAACAGAAGACATTCTGATACAGACTTTACATTTGTATCCATAATAAGCATAGAATGAAATTCAGCTTGTTGTGAGAGAAAAATAGGATTCAAAAGGAAGAAAGAAAACATTAGAAATCGCAAAATTACATAGACTTGAGACAACTTTTAAAAACTGAAGGAAATAAGCTTTGATCTTTGTTTAAACTCTACAGCTTCTTCTCTGAGTGCAGATGGTATTCTCCAACAAAAGTCAGCTAAAATTGTCCCTGAATAAGTCTATCATGGTTGACCATTATACCATGTTGTTATTAGTGTGTGTAATGTTCTTCTGGATCTGCTCATCCCACTCAGCATCAATTCATGCAAGTCTTCCCACGTTTTTCTGAAATTCCATCCCTCATGATTTCTGAGAGAACAATAGTGTTCCATCACATACATATACCAGAAATTGTTCATCCATCCACCAACTGATGGACATTCCCTCAATTTCCAATTCTTTGCCACTAAAAACAGAGATACTATGAATATTTTTGTACAACAGGATTTTGACTCTTTTCCGGGATCACTTCAGATATAGAACCATTACTGGTATGCATAGTTTGATGCTCTCTGGGCATAATTCTAAATGGATTTCAAGAAATATTGAATTAGTTTACAATTGCACCAACAATGAACTAGTGTCCCAGATTTCCCACATCCTCTCTGAACCTGATCATTATCCTTTCTGGTTCTACTGGCCAATCTGACAGGTGTGAGGTGTTATCTCAGAGATGTTTTAAGTTTTATTACTCTAATCAACAATGATTTAGAGTAATTTTTCATAGGACTATAGATAGCTTTGACTTCATTTTTCAAGAACTGCTTTTGCATATCCTTTGACCACTTGCCAATTGAGGAATGAATTGTATTTTTGTAAATTTGACTCCTTTTCTATATATTATAGACACGAGTCTTTTGTCAGAAGCAGTAGTTGTAAAAATTGTTTCCCACTTTACTATATTCCTTTTGCTCTTGGTTAAAGTTGTTTTGTTTGTGTAAAATATTTTTAATTTAATGTAATCAAAATTATCCAGTTTGTTTTCATGATGTTCTCTATCTCCTCTTTGGTTATAAGCTGCTCCTCTTCACATAGATCTGACAGAAAAACTATTTCTTCTCCTAATTGACTCATAAAAATTGATTTTTACATATATATCCTGCAGCCATTTTGACCTTATCTTGATCCTAGTTTATGGCATACTATCTTTCAGTTTTCCCAGCAGTTTTTATCAAAGACTGAGTTCTCAACCTAGAAGTTGGATTCTTTGGTTTTATCAAAAAGGAGATTACTATAGACATTACCTACTATCTCTTTTGTACCTAATTTATTCCACTGATACACCATTTTATTATTTAGACAGTACCAGTCAGTTTTGATAGCTGATGTTTTTTAATATAATTTTACAAATTATGACTAGGGCAATATTTTCAATATTTAATCTTTAATTCCCTTATGATTCTTGATGTTTTTGTCCTTCAATATGAATTTAATTACTATTTTTTTCTAGCTCAGTAAACCTTTTTTTTGGAATTTGATTTCTATGGCACTAAAAAAGTAGTTTAATTTTGGTAGAACTGTCATTTTTATTATATTATTAGCTCAGCCTACTCCTGAGCAATTGATATTTGCCCAGTTATTTAGATGTTATTTTATTTCTGTGAAAAATGTTTTATGCTTATTTTCATAAAGTTCCTCAGTCTGCCCTGGCAGGTAGATGCCAAAGTATTTTATGTTGTCTGAAGCTATTTTAAATGTAATTTATCTTTCTATCTCTTGTTGCTGTATCTTGTTAAAAATATATATAGAAATACTGAGATTTATGAGGGTTTATTTTATATCCTGTGAATTTCTAAAATTGCTAATTGTTTCTAGTAGTTTTTTAGATGATTTTCTAGGGTTCTCTAGGTATAACATCATATCATCTGCAAAAAGTTATTGTTTTGTTTCTTCATTACCAATTTCAATTCCTTCAATTTATTTTCCTCCTCATAACTAAAGCAAACTTTTGTTTTGTAATATTGAATAATAGTGAAGATAATGGGTTTCCTTGTTTCACCCCTTATTTTATTGAGAATGCTTCTACTTATCCCCATTGCATATAATGATTGTTGATGACTTCAGATAGCTGCTACTTTTTGATGTGATGGAAGCTATTAGGCAGAATTCCATCTTCACCTAATTTTTTCAAGTTGTTTATATAGAATTGGAGCCCACTTTTCCTTCAATGCTTATGAATCTATCCAGTCTTGTACACTTTTTCTTAGGGAGTTCATTGATGGTTTTTTGAATTTCTTTTTCTGATATAGGATTATTTAAATACTTAATTTTCACTTCTTTTAACATGGAAAAAATTATATCTTTTGTAAATATTCATCCATTTCATTGAGAATATCAAATTTATTGCCTTACAGTTAGGCAAAATAGCTATGAATAATTATTTGATTTCCACCCTCATTGGTGGTGAATTTACCTTTTTCATATTTGATACTAGTATTTGGCTTTCTTCTTTTGCTTTTTTTAATCAAATTAATTAGAGTTTTATGTATTTTACTGATTTTTTAATGAAACCATCTCTTGGCTTTATTTATAAGATCAAGAATCTTTTCCCATCTAAAGATCTTATGACTGAAGATGATGGCATCAAGCTAACATGCTCTCAGAGCCTTTCCCTACCAAAGATAAATAATACCTCTATTCAGACATTCAAACTCCACCAAGACAAAGAGAAGATTCAAAGAAGTTTTCAGTTGCAGACACAGTTTAGGATCTTCAGTGAAAGTGTGTTTCTTTATAGGAAAAGGGGAAGTAAAGTCCAGGAGACCAGAAAGAAGGAAAGCCAGCAGAAGGGTTTTAGCCACAGTGTAATCCAGTTGCCTATAGTTTAAAAACAGCAAATGCCCCAGTAGCTAGATAACAAGTCAGCAGGGAGGACTCCAGCCCCAAAGTCTGAACTCTGAGAAAACAGGTGAGAGATAGAAACAGGTCAGGAATAAACCACTGTGAAGTCAGAACTTGGACATAAAGGAGGGAAAAAAAACAAACCTCTGCAAAGGCAATGCCTGGACTGCATAGGTAGCATCTTGGACAAGATAGGGTCAGATCCCAGTGCCCCCAGGCCCACAAAAAAAGAAGTGCAGAATTATACTTTCTGTACCTGAGGAACAGAGCTAAAACCAGAAAGATGATGACAAAAGAGCTAAAAGAGCACTCACTAAAGAAAGCTACTTTACAGACAAAGATGACAGCAATGCCATATCTGAAGAAGAAAGCAATGAAAGATCACTCACAGGGAAAGTATCAAAACAGTTCATAAATTGGACTAAAATATAAAAGCTCATCATAGAGCTTAAAAATGAAATTGAAAACCAAAGAAGAAAGAAGAGAAATGGAAAAAAAGAAATGAAAGTCATGTAGGAAAATTATGAAAAACTGAACCAAGAAATCAACTTCATTAAAAGTAAGAATAACCAACTGGAAAAGGAAACACAGAAACTAATTGAAGAAAATTAAACCTTAAAAATTAGAATTGAAAGATGAAACTATTGAAAACAATGAACCTACAGAAACCAATGAATTGACAAGAGAACAAGATTCCATCAGAAAAATAAAAAGGCTGAAAAAAATTGAGGAATATGTAAACTACATTTAGGGAAAATAAATAACTTGGAAAATAGATCCAGTTGAGACAAGCTATGAATCATCAAACTATCAGAAAGCCTGGTTCAAGAAGGGAACCCAGAAAATATCATGCAAGAAATTATAAGGGAAACCTGTACAAATCTGCTAGAATAATATAAAAATATAATCATTGAAAGAATCAATGAACCTCTCCAGAAGAGACCCCAGGATAAAAACTACAAGGACTGTTATAGCTTAGAACTTTGTCTAATGAGGGCATCATAAACTGTGAGGACCTGAGTCAGCATCTCTAAGTTAGAATCAATTGTAAAGTTCTAGGGTGAGACCTCCAGAGCCTCCAGTACTTAGAGATCTTTAAGTTTTTTTGCATTTTAGATCAGGGTTTGACTTAATCCTACTTCACTTAAAAAGGGGTTAAATATTCTGGGTGGGGAATGGGGCTAAAGTAAGAGAGAGAATAGGTTTTGCTTCACTTAACAAGGTATTAAGTACCCTGGCTTGGGGGTGGGCGGAGGGAAGTAAATTGTGAAAAAAATAGGCCTGGGGGAGCCACACAAATAGTTCAAGGAATGATATGACTTCAGATAATACTTTGGCCCCTGAGGAAGACTGTGTGTACTTGAAAGATACTTGAAAAAGGGGTAAGGTAAAAATGGTTATAATTATAATTTAATGCAATTTAAATAAATGCTGCTTATCAAGCAATCAAATAAACAATCTGTCATATCTTGATGTCTTATCAAGCAATCAAATAATCAAAGCATGATTGATGATACTTGATTAATAGATTTAGAGTTGTAAATAACACCAAGGGACAAAAAATTTTATAATTTTATAGGGAAAGAAGGGAGAATGGGAATGCTGAGTAAATTCTATTTAATAGATTTAGTCCAGAAAGGGAATAAGATACATTCACACTTGGGTTTAAAATCTAACCTAATATTTAGGGAAGAGGGAACAAGGAAAAGGAAAGCTATGGGAAGAAGGGACTGATAAAAGGGAAGGCAAGAGTCTAATTGAAAATAAATTGAAAGTTAAATTTTTAAAACAAAACTCAAAGGGGAAAAATGATAAAATTTTGGTGAGAAAGAATAAGAGAAAAAGAAAGAGAAAAATATAAATGGAGAAAGATAGCATAGAGGGGAAATATAGAATTAGTAATCTTGACTATAAATGTGAATGGGATGAACTGTCCCACAAAAGGGAAACAGCAGAATAGGTTAAAAACCAGAATCCTATAATATGGTGTTTATAAGAAACACATTTGAAGCAAAGAGATTTACACAAGTTAAAGCTAGAAGGTTGGAGCAAAATATATTATGCTTCCACTGAAGTAAAAAAAAAAATGGGGGTAGCGATCTTAATCTCAGACAAAGTAAAAGCAAAAATCAATCTCATTAAAAGGGATAAGGAAAAAACCTACAGCTTTTTAAAAGGCACCACTGGTAATGAAGCTACATTATTACTAAACATGTATGCATCTAGTAGGATAGCATCCAAATTCCTAGAGAAAAAGCTGAATGAATTACAAGGCGACTTAGCAAAACTTTAATAATGTGAGACCTCACCCTCCCTCTCTTGGAACTAAGTAGACGAACAAGAATAGGAAGTTAAAAATGTGAATGAATTCTTAGAAAACTTAATTTTGATAGACCTGTGGAGAAAAGTTAATGGGGATAGAAAAGAATATCACTTTTTCTTAGCAGTACATGGCACCTACAGCACAACTGACCTTGTACTAGGGTACAATAAACCCATATAATCAAATGCAGAAAGGCAGAAACAGAAAATACATACTTCTCAGACCATGATGCAATAAAAATCACATGTAATAAAGGGTCAAGGAAAGAAAAGCCAAGAACTAATTGGAAATTAAATAACTTTATCTTATATATTGGGTGGATCAAACAGCAAATAATAAAGATAATAATTATATCCAAGGAAATGATAATAATGAGATATCATACAAAAATTTAAGGAATGCAGACAAGACAGTTTTGAGGTGGGAACTTTATATCTCTAAATGCCTATGTGAATAAAATAGAGAAAGAGAACATCAATTAATTGGGTATGCAACCAAAAAGGGTAGAAAAAACAAATTAAATGTCCCCAGTTAAAGACCAAATTAGAAATTCTGAAAATCAAAGGAGACAATAGTAAAATTGAAAGCAAAAAAGAAAAAAAGACAATTGATCTCATAAATAAAACTAAGAGTTGGTATTATGAAAAAGCCAGTAAAATTAACAAACTTTTGGTTTATCTGATTTTAAAAATGAAAAAAGATAACCAATTTAGCAGTATCAAAAATGAAAAGGATGATCTAACAATAATGAGGAGGAAAATAAAGAGATAATTCAGAGCTAATGTCCCAAATGTATACCAATAAATTGGATAATCTGAGTGAAATGGATGAAGATTTACAAAATACACACTGCCCAGATTAACCGAAGAGGAAATAAATTACTTAAATGACCTCATTTCAGAAAAAGAAATTGAAGAAACCATCAATTAACTCCCTACAAAAAGACTTAAGATTCAGATGTAAAATTGAATTCTACTAAACATTTAATGAACCATTAATTACTACTCTACATAAACTATTAAAAAAAAATAAGAAAGGAATTCTGCCAAACTCCTTTTTTTGACACTATACCTAATCCAGAAAGAACAAAAACAAAGAAAATTGTAGGCCAATCTCCCTAATGAATATTGATGTAAAATATTAAATAAAATTTTATCAATAAGACTATGGCAAGTTATCCAAAAGTTAATACAACATGATCAGTTTGGATTTATACCAGGCAGGCAGGAAAACACTCAAAATTATTAAACGCATCAATAGCACAATGAATAGAAATTATATGATTGTCTCAATAGATGCTGAAAAAGCCTTTAATAAAATACAACATCCATTCCTAATGTTTTTAATAGACATGAGAAAGTTTAAGAATAAATGTAGTTTGGGGCAGCTAGGTAGCCCAGAGCACTGGGCCTGGAATCAGGAGGACTTGAGTTCAAATCCTATCTCAGACACATTATAATTAACTGGCTGTGTAACCTGGAGCAAGTCACTTGACCCCATGATCTTGCAAAACCTGAAAAAAAGAGAATAACTTAAGTTTTCCTTAAAATAACAAATAGGATCTATCTAAAAGCATCAACAAACATTATATGTAATGGGAATAAACTCAAAGCATTTTCAATAAAATCAGGAGTGAGACAAGGATATCCATTACTATTACTATTCAATATAGTACTAGAACTGCTAGCAGTAGCAATAAGAGGAAAAAAAAATTGAAGGCATCAGAATGGGCAATGAGGGAGCAAAGCTTTCACTCTTTGCAGAAGATATGACGTTATACCTAGAGAATCTGAGAAAATCATCTAAAAATCTCCTTGAAACAATTAACATATTCATAAAAGTAGCAGAATATAAAATAAACCCATATAAATCATCAGTATTTCTATATATATGAACAACAAAGGCCAAGAACAAGAGATAGAAATAGAAATTCCATTTAAAATAACTGTAGATAATATTAAATATTTGGGAATCTACCTCTCAAGACAAGCCCAGAAACTGTATGACCACAATTATAAAGGACACCTCACCCAAATAAAGTCAGATCTAAATAATTTGAAAAGTGTCAAATACTCATGGTTGGGTCAACATAATATAATACAAATGACAATTCTACCCAAATTAAATTACTTATGTGCCATACCAATTAAACTACCAAATAACTACACTATTGAGCTAGAAAAAATAGTAACAAAATATATCTGAAGCACCAAAAGGAAAAGAATAGCAAGGGAACTGATGAAAAAAAATTTTAAGGAAGGTAGCCTAGCTCTACCAGATCTAAAATTCTACTATAAAGTAGCAGTCATCAAAACTACTTGGTACTGATTAAGAAATAGAATAATGGACCAGTGGATTAGGATGGGTTCAAAAGAAACTGCAATAAATGACTACACTAATCTACTATTTGACAAACCCAAAGACATCAGCTTCTGGTATAAGAACTCACTATTGACAAAAATTGTAGGGATAAGAGGAAAATAGTGTGGTAAAAACTAGCCATGGATCCAAATCTCACACCCTATACCAAAATACGGTCAAAAATGCGTACAGGATTTAGATATAAAGAATGATACCATATTCAAATTAATAGAGAAACAAATATTTATATATCAGATCTATGGAAAGGGCATAAATTTATGATTTATAAATTAGAGCAGATTATAACCTACAAAATGAATGATTTTTACTATATTAAATTAAAAAGTTTTTGCAATAATAAAATCAATGCTGCCAAAATGAGAAGGAAATCAGGAAGGTGGAAAACAATCTTCACAACTAGGAGTTCTGGTAAAATTATTATTTTCTAAAATATATAGAGAATTGCATCAAATTTATAAGATCACAAGGCATTCCTCAATTGATAAATGGTCAAAGGATATGACAGATTTTCAAATGAAGAAATTAAAGCTATATATAAAAACATGTGAAAAAATGTTCCAAATCATTAGAGAAATGCAAATTAAAACAACAATGAGGTATCATCTCGGAGCTATTAGATTAGCCAAAGTGAGAAAAAGGGAAGATAATCAATGTTGGAGAGGTTGTGGGAGGATTGGGACATTGATGCACTGTTGGTAGAGTTGTGAATGGATTCAACCCTTCTGGAGAGCAATATAGGAACTATTCCCAAATGACATTGAAACTTTCAAACCTTTTCACCAAGCAATTATAATTTTAGGCCCATATACAGAAGAAATTATAAAAAATTGGAAAAGACCTACATGTTCCAAAAAATCCCTTTTTTTCCATCACTATTTTATAGTGACAAAGTATTGGAAATTGAGGGGAATGCCCATCAAATGGGAAATGGCTAAACAAGTTATGGTACATGAATACTATGGAGTACTATTGTTCTATTAAAAAAAAAACATAACATAAATGATTGAACTCTAGAGAAGCATGGATTGACTTACAGGATCTGATACTGAGCAAAGGGAGTAGAACCAAGAAAGCAATGTATACATCAACAATAACATTATGAGATGAACAACCTTGATGGAAGCACCAATTCTTGGCAGTCCAGAGAGCTAGGACAATTTTATTTGATTGGCTATGGATTATATTATCCCCATCCAGAGGAAGAAAAGCAAAACAACAACAATACACACACACACACATACAAACACACAAACAAACACATATATCCCTTCTGAATCTGATGAAGGTTATAAAACTTATCTTTTATTTATCTCTTTCCCTTTATCCTAATTCCTCCTGCTAAAAATTTCTAATTTGTAAATATATTTATCAAAATATGTATGTAAAATGCTACCCTGACTGTTCCCTGATGAAGGGTGGGAGGATGGGAAAAGAAGGTAGAAGGAAATTTTGTAACTTGGAAATTGGTATGTGCTTATGGGTTAAAATAAATAAATACATATATATATATATACATATATGCACACATACATACATGAGATTTTTAAAAGAGCAATAGTTTTTTTTGTTTTCAATTTAATTAATTTCACCTTTCATTTTCAGAATTTCTAATTTCCTATTTAATTGGGATTTTTAATTTGTTCTTTCTATACCTTTTTTAGTTGTATGCTCAGTTTATTGATTTACTCTTTCTCTAATTTCTTCAGGTCAGGATTTAGATATATAATATATCCCATAATAATTGACTTGGCTATATTCTGTAAGTTTTGGTATTTTTTCTCAGTATTTTCATTGTCTTAGGGTGAAGTTATTGATTCTTTGTATGATTTGTTGTTTGTTCCAGTCATTCTTTAAAATTAAATTATTGCCAAATAAATCATTTAACTGGCAAATCTAATAGTCTTTTATCAGTCTTCATGTTTCTTACTTCTCTATATAGTCTATAGTGTTTTCAATCATCTTCATCAGTACTCTCTTTGCTCTGGGTTTTTGGGATATTATAATCCTTCAGTTCTTTTTTCTACTTTTCTTAGCATTATTCAGTCCCCTTTGTTGAAACTTTATCCAGTACATGCCTGCTAAACATTGATGTCTTCCATGTCTCTATCTTAAGACCTCTTCTCTTCTCCCTCTGCACTTTTTTTTCTTCACACTCTCATAAAATTATCTATATACAATGATCATCCATAGACAGATAATTCTTAGATGACCTGTTTTTCTAATAATAATATGCTCCTGAGTCCAGCTTTTTTTCCAACTAATTTTTGTATATCTATCTAGACAGTTTAGAAAATCTACAAAACTGAACTCCTATCTTTCCTTCAAAATTATCCTTCTTTTTAAACTTAGCTACCATCATCCTAATCATGATGGCTCCAGCTTAAGCATCATAATCAACACTTCACTCTCATACTCTCATTTCCCACATTTCCAAATCCTGTTGATTACACTCTTGCAATATCTCTTATATACCCCCTTTCTCCCATGTAACACTCCCTGTTATAGGTATTATTGCCTAATTTCTAAGTTATTGAAATAATCCCCTGGATAGTATCTATGCCTGTTATAATAGTCCATTGTCCACACATAGTTGTATAATAGATCTTCTCAAAGCCCTGGCACCCATTCATTCAATAAACTCAGTGTCTCCCTATTACTTCCTGATTCATGTGTGTATGTGTGTATAGAGATATTTTAAACATATATATATACCTGCATATATTCATATTTATATTTGTACATGCTTTTAAAACCCTTCAAAATTTTACCACTTTATACCTTTTCAATAATCTTATATTTTTCCACACTCCATAGATACTGGCCTTGATATTCTTATCACCTGAGCATTTTCAATAACTATCCCTTATGCCTGGAATGCTCTCCTTCATCTTCTCTATGTCCTGATTTCCTTGTTTTTCTCAAGTCTCAGATAAAATCTTACCTTTTTTCAAGTTTTCACCCTATGCAGAAGTACATATATTTCATATATGTGCATGGTTGTTTGCTTGCTATTTCTTTTTCCCCTATATCACTAGATTAATGAATCCTGGAACAGAGAATTTTTTTCCTTTTTTATTAATATTTAATATTAGCATGATACTTAACTTGATTTCAAGTTGGAATAAAAGCAGTAGAAGCTATATAATCATAATATAACCACGTTTAGAATAAATTAGATTAATAGAATAAATTTAGGATTAGAAGGAACCTAAAATCTTTACAATCCAACCCCCTCATTTTACAGCCATCTAAGCCTTGAATTAAATTCAGATTTTCCTGATTTCAGGCTTAGCACTCCATATAATTTAACATAAAAATATTTGGCTAGGTCATTCATAAATAGCTAAAGATAGAATTTAAGAAAAATAAACATCAATGCATCCATCATATTAACTGTATTAGAAACCTTCTAATTCTGTCATTCTTGCCTATGTACTTAGAAAAATCCTCTAGAATTCTAGGTCATTGAACCTTTTTTGGGTAATAGTGAAGTCATATCCTCTTAAAATCCCTTGTTCTTTGATATAATCAACATATTTATTTTTCTATTAAACATTGCTTAAATGATAATTCTTATGCTAATAATTGTAAATTGTATTTGATATTATATAATGGACTACTTAGACCTATCATGTTTTTCTGTTGTCCTTTGGGCCATTTTCAAATATGATAATTGTCTTTGATCTTTCACTTTAGTCTTTTCATATTTTTTAAAGTCATTAAAAACTAAGTTTGAAATACAATGCATTATGTAGTTTCTTTTGTTCTTCATTTTCCTAAATTATCTAGATTGTTCACTTGCTCTTAGGAAAAACATTTGGGACGTTTTACTGGATTTTCTCTGATAGTCATGAAAATCTGTCTTTACAAATCATCTAAATGAGTTATTCTGCCTTAAGATCTAATTTTTAACATTTTGTTAATATCATAAAGAAAATAATTTCTGAAGATTTGAGAAGATAAATATTTAATGAAATATATGATAGATGGTCCTTTATTTTGCAAGATTGTGCATCTCAGATTTGGAAGACAGGACAGAGGGTAACTAGACCAACCAATGAATAAAATTTACTTCTAAACATCCTAGTCAAATGACTATACAACCTTTATTTGAATACTTCTGATGATGAGGAATTTGTTCATCTTAAGGCAGGTCATTCCCATTTTGGATGATTCAAATTGTTCTAAATTTTTTTTCATATCTAAGCAAAATTTATTTCTTGGAAATTTATTACCACTCTCCTTTTAGGACAAAACTGAATAAAGTTGGGTTTTTTTAAATATGACTATCATACTCTATTAAGACAGATAATGACTCCCTTTCCCTCATCCTCATATATCTTCTCCAGACAAAATGTTGACCAACACTGTGAACTCTACTGATTATTCTGCAATTTTTTAACATCTTAATACTTGTTATTTTGAAATGAATTCAGTACTCTTGATGCTGTGTGATCAGGGGAAAATTTCACAGGAATATCAGGTTTTCATAATGAAACCTAAGTTTGAATTGACATTCTTTTTATTATATCAACTTGTTGATGTTAAATTGATTCTGTGTTCCATGAAATACTCATATCTATTTAGTTTCACCTAGCCCACCTTGTCCTTGTGACCTGGTTTGTTTGTTTGTTTTTTAACTCAAGCATAAGATTTTACTTATCTCTCTCACAATTCATCCTATTTTCTTTGGATGTGGGTCTTGTTATCTGGATAATTTCATCTACTATGCTAATCACCTATATCAGATTTGTGCCATCTGCAGATTTGACAAGCATGCCATGTAAACATTTGTCCAAGGCAATGAACAAAGAATAAACAGTACAAAGTCAATCCCAGATTCCTATGAAATTCTGCCTGAGAACTTTTCCCAAGGCTATATAACTTTAATACACACACTTTGAAGCCAGCCATTTAAGAAAGATTTTGTTAAATGTTTCACTTAATTCCTGCTGAACTATATCTAATGAATATATCAGATAAATGTATTGGTGTCAAAAAAAAGATGAAGTAGAGCTAATATGTTTTTTGGTGAAACCATACTATGGCTTTCTAATCACTGCTCCCTTTTTCACTAAACATCACTAATAATGATTGAGAATTTTGTCAGAAATTGAAGCAAAACTCACCAGCATATAATATTCATACTTATCTTTCTTGACTTTCTTGACTGGGCATTTTCCTTTGCCCAGTCTTGCAGCAGAAGATACATTCTCCATAATCTTTCAGACTCTGTAATGGATTCAGGTACAAAAATGTAATTCATACCAGCTCTAATAACTCAATGAATTTCATCTTTTCTCACAATTTCTACTCATCAGAGGAAGTTAGGTGCTTTCTTATTATTTTCTTACTTATTTAGCAACTCCCTAATACTCATAATCATTCTGTTCTTCCTTGTACAAAGAGCATTATTATTGGCACAGAAAGCAAATAAAATGTGTTCTCCTTTTTTCAGTCTTCAATTATTATCATCTCCCTCCTCTGTTATACAGTCTCCCTAGTAACCCCTTGTGTGATGTCCTCTACTTTTCAAGTCTCAACTCTTTCTTAGCTTGAGAATTTCTGGCAATATTCTAAAAATGCCTTGCCAAACTTTTACATCCATCCTCGAATAGCTGCTATTACTACCATGTCATTTGTATATTCTGTGTACCCATTTTAAATTCTTTTCCTCCTCAGTGGAATGAATTTGCTTTATATCTTTCTGAATTTCTTTCATGATAGTTTCACATCTCTGATAGAATCTTTTGTGAAGCAAAGAAACCTACCTATGTTTTTTCTTAAGCCTTTGAAAAATGTCATCCTAAATTGACAGATGCATATCAAATTCATGTACCTTTCTTGTCATTTGATTTTACCATTTCTAAATTGAAACAGTCAGCTTTTCCCAACAGTCACATAATGAATTCCTCCTTATTAGTAAAAATCAGATTTGTTATAATAGTTTCTCTCAATATCTCTTTTGACTGTAGAGAAGATATCCCTATAACTACTACCATCTGCTTGACCAAAATCGTGGAAGTTAATATCCCTGACAAAATCAGTGCTACTCAGATCACAAATACTGTTAACAGTCTATTCCTCACCAGCATTGTACATAGAACATCTTTTTTTATATAGGTGTAATCTTTCAAATGATTACATCAGTGCCATTGACACAGCCCCTGTACATAGCATAGTTGTGCTAAGCAGTCATAGATACTGAAGAAAAGAAAAATCTTTCCACTTTTTCAAAGTATTTATCACTATCAAATGATTCCATATCTGAAATAGATGCACTTTCTATTTATTAGAGAAAGAAAAATTAAATCAATTCTGTGGTGCCATCATAAAAATAAGGAAAATGATTAATATTGGAGGAGATATGGGAAAAATTGGAGTACTAATGCACTGATGGTGGCATTGTTCACTGATCTAACCATCCTGAAGAGCAATTTGGAACTATACCAAAAAGGGCATTAAAAATGTGCATACCATTTGTAATCCATCAGTATCATTTCTTTTTCTCATCCTAAAGAATTGTTGTTGTTAATGGTGGAAAATAACTATTTGTACTAAAACATTTATAGCAGGTTGTCTGCCCTGGGAGCTAAGAAATGGAAATTGAAGGGATGCCCATCAATTGGGGAATGGATGAACAAGTTGTGGTAAATGAGTGTGATAGAATAGTAATGTTCTGCAAGAAATTAGAAACCAGATGATTTCAGAAAAAAACTTGAAAGACATTTGAACTGATACAAAATGAAGTGAGCACAACTAGGAAAACATGATACACACCAAAAGAAATATTGTATGATGAAAAAACTGTGAATGACTTAGCTATTCTCAGAAATACATTGATCCAAGATAATCTCAAATGTCTCATTGAAAAAGATATTATTGGCTTCCAGAGAAAGAACTGATGCTTTTTTTACATACATACTGAAGCATACTATACAACTTATACTGGATTGGTTGCCATTTTAGGGAGTGGGGAATAGGAGGGAGGGGGGGAAGGGAGGGGAGGGAAGAAAGATTGAAATTGGGAACTTAAAACATTTTTAAAAATATAAAAATAGGGGTGGCTAGGTGGCATAGCAGATAGAGCACCAGTCCTGGAATCAAGAATACCTTAGTTCAAATCTGGCCTCAGTCACTTCATAATTACCTAGCTGTGTGGCCTCAGGCAAGCCACTTAACCCTTAACACTTAAGCCTTACAAAAACCTAATATGTACATATATATATATATATATATATATATATATATATATATATATATATATATATTAAACATGAAATTAGGGGAAAATATTTTTAAAAGAAATGTGTTCTTGTGTTCCTATCTTTAGAAATGACATTAAAGCAGATTTATTTTCTTTTATTTGTCATTTCCACACAAAACACCATTAAGCTTTTCCTTCTGTCTTCTTTTTTTTCTTTTCATTTCTATCTAGGTATCTATGACATGTTATAAAATGGCTTGCTTTTGTGGCTCTTTCAAAATTCATTTAAGTACATTCTACTATGTTTCCTCTCTCTGGTTTCTGGATTATTTCTCATTAGTATTTCTTCTTAATATATGATGCCTATAAACTCCTTCAGTTTTTCACTGCTCTTATTCATCTATTGAATAAGGAGAATTCTGCACTGGTCAAGGATTCCATCTCACAAAGTTTTGACTGTACTGATGATGCCAAATATGTTTCTTTGCATTAAGTTGTCATTCATATCTTATGTATTAGTCATAGTCATATTCTGTGCATTTATACCCTAACATTTGATGTCATGTATTTTAAAACTGTTTTTTTCTTAGATTTTGTCTTTTGTAAACTTCAGTGAGGGCTATTCTTCCTATTTGATATCTTAGTGACAAATACTGTTATATTTAACCAAAACACAGATAAGTATTTTTCTCACCCAGTACCCTTTCTTTTCTAAATTGAAAAACACTTTTGATTATATTTGCAATACTTACCAGTTCTTGTTAGGATTAAACTACAAAATGTGTTCCAAGGAGAAAACTGGGATTATTCTATAAATTTCTAAGAGTTTAGCATTTCAACATTTTAAACCATAGTTCATAAAATGAAATGTTATTCTTGTGCCTCATCTTCTTAACTAACTCTTTACCTACAAAATGTTTCTTTTCTGAAAATCTTGCCTCTGGTCACCATAGGTTAAAAAAAATCACCTATCACCCTAATTACTTCAGATTCTGACATATGTTTATGATCACTGGAAATACTTTCTAAAATGTTTTTCATTTGTGCTTTTGCAAATCATCAGGATTGCTGATTTTCTTATCATCTCTATGCCTGATTCTCTAATTTCTAATGCTCTAATTTCACTTTTTGGCTTCCAATTTCCCGTCCTTTCTACCTTTCACATATATGTGTATATGTGTGTGTGTGTGTATGTGTGTGTGTATCCAAATGGATATTCAGTCTAGATATCAAAGTACATCCAAAACAGAATTTATTATTTTTTCTCTTTATTCTTTTCATCTCCTACTACCTTCCCTAATATTGAAGAAGGTAACACCAAACTCCTTTGTCTCTCATTCTTGAAGCCTGGTGAATCCACCTCTTTCAAGTCTCTGTCCTCACCAATTCATTATACATTCAACCACTAAAGTATTTTTCTTATAATGCAGGAATGATGTTCTATCCCCAATAAACAACCTCAAGGCTGCTTATGGCTTCTGTGAGCAAATACAAAACATATTTTTTGGCATTCAAGGTCCGTCATAACCTAGGCTCCTTCTAATTTCCCAGTCTCCTTATATGCATCTCCCCACACATACACTTTGATTCATTGACGGTGGCCTCATGATTATTCCATGAATAAGACTCTATATCTCATAGATCTGAGACTTTTTTGTAGTTGTCTCCTAAACCCAGAGTTCAATTCTTCTCCTCTATAATTCATCCAATACCTGGCTTCCTTTAAATTACAATTAAAATCTCACTTTCACTTGGTAAACTTCCCTAAATTCTCAATAAAGTGCCTCCATTCTTTTTTAATTATCTCTTATCTATCCTGTATGTAACTTGCTTTATAAATATTAGTTTGCTTGTTGTCTCCAACATTAGACTGCAAGCTCATTGAAATCAGGGACTGTGTTTTCATTTACATATTTATGATATCATTCATTGTATATATCATAAAATTGATTCTTCCAATTTCAATCTTTATCAGTTTATACATGTGCCATTTTCCTATTTTTATACTCACTTCTCAATAAGTGTTCACACAATTGTCCCCAGTCTATTACCATACTATTAGTTTTTTTGTTTGTATGTTTTTAGTAATTCCCTTTTCTTTGCCTTTGAAAATGTATTCTTGCTTTTGGATGAAATGGGGGATTAAGATTGTTATTTCAATACTTCAAAATATTGTTGCATTTAATGTAAGTGATTTAGCTGTTTACCTTTGATCATACTTCTGTAAGATGAATTAATTTTCATAGTTGTCTTGAGAGGATTCATGCTAAAGCTTTTTTGAATATCTTTCATAAATGCAAATATTTAGAGAGTAGGTAGGAAGAGAGACCTTCTACTCCAATGTATTCATTTTCTTTAAAAGAACATGCTATTTGCTAGAACTTAACTATTATATATTTTCTAATGTTTTAGGCTAGTTTTTCTGTTTTAATGCTATATTTCTACACATTTAGGTTCAGTAAGTATTGTCCTTTAGTTTATTCATCAATCTTCTCAACCATCCAGAAATTCAATGCAATTTGTACTATATCATAATCTCTCCCGAAATATATAGTTTACTTCTTTATTGCTGAACTTCTTTATTTTGTATTATGTCAGCCCAAACCTCCAAACTTTTACCCATTTCTTGCTCCTTCTAGATTTTTCTTCATTAAATGGAGAAATCATCTTGTTTCTTATGAAACAAAGTCTATCTACAAACTATTGTAATCTAATACTATACTGAACTACCAATTAATGTATAGAATTATTAGTTGATTTATTGCAACCCAGGAAAAAAAGGGAAAAATCTACTGAAAAGTGAGGTGGAGAAGAAACAAAGCAACGACAGCAGAGACAAGTCAAGAACTTCTATGAGCTTTCCCAAATTTCCCTCAGGAAAAACTTTAATCTAGTCTGTGAAGTTTCTGGAACAAAAGAACCTATGAAAAGACTTAAGATGTCTTTGAAGGACTTAAGGAAAATTCTGTCTCATTGGGTTATACCCAGACCATGTAGAAAAGGGCAGGCAGTGAAAGGCTCTAAGTCACAATGCAGAATAGCAACTGGAGTCAGAGTTGGTACCACAGGCCAGGGGCTCAGTGGATGTGAATATCATTGTTTATATCAGGTCTTTCAGGGTTGACTAGATCTTTGACTGCTGAAAGGAGGAATATCCATCACAGTTCATCAGCTCACAATCTTGTTATTAATATGGTCAATGTTCTCTTAATTTAGTTTCCTTTGTTCAGGATCAGTTCCTGTAATTCCTTCCATACTTCTCTATAGTCTGAACATTCATCATTTTTTAGTACTCCATAGCATTCTGAAAGACTTCTAGACCCAGTGAAGAAAACAAATTGTCAGCCCCAGAACACCAGCATAATGGACACCACTAGGACCTACAATATGACCAAAAAGAGGAAGACCCTAACACCTTCAAGGCTAGCAAGGCAGAAAATTAGCTAGCATGCATTGGACCTTCAATCCAAGAAGTATGGGACATTGTCCCACTGTGGCTGAAGAGCAGAGGATTTTCATCTCGGCATTCCTTTCATTAAGTGATCAGTGGATTCTTTTTTTTAACCTTGGGTCACCATTTCAGCTTCATTTTATTTATTTATTTTTAGATTGAGATATCATTTTTTTCCAATTATATGATATGAATTTCTTCAGCATTCATCTACTTGTATAATTATATTACACATTTTTTTCTACCACCCTGTCTTTCCATCTCACTTCACACAGCAGCAGACTGGTAGAAGTTGTATATGTACATTTGTGAAAAATGTTTACATACTAGTCAATTTGTATATGAGGAATTAAGACTAGGGGCCCTAAAGAGAAAGAAAGTCATGAGATAGGAAGGAAAATATAAGAGAAATTTTCAAAATGTGACCATAGTATTTATTCAGATTCTTTCTGGTTTTATTACTTTTTTTTTATCCTCCACCCCCCCCCACTGGATGTGAATATTGTTGTTTAATCAGGTCTCCCAGGGTTGTGTAGATCTCTTAACTGCTGAAAGGAGCCACATCTATCATGGTTCATCAGCTCAAAATCTTGTTATTAATATATTCTCTGTTCTCTTGGTTCAGCACCCTTTATTCTGCATCAATTTCTGTAATTCCTTCCACGCTTCTCTAGAGTCTGATCATTCATCAACTCTTATAGAACAATAGTACTTCATAACATTCATGTACCACAACTTGTTCAGTCATTCCCCAAATTATGGGCATCCCCTTAATTTCCAATTCTTTGTCACTACAAAAAGAACTGCTATGAATATTTTGGAACATGTAGGACTTTTCCCAGTTTTTATAATTTCTTCTGGATATAGACCTAGAATTTGAATTACTGGGTCAAAGGTTATGATCAGTTTTATTGCTCTTTAGGCATAGTTCTTTATTGCTCCCCAGAATAGTTGGATTGGTTCACAACCCCACCACCTATGCATTAATGTTCCAATCTTCACACAATCTCTCCAGCACTGATCATTTTTCCTTTTTGTTCTTTTAACCAATCTGATAGGAGTGAAGTGGTGCCTCATAGTTGTTTTAATTTGCATTTCTCTAATCAATAATGATTTGGAAAATTTATTGATATAATCATAAATCACTTCAATATTTTTGTCTGAAAACTTTCTGTACATAAGCCTTGATCATTTATCATTTGAAGGATGACTTGTAACCTTATACATTGGATTCAATTCTCTCTATATATTTTAGAAATGAGACAATTATCAGAACATTTACCTGCGAAAAATGTTTCCCAAATTTCCATTTTCCTTCTAATATTGGCTACATTGGTTTTATTAGTGCAAACATTTAATTTTAATAGTCAAAATCATTTATTTTGCTTTTTATAATATACTCTATTTCTTTTTTTGGTCATAAATTTCTCCCCTTTTCATAGTTTCAACAGAGAGAATATTTTCTGTTAATTCATCTATGATACTGCCCTTTATTTCTAAATTCATACCAATTTTGACCTTATTTTAGTATATAGTATGATAAGTGGGTCTATGCCTAGTTTTTGGCTTACTATTTTCCAGTTTTCTCCGCAATTATTGTCAAAACCTTAGTTCTAATAACAGAAGCTATTATCTTTGTATTTATCAAACAGTAGATTACTATAGTCATTTGGGGCAGTATATTTTGCACCTATTCTAAATCACTGGTCCACTGCACTATTTCTTAACTAGTAACAGGAATTTTTGATGCCCTTGATAATCTTCACTTTTTGCTGCACCTGATGAATTTTATTTCTATCTTTTCTAGCTCTATAAAATAGTTATTTGGTTGGTATGGTACTGAATACATAATTCAATTTGGGTAAAATTGTCATTAGTGTTATTATATTAACTTGACCTAAACTAGAGCAATTGATGTTTTTTCCAGTTGTTTAGATCTGACTTTATTTATGTGAAAAGTTTTTTTTGTAATTGTGTTCATTCAGTTTCTGGGTGTGTCTTAGGAGATAGATTTCCAAGCATTTTTTTTTTGTTTTATCTAGTTACTTTAAATTGGAATTTCTCTTTCTATCTAATGCCCTTGGGATTTGTTGTTCATATATAGAAATGCTGATGATTTATGTGAGTTTGTTTTATTTCCTACTACTTTACTGTTCATTGTTTCAAATAGTTTTTTTAGTTAATTTTAAAAGATTCTCTAACTATGCCATCATATCATCTGCAAAGAAAGTTTTGCTTCCTCATTGTAATTCTAATTCCTCAAATTACTTTTAGTTCTCTTATAACCAAAGTTAAAATTTCTAATCCTATAATGAATAGAAATGATGATAATGGGCATTTTTGTTTCACCTCTGCTCTTATTGGAAATGTTCATAGCTTATTTCCATTACATATAATGTCAATTGGTGGTTTTAGATACATACAGCTTATTATTTTCAGAAAAACTCCATTGATTCATATACTCTCTAGTATTTTTAATAGGAATGGATGCTGTACTTTGTCAAAGGCTTTTAAATCATCTATTGAGATAATCTTATGATTTCTGCTGGTTTTGTTATTGCTATGTTCAATTATATGTCTATTATCCTTTTTTGATGCAATCTGTTTGCTAAAATTTAAGTAAAGATTTTTGCATCCTTTTCCATTTGGTTAATTTTAGTTTTTGATAAGAAACATTCCTTTTCAAGTTGATCATTTTTACTATTTTAAATTTTTTATTTCTTTAAGGCAATGGGATTAAGTGACTTGCCCAAGGTCACACAGTTATGCAAGAATTCAGTTCTTCCTGACTCAAGGGCCTGTGCTCTATCCACTGTACCACCTAACTTTCCCCAGTCATTTTTACTTTTAAAGGAATTTATCACTTCATTCAATTTTTCATATTTCTCCTGTATGACTCTGATTTCTTTTTTCCATTTTACTTCTTCTCTTCTTTGGTTTTTAAATTCTTTTTCAAACTCTTCTAGAACATTTTGGATTTCAGTCTAATTCATAAACTACTTTGAGACTTCCCTTCTATGTAATTTGTTATTGCTTTCTTCTTCTGAGATGGTATTTTTATCATCTCTATCTGAACAGTATCTTTCTATGCTTAGTGATCTTTTGGGGTTTTTTGCTCATTTTGATAATTGAGCTCTACTCCTAAAATAAAGGGAATAAAGTCCTGAGCTTTTTGTGCTGGCCCTGGGGGCATTGTCTTTATAGAGGTTTATTTCATCTTTTATGCCCAGTTTTAACCTATGCAGTGGTATATTCTGTACCCACTGTCTATTGCCCCAGAGTTCCCAAGGTTCAGACTTTGTCTGGGATTGAGACCAAGATTGTTGGACTGCTATCCAAGGGCCAAAACCTGGGCTGCACCATAGCTAGATGCCTTCTGTTTGATTTTCTACTCTCCTGATCAGCTAGCTTCTATTTCCCTCTTTCCCCTTAACAGATAGACCTTTACAGAAGATCCTCCATGATGAGATATTGTTTTTCTCTTTTTTTTGGTAGGATCTGTAACTTTAATGTTTGTATAGAGTTTTCATTTAATATTGTGTAGGGTAAAGCTCAAGGAGCATATTAGCTTCCCACTGCCAAATTGACTCTGCCCCAAAAGTTTTGGTGGATTTTTTTTTTTTTTAGTTTTTTTTCAAGTCAAATGGGGTTAAGTGCCTTGCCCAAGGCCACACAGCTAGGTAATTATTAAGTGTCTGAGCCTGGATTTGAACCCAGGTACTCCTGCCTCCAAGCCCAGTGCTTTTTCCACTATGCCACCTGGCCGCCCCCATCTGGTGGATTCTTTCAATGACTTTTATTCTCTGGTTCTAGGAAAATGCTGAATTGTACCAAATTCCAAAATTATCAGGTTAGGGAGAAAATACTGCAGTCAACCAGAAAGAAAAATATCAAATACCAAGGAGCCATTCAAGATTACACAGGACTTGGCATCTTCACAATTAAATGATCATAGCACCAGAAAGCAAATGAGATTGGAATACAATCAAGAATCAAATACTCTGCTAAGTTAAGCATATTCTTTCAGTGAAAAAGATGGATATACATCAAAGTAGCATAAAAGAAATTTGATTTTCAAATATAAGACTCAGGAGATACCAAAAAAAGGTAAAATGCTTTGAGTTTTTTTGGGGGGTGACACCCCACTGGGACCTTTATTCTTCCATGGTCTCATGCTGTCTTGCCTGTACTTTGATATGTAGATGGCCTCAGTACTTCTCTCTGCCCTGGGGCTATAAGAAGGGATCCTGCTATCTTAGTATGGAAGCCCAAACTGCAACCTGGAGCTGAGTGTAGCCAAACAGCAGAGTCCTACCCCAGGGGGAGCAGAGAAATCTCTGCAGATTTCCCTTATGGTCTCTGGGCATGCAGGCTGCTTTCTCCAGATTCTTGCTGCAAATTCTGTGGCTGGCTGGTGCTCCTCACTCTACACTCATTCTGGTGTAACAGAGTTCCCTCCCCACCCCTTCAAGCTGCTGCAGGTGATCTCTGGGTTGCACTGGGATGGGATGAGCTGTGCTGAGACTGTGGCTTTTTTCCAACCCCCGTCCTGTTGAAACACACTTTTCCTGTGGAAATTCTAAGTTCTCTTGGACTGGGAGATTGTATCACTCAACCTTTCTGTGGGTTCTGCCCCTCTAAATTTTGACTAGAATCATTTATTGTTTTTTTGGGAGTTTGGGGAGGAAGTAGTTCCTGGGAATTGCTGCCTTCATGCTGCTACCTTGGCTCCGCCCCCTCCCCCCCAAATGGAAGGAAAAATAATTACACAATAAAATTAAATTTTTTGTATCTGTACACAAGATAATGATATGTGCAGCTCCTTCTAATCATGTTTCTATTAGAAGGAATATTACTTAGAGGTTGTAGGTATAACTTTATATTGATATTAAGGTCTGAAAACAAGGATTATACTAGACAAAAAGGAAAGAAGGAGGCAGAATAAAGTAAATTATAATTCAGGAAGATACACAAAAGGCCTATTACAGTAGAGGGGTGAGAATTATTTAAATTTATTTGAATTTTGCTTTCATTGCATTTGGTTCAAAGTGAGAATAACATATATATTCAGTTAAGTTTTGAAAATTGTCTTATCCCACAGGGAATTAGGAGTGTAAAGAAAAAAAATGGAAGGAGAGGGCTGATAGAAGGGAGGATAGAAAGAGTAAAGAAGTAGGAGGGAAAGGAGAAAGAGATGAGAGATCCACTGATTGAGAGGAGGGTAGATTGAGGGAAGTGGTGGAGGTGGTTGCTGAAAAGGGATGGGTTGATAAGGACACAGAAAAGTACAAATTGGGGGTGGGGAGTGATAGGATGGACATAATACAGAGTTAGTAATCAAAACTATAAATAAGAATTGGGTAAACTCCTATAAAGTTGAAGTAGTGGTTTTTGAACTTCTAGGGAGGGGTCAAGATGGCAGCATGAAGTTGCCTAAACAATGTCAAATGTCAAATGAATTTTCAGTACAGTCATTAAAACTGCAGATCCCAACAAAAAAAAAATAAAAAAGATTGGAACAAATTTTCAACTGTACACATTATGGAGGTTCTTCAGTGAAGGTCTGTCTCTTACGGGAGAAAGAGAAGTAAAGACCAGCTACGCTGGAGAGAAGGAAAGTCAGAAGAATGTTTGTAGCCACAGTACATATCTGTTCCTGGGCATATGTACAGGAGCACAGGGACTGACAATTAGACAGCAAATCAACAAGGAAGTTCCCAAACGTCGGCAAAGTCTGAACCTTAGGAGCACTGGGGCAAAAGACAGAACTGCGTTAGGAACAAAGCACTATATAGGAAGAGACTGAATAGAAAGGAGAAAACAAACCTCTATATAAGCAGCACCTGGGCTGCATAGACAACATCTTGGCCAGCAATAAGCCAGGGATCAGATCCCAACCCCTGTACAAAAAGCTAAGGAACGCATTCCCTTTCACCCAGGATCAGAGCTCAATAATCAAAATGAGTGAAAATTTAAAGAGTACTGACAATAGAAAATTACAATGCAGTTAGAACTGATAAAAAAATGCCACTTCAGAAGAAAATAGGAGTGTCAAATTACCTACATGGGAAGTCTCAGAGTAGTCTATGAATTGGATTTAAAATTCAGAACTCCATATAAGAGTTTTATAAAGAATTTACAAACCAAATTGGAGAGGAAGAAGAAAAATGGAAAAAAAAAGAAATGAGAGTCATGGAGTAAAATTTTGATAAGTTAACCCGAGAAATCAACTCCTTTAAAAGTAAAAATAATGAACTGAAAAAGAATGTAACTGTGCAAAAAAAAAAAAAATCAGCCAAATGGAAAAGGAATGCAACTAATCTAAAACTTAAATCAACCAAATGAGAAGGGAATGCAACTCAACAACAAGTATAATTAATGCAGTGAAAAAGAAAAACAAAAGTTAACTGAGGAAAATGAAAACCTAAAAGTTAGAATTGGACAAATAGGAACTAATATATCCAACAGAACTAATATATCTAAGAGAAAACAAGATCCTATCAAACAAAAAAAAATAGATACAGGAAAGGTAATTTGTGAATTATTTGTCTACCAGAAATGCTAGATTGAAAAAAAAGCCTGAAAAATATCTTTCAGAAAATTATCAAGAAAATTATCCCAATATACTAGATCTGGAAGAGAAAATTTTCCTTAAAAGAATATACATAATTACCTAGCTGTGTGGCCTTGGGCAAGCCACTTAACCCCATTTGCCTTGCAAAAACCTAAAAAAAAAAAAAAGAATATACAGAATACCTCCAGAAAGGGATAAAACTCCAGGATAAAACTCCAAGGACTATCATAGCTAAATTCCAAAAATATCAAATATAGGAGAAAATACTGCTAGCAGCCAAAAAGAAGCAATTGAAATTTAAAGGAAGCATAATCAGAATTAAAGTACTTAACAGCTTCATCATTAAAGAATCAGAGAAGATGGAATATGATATTTCAGAGAGCAAAGAATCTTAGATTATAACCAAGAATTTCCTAACCTGAAAAATTCAGCATATTCTGTCAGGGGAAAAATGGACATTCAGTGAAACAGAGGACTACCAAAATGTCCTTATAAAAGGACCAGAATTGGTCAGAGAATTCGATCTTCAAATACAAGATTTAAAAGATGGATAAAAAGATAAATGAAAAGGAGGAAAAAATATTAGTCAAGGACATTAAATTTTATTCAGTCTTTCAAGGGAAGATAACACTTAGAACTCTTAACAATTGTATTGCTCTTAGAATAGTTGAAGAGATTGTTCTTTGAGGATATGGTTCTTGTCCTTCATTATTGAATATTGCCAAACTGATATCACAGTGTCTGAAACAATTTCAGTGAGCCCAACTGTGATTGATCAGACTGATCAGATTGATCAGATCGATCAGATCAGAATGTTTTACCAGAGGTTAGGCACAAATAGCCCAGGTATACAATTGAGGTGTTTATTCTAAACTTATATAGTTCACATTTCCTTGGAGTTATTTTATTTTATCTTTCTTGTAAAGTTCAGCACTTTCTGTAAAGAGGATACTTTGAGCGGGGTGGTCCTGTGCCAGTGTCTCCCATAATTTACTATCAATTCTAAAGATCTTGAGAGAGATCTTCTTTGTGTCCCAGTACTTAGACTATTTGGAAGCTCTAGACATAATTAAATCAGAAGTGATTTTATTTTACTGGACACCTAGAGGTTTTCAGTACAATAGAAACAAAGGGTGGGTTGGACAGAAAGTGAATAGGAAGTAATCTTATCTTAATCCATACTTTAGTTACTAGAGTTTAGCAACTTGATTGGGAAAAGGGACACTGGAATAGAATATATCCAGTAATATGGTGGGAGAGGTCTGTTGGGCTATTGTTAGAGTACTGTAGAGATAGAGGGAAAAAGTATACTTAGAGGTACTGGACATGAAAACATCATGAAGAGATTTTGCTTTGTGTGGCAATTTTATGACAATTGGAGGAAGTATCTTGGGCAGGAGGGGATGTTTATTTAAATATTTCATGAACTGATTTGTCATTGCATGATGGTTTTGGCTCATAATGATTGTATAACCATGGTGGGGGGTAGTTCTTGAAAAGAGGAAAAGGTTTAAAATTATTATAATTTGATGTGATTTATGACACTTGAGTAGCATAAAGAGTCACAAATCCCATCAAATGAGATAGAAGACATGAAGATACTTAGTGACTATGAGGAAAAAATGATTTTTAATCAATCAAAGTGTGAGTGAGGCTATCAGGTCACATACAAGGAATATATCTTGACAAAGGGTATGTAAGTACAAGACAGGGTCAAAGCAATAAAAACATAAAAACATGGATAATAGTAGGAAAAGGCAAGGCATTAATGGATAAATAAAACTAGGTAAACAAGCACAAAGATCTACTATAATAGAGTTAAAGAAAGAAGAGTCTGAACATGGCATAGATCCTATTCAATAGATTAGGCATAGAAAGGAATAACATATGTACCCAAATGAGTTTAAAAATATATCCTGTCCTATTGGGAAGTGTGGTATAGGGGAAAAATGGGGAAGATAAGATTGATAAAGGGAAGAAGAAGGTAAAAGGGAATTAAAATTAAAATTTAAAAGAAAAGTTAAAGGAGAAAGGGAACAAAACTTTGGTGAGGAGGAATAAGAGTAAAGGAAAGTGAGTAAAGGAAGATTGCATTCAGAGAAATACAGAATTATTAATCCAAATAGTATGTGGAAATGGAATGAAATCTGTCAAATGGAAGTGGATAGCAGAATGTATTAAAAACCAGAATCCAGTAATATGTTGCTTGCAGAAACACATTTGAAACAGAGAGATACATACAGGGCAAAGATAAATGACTGGAGCAAAATATATTATTTTTCAGCACAAGGAAAATAATGTTCATTTTTATTTAAATTTATCTTGTTTTTCCTTCCTATTCTATGTTTTTCTTTCTTTTCCCTTAGTCCTTATTCCTCATCTCAAATAAAACAAAAGCAAAAATAGATCTCATTAAAAGAGATAAGAGGGAAGCTACATTTTGTTAAAAGGCATCATCAGAGGCAATGAGGTTATATCATTATTGAACATATATGATCCTACTAGTATTGCATTCAAATTCTTAGAGGAGAAGCTGAATGAATTACAAGGAGACATAGAAATCAAAACTATATAGCGGGGGCCCTCAACTTCCTTCTCTCAGAACTAGATAAATCCAACAACAAAGTAAACAAGAAGGAAGTTAGAAAACGTACCCAAGTATAGACCTCTGGAGAAAACTGAATTGGGACAGAAAAGATTATTCCTTTTTCTTGGCAGTACAAGGCACCTACACATAAATTGACCATGTAGTAGGACTTTAATACTTTTCTGGTCATGATGCATGAAAAAGTACATGTAATAAAGGGCAATGGAAAGATATACCAATAATTAAATGGAAACTAAATAACTTAATTTTAAAGAATGAGTGGATCATACAACAAATCATAGAAATAATCAATCATTTCATCCATGAAAATGTAACAAAGAGACATTGTAGCAAAATGTATGAGGTGCTATCAAAGTAGTTTTTAGGGGAAATTTTATATCTCCAAATGTTTACATGGATAAAATAGAGAAAGAAGAGATCAGCAAACTTAGCATGCAACTAAAAAAGCTAGAAAAAGAACGAATTGCATACTAATTAGAAATTCTGAAAATCAAAAGGGATTAATAAAATGGAAAGCAAGAAAATCAATTGATCTAATAAATAAAACTAAGATTTGGTTTCATGAAAATTATAAAATAGATAAACATTTGGTTAATCTGGTTAAAAAGAAAAGAATAAAGAATAGCATATAACCAATATCAAGAAAAAAATGAGTGAACTCACAAAAAATGAGGAGGAAATTAAAGAGATATAGACCTATTTTGCCAAAGTATATGCCAATAAATTTGATAATGTGAATGGAAATGAATGAATATTTAGAAAATTACTAATGACCCAGATTAAAAGAAGAGTAAATAAACTGCTTAAATAACCCCATTTCAGAAAATAGAAATTGAACAAATCATCAATTATCTCCTTAAGAAAAAGTCTCAGCGGGCGGCTGCGCCTCACTGCCCTGGGCGCGCTGTGGCTGATCCTGGCCTCCGCCTTCCTCCTGGCGCTGCTGCTGCACACCGCGGCGCCCAGCCTCTCCCACCCTGTCCTCCAAGATCTGATCCGCTACGGGAAAACCTGGGGCGCGGGGCGGCGCCCGGCCTTCTTAGAGGTCTTCGACGTCCCCAAGAGGTGGTTTTGCCATTTCTATGTCATTTCAGTGGTGTGGAATGGCTTCTTGCTTCTGTGTCTTATCCAAGCCCTGTTCCTAGGAACACCATTTCCAGTGTGGCTTCAGGAACTGCTCAGAAAAATTGGGGCCTCACAAGTGCAAGGGGATGAGCTTGCGCTGTCAGCCTTCTTGGTTCTGGTGTTTATGTGGCTCCATAGTATCCGAAGACTCATCGAGTGCCTCCTCATCAGGGTCTTCTCCAAGAGTGTGATTCACTTGCTTCATTACTGCTTTGGAATCTGTTATTATGTTATTATTGGCCTAACTGTTTTGAGTCAAGTGCCAATTGACGGGAAGAATGTTGTAGGGAAAAGTCTGTTGATGCAAGCACGCTGATTCCATATCTTGGGAATGTTGATGTATATCTGGTCATCCGTCCATCAACACAGGTGCCATGTCATCCTGGCCAATATGAGGAAAGATGATTCAAGAAAGGTCATTCATTCTAACTATAGAGTTTATTTTGGAGACTGGTTTGAATATGTTTCTGGCCCAAATTATTTTGCAGAACTCATGATCTATGTGTCCTTGGCAGTCACCTTTGGATTCTACAATGTTATCTGGTGGCTTGTGGTATCATATGTCCTCTTCAGCCAGGCCTTGTCTGCTGTTTTGAGCCACAAATTTTACCTGAGCAAATTCGACTCCTATCCAAAGCATAGGAAGGCTTATGTGCCATTTTTGTTTTGATTATCTAAACAAAACAAAAAAAATTCTCAGGTTCTGAGCAAGAGAATTTACATTCTCAACAGCAAAAATGATGGGATAATTGGTGTGGAAAGGGAATTAATTTATTCTGAGAGTTGGTGTGCTGGACAAACTGTTCAAAAATCTTGCTTCCATTTCTATATGAAAATCAGAATAGATAAATTAGCCTTGTGAGCAGAGAGAAAGAAATGTCAAGAAATAGTGTTCTAGTGTTCTGTCCTAAGCAGAGCTTAGAAAACAAGCCAAGTGAAGCAGATGAGACTATTCTTGGCCACTTCCAAAGCACACCAGTGAAGAAATGTTAAGGTGTTTCAGAAGAAAAAAGAAGAAATAAGATGGACTGTGGCTGTGGGTGGTTTGTCCAGTCAGTCTGATGCTTCCTAACTGGGCTCTGCCACAAAGGCCCAGCAGTGGTTTCAAGGAAAACAAGTTTTTTGAGCTAGCTTCTGCTTTGACAAGCCATCTCAGAAAGCTCCAAGAACAAGCTTTACTTGGCTCACAATCCAATTTGAAATTCCTATCTTTGAGTTGCATGTCATGGGGCCACTTTATAGTCATAAACTTTTTTAAATCACAACTTTTTAATAATTTTTGGAGCAACTTGAACTTGCTTGATCCTGTGGACTTTATGCTATGATGAGGTTTTCATTGTCATTGTCCAACTGACTCATGTTTGCCTGGGTTGCTTTCTATTATGTAAAGAGCCTTCAAATTCTTAGTCTATTGGATTGAGTCATTTAAGCAGCACTCTATAAACAAATGCTGACGTGTTGACTGGTCTCCCTACAAAGGAGTTATTGATACTTAGATTTGAAAGACCAAAAATATTTTTGTTAGAAAAGTTCACATTAATATAGGAGAAAAGAAACTTGCCCTCAACATGTAAAATCTCTGCTTTTGCCATCAAGCTTATAACAAATGAGGTTATAGCTTAAAGATGGGATCTTTTTCAGTTGCCAAATTTTCTAATAATAAATCTAAAAGAAGTATTATCTTTGATTAATGAAATAAGTGAAAGAAGAGAAAATGATTCCTAAAAAAAGAAAAAATAGTCCAGTCTCCCCCCTTCCCCTTTGGAATTCAGTGCAATATTAAGAATACAGCACTAGGCTTTCTGTTTTGTAGGTTAAGATATTACTTCTAAGTCAAATTTCTTTTATCTCGCTCCCTTATGATAATCTTGAGTTTATTTTAAAAGCACAAAGATGTGACGATTGTTTGCTTCCTCTTGTATTGACTGGGAAAAACACTGCCCTTGGTTATTATATGTATTTCAGACATAGGAGGTAGTCATGTGTTTACTTCAGCCAAGTCAAATATGTTTTCTGGAATGTGTATGCCGTGTCATTATATGATTAGAAACAATTGTATAGATGGCAGAAACAGAGAGAGCAAAGGGATGTGAGCCATGGTTTCTTTTGAGTTTATGCAAAAGCCATTTAGATTCATAAAATTGCAGCTGACCTATCATCTCCCTTATAGGTAAAATATTTGCAACATAAAATCATTATCCTTTACTAATGGGTATCTGCCTTCTTACATGTTCCTGCAAAATCCTCTTCAGAGCAGAAACCTGAACCAGCCATTGGGCAGTGACTTGTTACCTTTGGCTGAAGAATCCTTAAAAAATCAGAGTCAACATTGTACTCTGGGGATCGTTGTGAACAGTGAAAACTGTTGTGTTCTTAGAAGGTTCTATAAATATCCTTTGTCCATGTAGAGATGTTTTAGTGGCAAGAAGTCTTGAATTCTCCAATTGGCTTCTCCGCAATACTAAGGATTAACTTGATCTTTCTGACTTCCTCTGCACAATACAAAAGACAAGCATGGGCACTGGCCCTGGAGTCAGGAGGACCTGAGTTCAAATATGGCCTCAGACACTTAATCACCTAGCTGTGTGACCTTGGGCAAGTCACTTAACCCATTGCCTTACAAAAACAAACAAAAGACAAGCATCTACTACCTCATCATAATATTGCGTAACTTATCTAGTGACCAAAAATGTACTGAGAAGTCACATGTAGTCTCCACAATTTAGCTAACAGTTTTCAATAAACAATTTGGTTAGCCCTATTTAATTATGCTCTGTACTTTAAGGATCCAAAAATTCATTTGGGGGGGCCGGTCTTGATGCAGATTACAAACCAACCCCTATGCAAGCCTTGGTAGATGGTTTCATAAATTCTTTTCTCCCTCTCAAGAATGCATACATTGGTCAACCTTCTAGCATTTTGTCCCTCGGATAGGCTCATCTCTTAGCAACAGAGACACTGTCTCCAGATCCATTCCTGGAACCTTTTTAGCTTGTTATGACTAGAGCTTGGACTCTGTTGGCATGGCATTTGGGGGTCTACATTCTTCATCAAGTCACAATAAAACATTAAAGCAAGCTCTTAGGGAAGCAGTTTTATTGTGTATTACATATTTAATTCAGTTTACTGATGCTCATAAATATCCTGCAATAAAGTGATTTTTTCCATAAAAAAAAAAAGAAAAATCTCCAGGTGCAGATGGATGGGGAAATGAATTCTTTTTTTAGGTTTTTGCAAGGCAAATGGGATTACATGGCTTGCCCAAGGCCACACAGCTAGGTAATTATTAAGTGTCTGAGACCAGATTTGAACCCAGGTACTCCTGACTCCAAGGCCAGTGCTTTATCCACTATGCCACCTAGCTGCCCCCAGGAAATGAATTCTATCAAACATTTAAGGAACATTTACTTCCAATTCTACATAAACTACTTTAAAAAATAGTTCTGCCAAATTCCATTAATAGCACCAATATGATTCTGATACCTAAACCAGAAAGAATCAAAACAAATTATAAACCAATTGTGTTCATATAGTTTATGTGTTTGTCTTGGGAGACAGATTCCCCAGTATTTTATATTGTCTGTAGTTACTTTAAATGGAATTTCTCTTTCTCTCTCTTCCCCTTGGACTTTGTTGTTCATATATAGAAATGTTGATGATTTATGCATGTTTATTTTATATCATGTTCCTTTGATGAATTTGTTAATTGTTTCAAGAAATTTTTAAGATGTTTGTACATCATCATATCATCTGCAGAGACTGAAAATTTTGCCTCCTCAGTGCTCATTCTAATTCCTTCGATTTCTTTTTCATCTCTTATTCCTAAAGCTAACATTTCTAATACTATATTGAATAGCAATGGAGATAATAGTCATTCTTGTTTTACCCCTGATGTTATTGGAAATGCTCCTATTTTAATTACTATTTATTTACTTTATTTTATTACATAATAGATATAATATAATAGATATAATGTATTCCCATATAATATAAATATATAATATATGCCATATAATTACATAAAATATTTGTTGATGGTTTTAAATAAATAGTTTATAACTTTAAGGAAAACTCAAGTGACAACTAGGTGGTGTGGTGCATAGAGCACTGACTTTGGAGTCAGGAGAACTTGAGCTCACATCCAGCCTCAGACACTTAATAATTATCTGTGTGACCTTAGGCAAGTCACTTAACCCCGATTTTGTTACAAGTTTTTCTAGCTCAGTAAAATAGTAATTTAGTGGTTTGATTGGTTTGGAACTTAAAAAATAAATCCAATTTGGGAAGAATTTTGACTTAATAAAAAAATGAAAATTCTTCCCTAATTGGATTGCTTTTTTTAGTTCCAAACCAATCAAACCACTAAATTAATTTTTACTGAGCTAGGAAAAACTTGTAACAAAATTAATCTGGAGCAACAAAAGGACAAGAATATCAAGGGAACTATTGAAAGAAATGCAAAGGAAGGCAGCCTTACTCTACCATATCTAAAACTATACTACAGAGCAACAATAATCAAAATGGCCTGTTAGTAGTTAAGAAATAGTTATAGAAAAGTGGACTAGGATAAGGAAAAAAAAACAATAGTGAATAGTAATTTACTGTTTGACAAACTATACTGTGTTAATGCAGTGTCTGGGTTTGGCTTGGGAGATAGATTCCCAAGTATTTTATGTTGTCTGTAGGTACTCTAAATGGAATTTCTCTTTCTGTCTCTTGCCCTTGTACTTGCTGTTCACACATAGAAATGCTGTTGGTTCATGTGGGTTTATTTTATAGCATTCTCCTTCTATGAAATTTTTAATTGTTTCAAGAAGTTTTTAAGACAATTTTCTTGGAAAAATAAAATCAAATGTCAATGTAAACATAAAAATATCTTTGGAGATTTTTTTAAAAATCCCCAAAAGAAAACATAGAAACTAAAAGAAGTAGTTGAGTGGATTAAAAACCAGAATCCTTCAATATATTGCTTACAAGGAATACATTTGAAGACTAAAGGCTGGAGAAGAATATATTGTGTTTCAGCTGAAGTTAAAAAAAAAGAAAAGAAAAAAGCAAGGGTAGCAATCCTGATCACAGAATAAGCAAAAGCAAAAATAAATCTAATTAAAAGGGATAAAAGACATCTTAAAAGATATCACTGTAAATAATATATTCAGTATATGTTCTTCAAGTGATGTAGCATCTATATTCTTAGAGGAAAAATTAAATATTTACAGAAAGACTGAGACAGACAATTTATAATAGTATGAGACCTCAATCTCCTTTTCAGAAAATTTTGAAGAACCCAAAATAAGCAAAAATGAAGTTGAGGAGGTAAAAAAGAATTTCAGAAATTAGAAGTGATAGACTATGGGAAAAAATAAAATGAGCATAAAAAGGAGCAGATATTTTTTTAGTCATACAGAGAATCAAAGGAAAATTTGATGATTTATTAGGGCATAAAAACCTCACAATCAAATGCAGAAAATAGAAAAATTAAAAAATCATTTTCAGATCACAATCCAAAAAAACCTGCAAGTGATAAAAGACCAGTGAAAAATAAACTTAAAATTAACCACAAACTAAATAACCTAATTATAAAGAGTGGGTTAAATAGCAAATCATGGAAAGAATCAATAATTTCATCCAAGACAATGACAATAATGACAAAACATTTGAAAAACTGTGGGATTAAGAGAAACAGACATTAGGGGCAATGTTATATCTCTAGATGTTTATATAAACAAAATAACTTACACATATTAAAATTTGCACAGTCATTGCCCAATTGATGGGCATCCTCTCAATTTCCACTTCTTTGCCACTGCTAAAAGAGCTGCTGTGAACAGTTTGTAATATGTGGAATTTTCCTATTTTTTATTATTTCTTTTTAATATAGGCATAGTATTGGTATTACTGGGTGAGAGTACCATCGGGTTTTTTTTGCTCTTTGGGCATTGTTCCATACTGGTCTCCAGAATGACTTGATTAGTTCACAACTCCAGCAATGCTGCATTAATGTTCCAGTTTTCCCACAGAATCTCCAACATTAATCATTTTTTTTCCTTTTTTGTCATCTTAGCCAATGTAATAGGTGTCTTGTTCAAATTTATATTTCTGTAATCAATAATGACTTGGAGCATTTTTTCATATGACTCTAACTTTAATTTCTTCATTATCCTTTGGCCATTTAGCAATTGGAGAATGAATTGCAGCCTTAATTGAATTCTCTATATATTTTAGAAAAGAACCATTAGCTATGATAATTTTTCCCAGCTTTCTATTTTCTTCTAATTTTGGTTACATTGCTTTTAGTGCAAAATGTTTTAAATTTTAATTTAATATTGTCATATTTAGCCATTTTGCAATTTATAATGTTCTCAATTTATTGTTTCTACATAAACTCTCTCTTTGCTATAGATCTAGTAGTTAGAGTATCTCTTGATCTGTCATTGATCAATGGTATCACCATTCATGTCTAAATGCTGTATTCATTGGATATGTTTTTTTTGTATTTTTCCATACTATTCAAAATAAAGAAACTGAAGAAGTCATCAATTAAGTCTCTAAGAAAAAGTCTCCAAGGCTAGATGGATTCACCAATCAAATGATCAAAAACTTCTTTTATAGAGCTAAAAATAGTAGGAAAATTCTTTTGGAGAAAAAAAGATCAAGAATATCAAGGGAATTAATGAAAAAGTACATTCAACTCAACATTTAAAGAATAACAAATTCCTATTCTATATAAACTATTTGGAAAAATACATAAGGAAACATTCTCTCAAATTCTTTGAATAAAACCACTATGCAGTTGATTTGTAAACCAGAAATTACTAAAAAAAGAGAGAGCAAATTATAAATAAATTTCCCTAATAAATATTGATGCAAAAATTTTAAATAAAATATTAACAAAGAGATAATATCAAATTCTCACAAGGATAATACTCTGTCAGGTAGAATTTATACCAGGAATGCAAGGTTGATTCAATATTAGGAATACATTATTATGTATATAATTGACTATATTAATAATTAACAAAAATCATATGATTATCACAATAGATGCTCAAAAAGCAATTATTTTCTGCCTGTCCTTGGAGCACAGGAATTTGGTCATAATATTTCTGGAAGTTTTCATTTTGGGATCTTTCAGGAGGTGATCGGTAAGTTATTTCTATTTTTTTTTTTTTTTTGGTGCTAGCTCTAAATATCAGGGCAGTTTTCCTTCCTGATTTCATGAAAGATGATGCCTAATCTCTTTTTTTTTTTAAATCACGGCTTTCAAGTAGTTCAAGAATTTTTAAATTATCTCTACTGTATGCTATATACATGCTATATACTGTATGTATCAAGTCAGTTGCTTTTTCCAATAAGGTATTTCACACCTTCTTCTAGTTTTTCATTCTTTTGGGTTTTTTTTTTCTTGATTTCTCACAGAGTCATTAGCTTCCCTTTGATGCTATCTATATTTTAAGAAATTATCTTCAGTGAGCAGCTGTATCTGCTTTTCCATTTTACCTAGTCTGCTTTTAAGATGTTATTTTATTTAGTATTTTTTTAGTATTTTGTATCTCCACTAAAATGCTAAATTGGTTTTCATAGTTTTCCTGCATCATTCTCATTTCTTTTCCCAAGTTTTCTTCTACCTCTCTTAATTGACCTTCAGAATCCTTTTTGAAATATTCCAGTTCTTGAGACCAATTCATATTTTTTTCTCCATATTTTGGATGTAGGATTTTTGACTTTCTTATCTTCTGAATATGTTTTTGATCATTTTATTGTCATAGCAACTTTCTATGATTTTATGTTTCCTTCTATTGTTACTCTTTTTCCCAACCTATGACTTGATATTAACTTTTTGTTGAATTAAGGCTCTGCTTCCAGACTTGAGGATACACAATCCCAAGCTTCAGGGATTTCTGCAGCTATTATTAGAGGTACTTCTTGGAAACTGTATATTTTCAGCTTTTCCAAGGTAGCATGAGCCAAAGAGAATTTTTTACTAGTCTCTTGGTATGTGCTCTTGTTTGTTCAATACCATAAGCATTCCATTCTACCCTGTAACTGTGAGTACAGTCCCCCACTCCCCTTTTGGCAGCAAGATCTGTTGTACTCCTCCTCCTCCTCATCTTCCTGGGACTACAACCTGGGACCATGATGCAGATAGAGAATGGGCAAAGCAACAGAGTCCTGTCTCAGTTATAGAAAAAAGACCCCTGAAATCTCCTTATGATCCCATCACTGTGGTCTACTGGGGTCAGATCTGTACCTCTAAGGTCTGTAGTGGACTATGCTTTAGTCTCATTCAAGTGTGGCAGACTTTTACCACTGAACTTCCAAGATGTCTTTGTCCAACTCTAGAATGAGAGGTCTGGAAACCACTAACATTGCCATTGACCCAGTCATCTTGCTTCATGTTCTTGGAATGTTGGGAGTGGTCCACCTGGCATGATATGCATTGAACTTTACTCCTCCCTCACCCCAGTGCAATATACCTTTCCACCAATCTTGCACTTTTATTGGGTTGGAGAATTGTTTCACTCAATGTTTGTGTGAGTTCTCCCACTATAGAATTTGTTTAGTGTTCTTATTTAAAGGAATTTGGAATGGCTGGGGGAGAACTCCAGTGAATCATTGCCTTTACTGCTCCATCTCAGCTCCACCATTGTTCTGATTCTTTATAGAATACTGAGGATCTATAACTTCTCTCTGACTTTATTAAAAGGAGACAGAATTTCCCCCCTGAATTCAATTCAACAATGCACTTGAAATAACAATACCTGAGCTCAAATGTTCATAATTTTATATATTGCCTTTATTCATCTTTGCAAGCCACTTAACTTTTTGTGACCTTAGCTACCTTACCTTATTGATAAGGATATAGATGTTAGACTATATGAATATGAATGATAAAATCCATTCAAGTTCTAGATTTGTGATCTTACTGTATAATATTCTGTATATACTGTATATACTGTATAATTCTGCAATTTTGAAAGGCAAACTCCATGAGCTTACCAGGCAGAGATTCATTTTTCTTGAAGCAAGAAAAGAGAACTTAAAAGTATACTTTAAAGTAAATGACAAGAACAATTGTAAAGGGAAAAGGGGAGCCAAAGAGTATGAATACCTTATTGATTAAGCTTGCTTAGATAAGAAATGAAATGCATTCTCAACAAACTACATGCTTTCTATATTTTCTTTTTTATACAGATTTTTTAATTCATGTAAATTATCAAATGGCAACTACTTAAACAAATAATATGATAATCACTTAAATTATCATTCACTCATATTGAATTCAATGTTGAAATTTTCGATTTTCATTGACAAGGTAAAGAACCTGATGTTCTGTTTTATTCATAAAAGAGATTGAAATAAACATTGATCATATCTGATTTTTTGGACTTTCCAAATAGAGCAAATGAACAAAGAATTAGAAATTGATGAATATTCCAAATATCTACTCTTTTTTATGAATAATCAATGAGAAAGAAAGTCCCCTTGAATGCACAGAGGTTTCTCTCCCTTATCAGGATTTCCAGACTATATTTAATCTTTAAATTTGGACACATTGAGAATATAAAGGACTAAAACATTCCTTATTGCCCCAATCAGGTTTGCAACTTCCTGTATCTTTTAAATGTAATGGTTCAATATCCCAAGTAGTCTAGTAGTAACTGCATGCTCGTTGTTTAAAAAGTCTTTTGTTAGGGGCGGCTAGGTGGCATAGTCCGGTCTCAGACACTTAATAATTACCTAGCTGTGTGGCCTTGGGCAAGCCACTTAAACACCATTTGCCTTGAAAAAAAACCTAAAAAAAAGTTTTTTTATTCTTTCTTGCAGAATAAGAAAAATTGGAATTTTTCCAATATTGAAATAAACTTTTTAAAGAACAAGTACTGAATTTAATACTAAAGTACAAAATTTCAGTATATTATGAATTATTTTTATTATTGTTATTGTTATTATATCCAATTCCAGAAAACTCTAGTCAATTTACTGAGACAAATTTGCCTATACTCTTGACTTGTATTGAGCTTGAGTTCTTATATGACCTGTTATTGATGATGGGTGAAAACACTGACTGATGTTGAACTTTTTATAAAAGAGGTTAAGGAGGCTGGGACTCTGTATGAAGAGAGAAAATATAAGAGTTACTTATGTAATATGGCAACCTTTTATTTCCTGGTCTAATGTCAGGTTTGCCTTTTCTTAAGAAAAAACAAAAAATTAAAGAGATTTTTTTAAAAGTAAGATGTATTAGCTGATTTTGCTTGCTTTAATTGCTACAAGTTTTTTTTTTTTTTTTTAATTCAGAGAAAACTTTAGCAGCAAAATAAATGCAGCACTTATTTGGGAGTCAAGAATACCTAAGTTCAAATCTGGAAATGCATATGACCCTATATGACTCAACTAACCTCATTGTGCCTCATTTACCTCATCTGTAAAATGAGAATAACAATAACATCTATTTTTCTGGATTGTTGTAAGGATCAGTTGAAATAATAATAGTAAAGCACTTAGTGCCTGGCAAAAAGTAAGCTCGATAGAAATATTAGCTCTTATTATCAGTAATAGTCAACAAAATGAGCACTAGTGATAATTTTTCAGTCAAAGTCAGTGAAAATATACACAAGCTTTCACACAGAGTATGAATGATGTGAGTATGAAAATTATTTTGAGAAATCTAAAATTAACTTTTTAGAGAATACATCTTTTTTCCTCCTCTTCTCTTTGTTCTAGTTTTCCCATGACTGGGAATAGTACTATTATCTTTCATGTCACCTATATTTCATGTCCTACAAGTCATTCTTGCCTCCTCATTCTCTCTCTTACCCTCTCTATTCAAATATTGTCAATGTCAATTCTATCTTTATAACATCATATATATATATATATATATATATATATATATATATATATATATATATATTCCTTCTTTGCTTTGACACTTCCATCACCCTGATACAGACCCTAATCACCTCACACGTACATTACTAGCTAATGGGTGGTCTCCCTGTATCTATCCACTCCAGTATCTTCTTCACTCAATTTTCTAAAGTCAACATCAAAGAATGTCACTCAATTCCTATTCAGTCAGTTCTAAGATCAAGTATAAAATCCTTTGGTGTTCAGTGCCCTTAATAAATTGACCATATCCAAATTTTCCAGTCTTCCTATGCCTTATTCATGATCTTTATATTCTATGATTCAATGACACTAGCCACTCTGCAAAGAATACCATTTTCACTGGTTACCCCCCATGCCTGGAATTCTCTCCTTCCTCAGTTTCATCCTAGGCCCTCCTCCCTGAGCTCCTTCATCTCTAACCAACTAATACAACTTTTTTGTGTAGTGTGTATATATTGCTAAACTGACTTATTTCTTGATTCACTATAGTAAAGGGGGTAGGAGAATGTACATAAAAATTAAAAGATCTTCACATTAATTAGAGAGAAGTCACTATGCTAAACATAAACTGTTCAAAACATGTGGTCAGATGAAAACAGGTTGACAAGTGGTAGAATGGAGAAATTTCCATTCTGAGTATACCCAGCATTTAAGTTGACCACAATTCAAAGGAAGCTTTAAAAATCTGAAATGACCAATCCTTACATCATAATAGACATTAGTGTATTTCTTCTGTGGTTACTCATTTACAAAGGTGTATTATGTTACAAAATTTATTAAAGTGGTTGCTTCTGATCCCTATTAATAACTATACCTTTCCTCTGTTGTTTATTTCCAATTTATCTTGTATATAACTTGTTTGTAGATAGTTGTTTATATGTTGTCTCTTCCAATAGAATGGAAGCTCCTTGATATCAGGGATTCATTTTCTTTTTTCTTGTTTTGCCATTCTTTGTATTTCTAACACTTGTCATAATGTCAGTCATAATGTAATTGCTCAATGAATGTTTACTGACCTTACTGATTTTAATGCCCTTTGATATATGACCTTGTTTGTCAATAAGTGCAAAATTCTTCTAAAGTGCTTTTATAAATGGCAGAATAAGGGGATACTATCATATATTCAATCCTCATTATTCCCTAAGAAGATTGGAAATTCATTAAAGGTAGGTAGTATATATTTTCTTGAATTTCCTATCATCTAAATCCAGTTGAATACAGTAGCATTATTCAGCACCTCAGATGTGGTATTGTGTACTTGCACAACCATTCTGGCAAAAAAATTTGAAAGCATGCCCAAAGGAACAGTAAATATGCATAATATTTTATCCAGAAATATCAGTAGTATAAACATGTATATGTATATATGATATATATATATATATACAGACATAGATATAGATATGAAAAATATCTATTACAGCTCTTTTTGTGGTGGTGACAAAGAAGTGGAAATATAGAGAATGTCTATCAATTGGGGAGTGATTGAAGACATTTGTGGAATGTTATTATAATGTAATACTATTGTACTATAAGAAATGATAGCAACTAGGTGTCATTGTTGCTATTTGTAGTATATTGTAATATGTTGTTATCATTTAATCATTCCATCTTGTCATAGTCTTTGTGACTCCATGGACTATCACACCACATCAAGATATTCTATCCTCCACTAGCTAGAAAAGCATATCCAGCTTCATATTCATTGTTTCCATGACACTATCTATCCCATCTCATCCTTTGTTCTCCTCAGCATCAGGTTCTTTATCAAATGATTTTTGTCCTCTCCTTATGTAGCCAAATATTGAAGTTTCATCTCCAGTATTTTATGTTTCAGTGCATAACTTAATAAAAATAATTTATTAAAATAAAATAATAAAATAATTTCTTCAAGTTTTGGCTGATTTTATCTCCTTGCTGTCCAAGGTCACAATTAAGAAGTGTCAATTCTTCAGGGCCCAACTTTCCTTATAACCCAACTCCCACAGATACACATTATTACATATGTTGTAAAATATCATAGCTCTAACTATGCAGACCTTGTTGGCAGTGCAATGTATCTGCCGTTTAGTATGCTTTCCAGGCTTTGCATTGCTTTCCTTCCAGTGAGCAAGAATCTTTTAATTTCATTGCTTTAGTCATCATCTGAAGTAATTTTTGAATTAAAGAATATAAAATATTATACCACTTTTATTTCATTTCCTCCTATTTTGTCAAGAAGTGATGGAATCAGTGAAGTATCATTTACATAAATGAGATTGTTGATACTTCTTCAGGCAAAGTTGCTTCTGCCTTTTGAATCATCGATCCAGGTATTTTGTATGACAGTCTACATATAAGTTAAATAAATGTGGTAACAATATAAAGAATTATGATACTCCTTTTCTAGTTTTAAACCTATCAGTTGTTTCATGTAAGATTCAAAATAATTTTCTTGATCTCAATAAATGTTCCTCAGGAGACAAGTAAGATTATCTGGTACTCACATCCCTTTAGGCAGCTGGCATATTTTGTTGTGATTCACACAATCAAGGATTTCAGTATAGTCTTAGAAGCAGAAATAGATGTTTTCCATATTCTCAATTTGGTCTCTAGTTCCTCTGGCTCTTGAAAACCAGTCTGCTTTTTCTTGGTTCAAATAATACTGAAACCTAACTTATATAATCTTAAGCATCGTCTTCTTCAAATGTTAAACGAGGACAAATGTTCAGTGATTTGAACATTCCATGCCATTGCCCTTTTTTGGATTGGAATATAAATTGATCTTTACCAATCCAGAGTCCAGTGTTGAATTTTCCAAATTTCCTTGCATGAGTGCAATACTGTAATAGCATAATCTTTCAAAATTTAATTAACTCCATTGGATTTCCATCACCTCCATTAGCCTTATTGTTAACAATGCTTCCTAAATCTGATTCATTTTATTCTCCTATGTATTCATATATTTGTGTGTGTGTGTGTATAAATGTTTATAGTAACATAATATTGTCAACCATCTTAGTGGGTAGAAGAAAGGGAGGAGGGAGTGAGAGAATTTGGAATGCAAAAAAATTTAAAAATGTTAAAAAGAAATAATAGTAAATGAAGAATAACCTCTCTCTCTCTCTCTCTCTCTCTCTCTCTCTCTCTCTCTCACACACACACACACACACTCACACACACAAACTCATAAAGTGATGAGCTTATGTGGGAGGACTACCTTTATTCATGGAACTGAAATCAGGTAAATCAGTAGATGCAGAATGGAGTGAACTGAAACATCCTGTATAAAGCAGGAGGAGGCCAAGTACCATCACACCTCCCCCTCCTTAAAAACAAAACAAAAAATCCACTATAGTTTAATACATTGTGTTTTACAAATATTGACTATTCAAGACCTTATAACATCAATAGTGTTCACACTAACTATAGAAATAATAATCAATTTATAACTTACTGCCTTAGAAAGTAGACTGTGGCTCAAAGTAAGATAGTGTTATTCCCATGCTTACTAAGTTCCTGAGATATGATATGAACACAATTCTACCAGGCATTATATGTAACATTCTATTCATAATACCATCTTGCTTAAGAAGAAATTGCTTAGTAAATGTTCAATAATCAGTATTTTTATTGCTGTTATTGTTAGAAGAGGATTGGTGTTAAGGATATTGCAGATCATGAAAAATTGCCTATTAATAAAGAAGTGAATTTAAGGCAGTTCTCAGAATTAGTTTTCTAATTTCTCTTGTTTTTCTGAGCTTGAGAGGGAAAATAGGAAAATTTCAGGTATAGATAGCAAGGAGAATTGACTCAGGATTTGGAGTGAATCTCTTCCCAATTGTATTTAATTGTATCATGCATTATTTTGTAGTAAGAGGGAAGGAAAGCAGATTATCATCCAGAAGCTAAATGAGAAATATCTTAAAACTATGCATTTTACTTATACTTTATATGATTAACTCTGTTTACAAAATAGGTTTCTTTGCAATTGTCTTCTGGATCTCATTCTCTAAATCTCCCCATTGCAATTTAAAAGGAAATATTTTTAGACAGCTAAGTTGAATTTCCAAATGACAAAAACAGTTCACTTTAATTGCAAGGCTCAAATCCTGATCACTTGAATGCCAGTTTCATACTCTCTCTAAATTAAAAGAATAGAGAGAAAAGAAGGTTAATATCATACAGTATTAAACTTTCTGAAACTATAGTTTAAAAAATAATGAACCAGGGCAGCCAGGTGGCACAGTAGATAGAACATCGGTCCTGAAGTCAGGAGTACCTGGGTTCAAATCTGACCTCAGACACTAAATAATTACCTAGCTGTGTGGCCTTGGGCAAGCCACTTAACCCCATTTGCCTTGCAAAATAAAAAATAAAAAAAAAATAATTAACTGTTCTATAAAGATCTATTTTTTTTTAAATAACGGAAAACTCTTCCATTCAAGATGGGAAAGAGAAGACAGGCACTATGCTTAGGTCTCCAGATCTTTACTCATATATAATGAAACAAACCTCTTAACAGAAATTCAATCAACAAAACCTAGAAAAAGAAGCAAGGAGAATAACATTAACAAACAAGGTCTGTCTGTGGGGATCATGGGTGAGCAGGGGGCAGAGAGCAGACAGCCAGCCCAGAGGCGGGGTGAGACCCTAATCTAGCAGCCAAGGAGGCATTGGCTGAGGGAGTCATGTTAGGAGAGATAACTGGGACTTGGAGGCTTTGGCTATGGGACTGAAGATCTGGGACACTCCAGCAGGGCTGGAGGGTGAGTTCCAGCTCAGAGAATTGCAGAGTACAGCTGGATATGGATTCATTAGGGTGCTCTGGTCTGGATAACCTTGGACATCATGCTTTCATTTAAGCAGAGTCCTCTTCCCAGAACAAACAACAGTAGCAGCCCACCTCCTTACCCTGATTCAGATGTGGGCAGCAGAGCTCCCTCACTTGAATAAAGAGATTAATTACCTCCCCTAGAGCCCAACCCACAAAGATAACAGTATCCAGCAGTGCCACCCATCTCCTCTAGGCCTATGGAGAGGACCTCAAATCAAAGTATCCAGAGAAAGTAACCAGCACACCCTACTGGCCAGCCCTCTTGGAGTCACTAAACCAAGTGAGCAAAGCCACACCACCTACTAGTTCGCCCCCCTGCAGTCAATAAATCCAATGAATCGCTGTTAACCAGGCCCTCTCCCATACCTTTGCATGTAATAAGAAAAAATAAATAAAAATTAAAAAGTATATTGATGAATTTATTTTTAATTGGTTATTTTATGTTAGTTATCCCACATATGTTCAAGGTAACAGTTATTATTATTATTGTTATTGCTGTTGTTGTTGTTCATTTACATCCATTTCATCAACCTACATTTTTTCTCTTTACAGGAAAGGTGGCAATTTCTTTCTTTATTTACTTTTTTCTCTCTTTTTATTTTTTCTTTAATTTATTCAAATATTACTTAAATATTCTTGTTGTAAAAGTAAACATAATATTCCCTCCCCCACAAAAATATAAAACCTCATGAGAAATAAAGTGAAAGAAAGCAAAAAAAATGTGCTTCAGTCCATGTTCTTATACTATCAGCTCTGTCTTGGGTGGATCACATTCTTTATCATAAGTCCATCATAGAAGTTACTCCTATATGTTTCCACAGTTGCTTTTGCATCCAACTAACTTCTCCTATGGTCTACCCTCTCCTCTATCACCCACACCCCTTCCCCTCCCCCTGTCCCCAGAAGGTGACTTTTTTTTTTAGGTTTTTGCAAGGCAAATGGAGTTAAGTGGTTTGCCCAAGGCCACAAAGCTAAGTAACTATTAAGTGTCTGAAGCTAGATCTGAACTCAGGTACTCCTGACTCCAGGGCCAGTTCTCTATCCACTTTGCCACCTAGAAGCCCCAGAAGGTGACAATTTAGAAAAGAAATTTGCCTAAAATAATGTATCCTATTTTCTATCCTTTAACCTTCTTCTATTTTCTTCACCAATGAACACACGTTTTTGCTTCTTTCCTCTTGCCTTTCCTTTCTTCTTCTAGTCTTTCTGTGTTTCTTTTATTCCTTTTTCCCCCTCCATCCCTCTATCACTTCCTTTTTTTACTTTCTTCTATGCCATAGTTAAGTGTGTTTGTGAAAGTGTGTTTAACCATCTTTTGTCTGGTTCAAATGAAAATGAGTTCATGGTACAAATCTTCCCCTCTATCTCCTTATTCATATTTGAATACTCTTTATCTCATGAACACTTATGTGAGATAAGGAAGTTTCTTCCCTTCCTATACATTTCATTCCCATACAATACCTTATATCTTCTACTTGTTCATTCTTCAGAGAATCTCAAAACATATCAACAAGGAGAACATCACATACATAATAATAAATAATTATTAAAACAATGCATGAAAACTGTCCTGAAAAATCAAATTCTGATAACAAAGTATAATTGCCTGAAACAACAACCACAAATCTCTTGAAATCTTTTGAAACATGAAGTGGTTATACTACACTCTTTTTTCCATATGAAGGTAAAGCATATGATAGACAAGAAAGACCTTTGGCAATTCAGTAACTTTATATTCATGAGAGATCAAAATGAATGGAAGAGTTAACAATATAAATAAATTTAAAAGAACTGGATAAAATTTAATTACAAATAGAAAACACCAACTAGAATAAAAGATGGGTATAAAAATAAATTCTATTAATTAGAGGGAAATCTAGACCTATATATAGTGATTTAGAACATGAAAGAATGAAATATTTTAATTAAGTAGAAGAGTAGAAAAGTGAGTAAGAAGCAGAAATCAGAAATTTGAATTATTACAAGAAACACAACCAAAAATTAAAGCAAATAGAGAATTTCAGTTAGAAACTGAGGGGAAACAAATCATGATCAGATACCAAAAAAAATGATTTATAATTATGCAATCAGATTGAACAGAAATAAAAATTTACAAGAGCAAAAAGAAACTTTATTGTGTTTCAAAGAAATTATAGACATTGAACCAATATCAATAATTATCTGAATGCTTTGTAAATTTAATTACCAAAGCTATTTCCCTGAAAATAGTTGAAAAAAGGAGAAAAGTGTTCCTCTTTTAGTTGTAGAGGTGAGAAACTATGAATATTACCAATATTGTGATAGTCAATTTTGCTCTATTTTCTTAAAGTGGATCTTTTTTTCCTCCCTTCTTTTTTTGTTTATTTAATTAAATCTTTGGTGCAAGGATGGAAAAGACTGGAAGTAAATATTTAAAGATGAAATTTATGTAAAATCAAATGATATTAATAAAAATTAGCTAAATTTTTGAATAGAAATTTAATCTCAATAAGTAGAAGCAGTTATTATATCAAATGTTATTGCATTAGCATTATATAACATTCCCCAATTGATAAATGGTCAAAGGATATGAACAGTTTTCAAAAGAAGAAATTAAAGCTATACATAATCATAAGAAGAATGCTCCAAATCACTATTGATTAGAGAAATGCAAATTAAAACAACAAAGTGGAATCACCTCACATCTATCAGATTGGCGGAAATGAGATTTTGGAGAGGTTGTGGGAGGATTGAGACATTGATGTTATTGGTGCTGGAGTTGTGAAAGGATTCAACCTTTCTGGAAAGCAATATGGAACTATGACCAAAGAGCAATAAAACTCTTCATACACTCTGACCCAGCAATTTTAATTCTAGGTCTATATCTAGAAGAAATTTAAAAATTTATAAAATTATAAAAAAGGGAAAAATCTTATATGTTCCAAAATATTCATAGTAGTTCTTTTTTGTAGTGGTAAAGAATTGAAAATTGAAGGTATGCTCATCAATTGGGGAACGGCTAAATAAGTTATGATACATGAATACTATGGAATACTATTGTTCTATAAGAAACTATAAATGATCAGACTCTAGAAAAGCATGGAATGACTTATAGGTCCTGATGTTGAACGAAGGGAGTAGAACCAAGAGAACAATATACACATTAACAACATTATGAGCTGAACAGCCTTGATGGAAGCCACTCCTCTCAGCAGTTCAGAGAGCTTGTACAACTGTATGAGAACAACTAAGGACTATGTTATCCTCATACATAGGAAGAAGCACAAAACAAAACACACACACACACACACACACACACACACACACACACACACAAAGCTTCCAAATTTGATGAACCCTTTATAAAAATTATCTCTTATTTATTTCTTTCCCTTAATCCTACTTCCTCATACTGAATATAACCATTCTGTTAAAAATGTTTATCAAAAATATGTATATACAATACTAACCTGACTGTTTGCTGCTGAGGGGAGGGGGTAGGAAGGGAGAGTGGAAAGAAATTTTATAACTTAAAAATATACATGTGCATATAGATGAAAGTAAATAAATAAATTTTTTAAAAAATTATTTTATGATACTATCACAAACTGCTCAATTATATAAAATGTTTTTGCTGATCTAGCTAGAGAATCTAGTAAGTTCCTAATAATTAACTGACCAATATCCTCCCTGTCTATCAATGATCACTTATTAACGTGTCTACTTATAGGAGCTATAGCCCTGTAACTCTTCTAGAAAATTATACCCCTACCTAGGCATTATTGTGTTCTGTTCTCTGGTTGTAACTGAGATAGAAATTATGGTTGCTAAGGGATACCAATTAGGAACTATTTTTACACCTCTCAGTCAAGAAATAAGTGGATGTTGTAATGACAATTTTCCATACACATTATTAGATTTTTTTCATCTCCTTTCACACTCAGCTTTCTGGCAGTTCTTGTTGTTGGTGCTATGATTCATGGGTAAGTCACTTTATATTTTCTTTTTTAACTGAACAATCTCATAGCACTACAAGAAACCCTAGAAACCAACTTCCTTATCACAAGTACTTTTACAATATTTTCCATATTAGAAGAGTATTGGTACAATTACTGATTCATACTAAATACAATAAAAAGATGCTTGTAAATAGAAATGAGTATTGTTGAGAAATCACACTGTGTGTCCTCATCCACTATATTTAATTGTCAGTGCATTTGGGAATCTTTAAAATTCTTGCTACGCCAATGAATCACTCACTCATTATATAGAGCAATTTTTGGCCCATTATTTTGTTACGTTTTATGGAAGCACACAGTTTTGTGATGAATAGCAAACATCCCAAGAAAATTACAGGGCCATTTTGAGCTGAAGCTATTCAGCTCTGTAGAGTTCATTCATCCAGGCTTCCAGAAGAGTTTGCTATAGCTCTTATCTTTATTTGCTTCTGGCATAAATGAGTCTCCCTCATTGTATAGTTTGCTTGATTTCCCTTCATTATTATGAAGGGTTGAAATCAGGCAAGCATTTGTCTCAGTCATTACTGCTTCTACTGAAAATAGATTGATTACCAACAGCTTTGTTTTATCATTTAAAAATATTTTTATTACCATAGTTCCGGTTTCAGATTTTAAAACATTACTATTGGTATTGCCCTAAATTAATCCCCGGTGTGTAGAATTCAAATGCCCTCCTATTTCCTGTTTCTGCATTTTAACTTGACAAACTGAAAATAATTCAATGAAACTTAGGTTACAATTGACATTTTCTGGTGATTTTACTCAGATTATACATATTTATATTTTCAAATGTTAAGACTTTCTATCCCTGCTTTATTTTTTGCTTCATTGTTGATTTTTTAAAAATATAACATTTTGTGATGTTCAATTATAAAATTTTATACCCTCCAGCTACTGTTTTGCTTTGGACATTAAATGCAATGCCCTATTTTACTATAATAGGTAATATATGATATAAAACAAATGTATACCATCATACTTAGGACTTTTAGAATGCATTATAAACATTGTTTTACTATATATTATGAATCTTTACTCTTCATCCTCCCCAACTTCAGTCTAATACAATTTGTGCTTTGTGTCCAATTCTTCAAAGAAGTGAGTTACCTAGTTTTATTTGAAACATCATTTATTTTGTATGGTCCACAATCAGGTGAAATCAAGAAAGATACTAAATGAACTACTTTAAGGGTTATTCATCCCTTTTTATTAGCTTCTTTTTTCTTATTTCTTCATTATTATGGTTTCTCCATCATGACTTATAGCATATAAGGGAAAAAAAAGAAGAGAAAGTATTTACCATTTGTCAGAATTATAGAGCATATCAAGATCATCCTCCATGTGCTTTTTTTATTTGCTGGGCAAAATATTAACAACTATAAAAGGAGAGTGGTCTTCATATCCTCAAAACTGTCAGATTCCTCAGCTACTAGTGCCTTCTTCATTGTCTATGAGTTTACAGTCATCTCCAAAATGTGATGCATCTTCTCAGACCATGACCTTATGATTAGTAGATGAACTTTGATCTTGAGTCTCTTGACCCTCATAGATTAGCTTGTACTTTATCTTACTGCAGTGGAAATGTATGCTAATTTAAGATGAACCATTCCATTTTGTCTCAAGCTTCCATTTTCTGACCAAGTAGTTATCATATAAGTTTTTTAACAATAAATATTTCTATATATGATTTGGCAAATATGTTTTTGTGTGTATGTGTATGCACCTGCATGGGTGTATATACACTTAAGTGAGACAATTTCTAGTTCTGTATTTTTTCTCCCCAAATGGTAAATAGCTGATTGATTAATAAAAAATAATGATGTTAACCTTGATAATGTTCTTTAATTATTAAATTAGATAATTATTCACATATAATGATTTAGATCAAACTTGTAAATGGCATGGTATATATGATTTAATTTAAGAAAAGGTCTGTGAAATATTTCAATCACTTTGGAAATCGATTTGGAATTGTGCAAAAAAAGTGACTAAATTACCCAAATATATAACCAAATATATCCAGGGAAGTTACTGATAAGAAGAAAGTCGTTATATATTTCAAAATATTTATGGCAGTAATTTTTGTGATAATTAAGAATTGAAAACAAAGTAGGCACCCATCAGTTGGGGAATATCTAATTTATGGTATATGAATGTAATTTACTTTTATGTGATGTAAGAAATGATGTATGAGATGAATATGAGGAGATGGAAAGATCTATATGGACTGATGAAGAATGAAGAAAGTAGAGCCAAGAAAAGAGTATATACAATAAATATGAAAATGATAATGGAAAGAGCAATGACATGCAAAAATATCAAAAGGTAAAATAATAAAATTATAAAGATAAAACAGGAATAAAATGAAGAGATATGAAATTATGCATCCAATCAGTCCTTTTAAGGAGATAAGAGGTCTACAGATTCTACACACTTCACATGGTTTTGGACTTTTTTCAATATTTTAATGCATTAGATGATTTTGTTTTATCTCTAAAAAAGTACTGTTTGTCTTAGAGGATGGTCTGCGGAGGAAGAAAGGAAAAATGCTTAGGATAATTATGGTAATATAATAATCAGAAAATATTATCAAAAATGAATAGGCTACTAATGGTGAAGTCAATTCAAATAGCATTGTTTTTAATGGAATCAGTACAAGTCAGTGAGGAAGTTCCTTGGGATAAAAATAAAACTGAGAAGGAATAGACAGTAAAATTTGAGAATTACATGAAGTTATTCATCAATATTAATTTACCTTTTTGCTGAAAGCTCTTCCCATTTTAGCATAAACCTCATAAATGTCTTCATATATTTTTCAGTTAGTTAAATTTGTCACATTCTTCAGAATTTTTCAGTTCTCTAACTCAGTCCTTGTGGTTCAGTTTCTTTCAGAGGAAAGAAACTAATTCCTCCTTAAGTAATAACATTTGAAAACAATTTTTGTCTATGACCCTTTCTGAATAACTTTTTTTTGCAATTGGCTCTTTATTAATGGAATGACTTTAAACCAAAGAAGGAATGGAATTTCAGACACCAATGTAAGCCATGGGAGAGAATATTTTGAGAAAATAAACTTTTAGTGTTTCTCAAAATAAAATACCTCAACAAATATTGAATGAAGGGACTGATATTGAGTTAAATTAATTGGTTGTAAATACCATGGAGAAGTGCCATTATACAGCTGATAGAATGGTTTACTAGGTTGGAATGAATAGGTTCAAATCTTTTAGAAATTTATTATGCCTGTATCTAAACAAGTCACAAAATCTTCAGTATCAGTTTTTGCTTCTGTATATATATATATATATATATATATATATATATATATATATATATATATATATTCATATATTCACAAAGTTATTGGGAGAGCAAATGAGTACATATTAAAGTACTTTGTAAATTTTGAAAGATTTCATACATGCCAATTTTATTTTTTTTCAAATCTGCTAGATTGATTTTATGTTGTTCACAAGTGTACCAATGCTGAGTGGAATCATCCTTCCAGAAGTTTTTGTAGATTTCTTTTTGATCTTTGATTACAGAATGGGATCCCCCCAATACAGTAAACAGGCCAGAAAAATGAGTAAAGCAGGAAAATTTTAGGGCACTTTTTCTAGTCTCTCCCTCACATCAGGAGGTGAATAGTGGGGGTCTCAAAAGAATGTTCAGACAAATTAAGGATGATTCCCATTGCCACTTACTGTGAGAAGATGGGTTGGTCACCTTAATTCAAGGTTGTGACAGCTCCCAATAAATTCCACACTAGCTGTTTTGTTACATGTCTGTTGCCACATGGCTTTGAGATACGTAAAAATGTTGAAATGGTATGCATGATGTCTTTTGATTTGTGCACAACCTGAATTGAGGCAATCTTGCATTAAGTCACTCATTCTCTGTTACAGGGTCATCAAAGACTTGTGGCAGAATAGAGTCAAGATAACTGGTGCTGCCTTGGCATACAGAGGATGACCTTGGTCTCTTCAATGTCAAACCAATCTCTCAACACTCCTCAGTTCCTGCTTCAGCTATCTTTCTGGATATTGGGGGGGGAATGGTTTTACCCACCCATTCTACTGGGGAAGACTATGTATGTTGGGGACATAATTCACTGAAGGGTCTGAGATCTCTCAGTTACCCTCAACATGGAGTAGCCTGTCTGTCAAAGCTGGTTTCAGGCATGTGGCTGCTGAGAATGCTACAGTTTTTTTGGAATCATAGGTAAGACCCGGATGGATCAGGTAGATAGCAAAGCAACCCTGACAAGGGCACAACAGTCCTCATATCACTGATCTCCCTTGAATAGTTCTGAGGATTCAGTGGTAATGCTGAATTTGAATTCAAGAAAGACAGATTAAAATCATACTTCAGACACACAATATGTTAACATAAACAAATAACTTAATCTGAATTTTCAGTTTTTATTAGAAAAAAGATTTTTCAAAATTTTAAAGGTTCATAACATCATTAAATATATGGAAATTTTTTCATTTAGAAAAAGAGAATTGGCTTGGTCTCCCACTCCAAAAAATGGCACATTGTATACACAAAGTGGATTTAAAATGGGAATATTTCTACCAGGAAAAAAATACAAACTGAAACAATTTTTTCATGGCTAGTAAAGAAAACACATTTTAAGAAATTAGAGATAGTTATTGAGTTATAAATTTTACATAGTTGGAAATAAAATCAATTATGGCAGAAGGGGGCAATTTATTGAGGTTCTTAAAAAGTTAGGTGGAGATGAATTGAATTGATATACAAGAAGACAATAAGCATTAAGTCCCTACACCATGCATTGTGCAAAGCATTTTACAAGTATTTTCCCATTTGATTCTCACAATAATACTGGGAAGTAAATGCTATTATATTTCTAATTTTATTGTTGAGAAAACTAAGACAAACAGAGGTTTATACAACAAATAAATGTCTAAGACAAAATTTGAATACAGATCTTTATTTAAGTTGTAGGACTTATTTTTCAGTGTCATATAACTGAGAAAGAGTGGAAACAAAGATGATAGTTAGAAGGGGCATTAGAGGAATTCTCTGTAGTCAGTGAGAGTATTTGAACAAGAAAAGTACCTGATGACAGATTGGCTTGCAATAAATCAGCAAACATTTATTAAATACTGACTATGGGGAGCCAAGATAGTGGCAGGAGAAATCTCCTAGGTGCTCTCTCAAAAATATTTCAAAAATCTTAAAATTATGACTCTAACTAAATTTTTGAGAGACAAATCCCACAGAAAGCTCCAATGAGGCAACTCTCCACTCCAAGGTAACCTGTAAAATAGTGGAAAAACTCTGCTCCATGTGGTCAGGTGGCATCCCCCCCCCCCCCAGAGCAAAGGAACTTCAGCCTCCTGGGAACAGCCCCAGGGCACCTGGGAGCTGCGGCTCCTGGCACCAGAAGCAGTTTACTGACCTGCACCCCAGAGATAGCCAAACACAACTTGGAAGATCAGTAGGGACACCTCTAGCAGAGTGAGCACAAAGGCCAGATCCTCAGACATAACACTCAACACACCCAGATCCAGGAAACAGAAGCAGGTTCTTGGAGTCAGCAAGCAGGAGACTTTAGGCAGTTGTGCCCTGAGTGCTCAGTCCACCAAAGGTAAGGGAGTGGAGGAAGAATTCTGAGTTCTGTCCTCTGTCCCTGGAACAGGAGTCTGGGGCTCTGACCACATTCAGATCCTGATCACAGTCTAGGTCCCCCAAAGAACAGGGAATCCCCCCAGCCTCAGCCCCATAGCAGAGGGGTACGCCTGTGGTAATTCACAGCCCAGGAGAGCAGTCACAGCCTAGGAGAGCAGTCACAGCCTCACACACTGAGGTCCTTGTTGGGGTGTCCAAATAATACTCAAAAGCTTGGGATGCACCCCAAAATCAGGCACAGGCTGGGTAAATGAATAAACAGAAAAAAAGGAACTACCCCATTGACAAATACTTTGTCTATGATCCCAAGAGGGATCAAAATACTCAATCTGAAGATGAGGAAGTACAAGCTTCTGCATCTAAAGACTCCAAGAAAAAATAGAATTTGGGCTCAAGCTATAACAGAGCTCAAAAAATGTTTTGAAAATCAAGTGAAGGAGATAGAAGAAAAAATGTGAAAAGAAAGGAGAGAGATGCAGGAAGAAAAGATGAAAAAGAAGTCAGAAGCTTAGTCAAGGAGAAGATCCAAAAAATACTGAAGAAAATAACATGTTAAAAACCAGCTTAGGTCAAATGGATAAAAGAGTTCAAAAAGTTATTGAGTAGAAGAATGCTTTAAAAAAAAGCAGAATTGGCAAGATGGAAAAGGAGATAAGAAAACTCTGAGGAAAACAAATACTTCAGATGTAGAATGGAGCTTAAGAAACTGATGACTTTATGATAAATCAAGACACAATACTTCAACACCAAAAGAATGAAAAAGTAGAAGAAAATGTGAAACATCTCAATGAAAAAAAAACAACTGATCTGAAAAGTAGATTCAGGAAAGATAATTTAAAAATTATTGGGATACCCAAAAGTCAGGATAAGGAAAAGAGCCTTGACCTCATTTTTAAAGAATTCCTACAGAAAAATTGCCCTGATATCCTAGAAGCAGCGGGCAACACAGAAACTGAGAGAATCTACTGATCTCCCATGGAAAGAGATTAAAAAATAACAATCCCCAGGAATATTATAGCCAAGTTCCAGAACTCCCAAGTCAAACAGAAAATATTACAAGCAGCCAGAAGGACACAATTCAAATATTGTGGAGCTGCATTCAGGATCACACAGGACTTAGCAGCAACTACATTAAGGGTACATAGGGCTTGGAATATAGTATACTGAAAAGCAAAAAATCTTGGAATGCAACCAAGAATCAACTACCCAGAAAAACTGAACCTCCTCTTCCAGGGGAAAAATACAAACTTTCAAAGAAACAGGGCCATTTAAAATGTTCCTTTTAAAATGACCAGAGATGAACAGAAAGTTTGACCTTCAAGTACAGGACTCAGCTAAAGTATAGAGAGCAGAGGACAAGCGTAAATCATGAGTGACTTAATGATGATGAACTGTATGTGTTCCTGAATAGAAAAATTATACTGGTAATACTTATATGAACCTTCACATATAACAGACCAGGTAGAAGGAGCTTTTGTAGATGAACCACAGGAGAGAGCTGAATATGAAGATAAAATATATTGTAAAAATGGAGTCAGTGGCTAAAAGAGAAATGTATGAGGAGTAAGAGAAAGGAGAGGTGGAATAGGCTAAGATATTTCATATACAAATTTTTTTGCAATGAGCTTTTGCAATGATATGAAAGGGGGAAGGCGAGGGAGAATCAGGGAACATTCACTCTCTTCAGAAATGGCTCAGAGAGGAAACAGTATACACACTCAATAGGGTATAGATATCTAGAATAAAAAGGAATGAAGGAGGACAAGGGGAAGGGGGAGTGATATGGGTGATAGAGGAGAGGGTAGAACATAGGAGAGAAAAGTCACATATAACACACTTTCTATTTTCTATTTTACTGTTTGCAAGGTGCTGGGATTGGGTGGCCTGTCAGGGCCAGGTAGTTGCTGGGTCTCTGGGGTGATATGTGGATTTGGGGCTTCTTGGTCCAAGGACTGGTGCTTTACCCTATGTGCCACTCAGATACCCTACAGCACATTTTAGAAGAGGGAAAGAATGAAAGGAGAGAGAAATATAATAGATGGTATTGGGGAGGAATGGATGGAGGAATTACAAATAGCAACAGCAACTGTGGAAAAATATGGAAGTAGCTTCTGTGATGGACTTATGATAAAGAATGTTATCTACCTGAGACAGAGCTGATGGTATCAAAACACAAGCTGAAACACATTTTTCCTCTTTCTTTTGCTTTGTTTCTCATGAGGTTCTGTGTTTTTGTGGGGGAGGAAGTATTGTTTTTGCTCTTGAACAAGAGTATTTTACTGATGTATAGATAAAGTCTTATTACCAAAAAAAAAAAAGAAAAGAAAGAAACCTGGAAGTATGGGAATTAAGGGAAGCATGGAGGGATTTGCATAAATTAGTGCTGAGCTGGATGAGTGGAACCAAGGAGAATGTTGTGCACCCTAACAGCATCCTGGGATGATCATCATCTTTGATGGACTTGCTCATTCCATCAGTGCAGCAATCCAGGACAATTTGGGGCTATCTGCAATGGAGAAAATCATCTGTATTCAGAGAGGGAGTTGTGGAGTTTGAACAAAGACCAAAGACTATTACCTTCAATTTAGAAAAAAACACACTATCTTTTTATGTAATTTTGTTATCTCTTATATTTTATTTTTCTTTCTTAGGGATATGATTTCTCTCTCATCATATTCAACTTAGCTCAATACATACCATGGAAACAATGTAAACACTAACAGATTGCCTTCTGTGGGGGTGGGGGAGGGAAGCAAGAATAGGGGTAAATTTATAAAACTTAAATAAAAAATTTTCAAAAAATAGATATTAATTATGTTTTCGATATTATTCTTGGTTTAGAAGACATCAAAGTAAATATGATTCCTGTTTTACAGGTTAGGCACCTCAAAAACATAGATGCACATAGACCTAAAACTAATTGCAAACCAAATCACCTCATTTTTAAGATTGAATTGATTAAACAAAAAATTATAGAAAAAATTAATGATTTCATTCTAGATAATGACAATAACAAGACAATATATCTAAACATAAAGGATAGAGCCAAGGCAGTTGTCAGGGGATATATTTTATCTTTAAATGCTTACATAAATAAATTGGAGAAAGAGGAAATCAATGAACTAAACATGTAACTAGAAATTTAGAGAAAGAACAAATTAAATACCAAATTATAAATTCTAAAAGTTAAAGGACAAATTAATAAAATAGAAAGGAAGAAAAGTATAAAATTAATGAAATAAAACAAAGAGTTGGTATGAAAAAACCAAGAAAATTGATAAACCTCTCGTTAATTTGATTTTCAAAAGACAGTAGAAAATGAAATTACCAGGATCATAAAGAAAAAGGTGAACTCATCACCAATTGTTACTAAAGATACTATGCAGCATTGTTACTGAAGTAACAATGCAATCTTGCCCAATTCTATGCTAATACGTTTGATGATCTAATTGAAATGGATGAATATTCACAAAAATAAAAGTCCAGGTTAAATGAAGAGGAAATTACATATTTAAATAATGCTATCTTGGAAAAAGAAATTCAACAAGCAATCATTGAATCCCCTAAGCCAAAAATCTCCAGGGTCATGCAGATTCACAATGAATTCTATCAAATATTTAAGGAACAATTTGTTCTAATTCTATATAAATTCTTTGGCTAAATAGGTGAGGATGGTACTTTGCCTAATTCTTTCTATGACAACAATATAGTACTGATATCTAAACCAGGAAAAGTCAAAACAGAGTTAGAAAATTATACCCCTATCTACCTAATAAAAATAGATCCAAATTTTTTAAATAAAATCTTAGCAAAGTGATTATAGCAAGTTATCACTATGATAAGACACTTATGACCAAGCAGGGTTTATGCCAAGAATGCAGGCTTGGTTCAATATTAGGAAAACTGTTAGTTTAATTAATTATATTGATAACAAAACTATCAGATATCATATTATTATATCAATAGATGATGAAAATGCCTTTGACAACATATATCACCCATTTCTAATTAAAAACACTAGAGCATATGAATAAAAGGATTGTTCCTTAGAATGATAAGCAATATCTATCTGAAACCATCAAGAAATATTATATGTTATGAGGATAAGCTAGAGGCATTCTCAATAAGATTGGGTTGAAACAAGGATGCCAATTATCACCACTACTATTCAATAATGTTTTAGAAATGTGAACTTCAGCAATAAGAGAAGGAAAAAGAAATTGAAGGACTTAGAATTGGGAAGGAAGAAACAAAACTCTTGCTCTTTGTAGAAGACATGACAGTATGTCTAGAGACTCCTAAAATCATCTAAAAAGCTACTAGAAAAAATTAGCACCTTTAGCAAAGGTACAGGATATAAAATAAACTCTCATATATCCCCAGCATTTCTATATTTTACTAGCAAGATACAGTAGCAAGAGCTAGAAAGAGAAATTCCAATCAAAAGAACTTCAGACTATATAAAATACTTGGGAGTCTACTTGCCAATGCAGACTCAGAAACTCTAAGAAAATAACTACAAAACACTTCTCCCACAAATAAAATCAGATTTAAAAACCTAGGCAAATATCAGCTACTCATGGATAGGTAGAGCTAATATAACAAAAATAACAATTGTACCTAAAGTAAACTACTTATTTAGTGCCTTACCAATCAAAATTTCAAAAAGAAGCACTTTAATGAGTTAGAAAAAGTTGAAAGTAAATTCATATGGAGAAATAAAAAGTCAAGAATTTCCAAGGATTTAATGAAAAAAGTGGAAAAGAAGGTGACTAAGTCCAACACATCTAAAATTATATTCCAATGCATCAGTCATCAAAACTGTCTGGTATTGGCTAAGAAACTGAGTGGTGATCAGTGGAATAGACTGGGTGCAATAGCAGGAAATGATTATATTAATCTACTGTTTGTTAAACCAAAAGAGTCCAGCTTTTAGTATAAAAACTTTCTCTTCATTAAAAACTGTTGGGAAAATTGGAAGTTAGTGGGACAGAAACTTGGATTAGACCAACAACTCACACCCTATACCAAGATAACATCAAAATGGATACAGGATTCAGGCATAAAAGACAATATTATAAGCAAACTGGGAGATCAAGGAATAGTTTACCTGTCAGAGCTATGGAAAGGGAAGTAGTTTATGAACAAAGAAGAGATGGAGAACATCATTAAAAACAAACTAGATAATTTTGATTACATTAAATTAAAAAAAGCCTTTGCACAGAAAAAAACATTTGCAAATAGTATTTCTGACAAAGGACTCATTTCTAAAATATATAGAGAACTGAGTCAAAATTATAAAAAAAAAATCAATCCATTGAGCAATTGACAAATGGTCAAAGGATATACAGAGGCAATTTACAGATGAGAAAAATCAAAACAATCTATAGTAACATGAAAATTGATCTAAATCATTACTTATTAGAGAAATGGAAATTAAAGCATCTCTGAGGTAACACCTCACACCACTCAGACTGGCCAATATGACCAGAAAGGACAAATGATCAGTGTTGGAAGGGATGTGGGAAATGTAGAGATAATGCATTGTTGTTGGAACTGTGAAGTCAGCAAAACTTTCTGGAGAGCAATTTGGAATTATATTCAAAGGACAATAAAAATGTGCATACCCTTTGATCCAGCAATACTACTACAGGGTCTATACCCTGAAGAGATCATGAAAAAATGTTAAAAAAAAAAAACATCACTTGTACAAAATTATTCATAACAGCTATGTTTGGGGTGGGAAAGAATTGAAAATTGAATGAATGTCCATTAATTGGGGAATGACTGATCAAATTGTGGTATATGTATTTTATAGAACACTATTGTTCTATTAGAAATCAGGAGGGATGGGATTTCAGAGAAGCCTGGAAAGATTTGCATGAACTGATGCTGAGCAGACCCAGAAGAAAATTGCATACTATAACAGCAACTTGAGTTTGATGATTATTCTTAGTAGACTTACTCATTCCCTCAGTGCAACAATCAGAGATTATTTTGGGGTATCTGGCATTGAGAATACCATCTCTATCCAGAGAAACAATTGAATTTTGGAGTTTGAACAAAGACCAAAAATTATTACCTTCAATTCAAAAAAGTTATCTTAAGTAATTTTGCTATCTTTTATATTTCGTTTTTTATGGATATGATTTCTCTTGTAACACATTCAGTTTGGATCAGTGTATATCATGGAAACAATGTGAAGATTAATAGACTGCTTTCTGTGGGGTGTGAGGAGAGGGAAGCAAGATTGGGGGGAAATGTAGAATTCAAAAATTAATAAATTTTTAAAAATTTTTAAAAAAAGAATGCGTTTTTTCCTAAAAACTGAAAATATCTAAATTGGCTTCAAGGGAAATTTGATTAATTTATTAATTACATATTATGCAAGCCTAAATTTCTTCCTTATCCTAGCATAGTATTAATAAGTACCATATCCTTTTAAAAACTATTAACAAATGTTCATCAGTTTCATAATATTCAACAAAAATCAGCAAAATAAGAGATCTTAAATTACATTGAACCTTCTTATTACATGTGAATAGTGTTAAGATTATGTATCAATTTTTATTAATATATAACATCAAAATCATAATTAAAATTTGGCTGATAATAATGATTTCTCAAAATAGAATATAAACACAGTTGTTATTATTAAGAAATTAATAAATTGCATTCAAGTTAGTATATTCTAGTGCTCATAGCAACTACCAGTTAAGTTTATACATATGTGTGTGTGTGTGTGTGTGTTAAATGTGATTTAGCGAGCAGTAGCTCCCAAGACTTATACTTCTTTTTTGATCATTACAATAATTTTATGAGAAATAATTATATATATGCTCTTTTTTTAGTTTTATTTTGCAAGGCAAACGGGGTTAAGTGGCTTGCCCAAGGCCATACAGCTAGGTAATTATTAAGTTTCTGAGCCTGGATTTGAACCCAGGTACTCCTGACTCCAGGGCCGGTGCTTTATCCACTACGCCACCTAGCTTCCCCATATATATGCTCTTGATGAAAACATTAGGAAGTAAGAGGAATTCATTGATCAATGATTTCAAGCATTTCCTTGCTAGTATCACAGCATTCATACACACCACACACACACACACACACACACACACACATATATATATGTATATATGTATATGTATGTATATGTATGTATATCTATAAACATACCCATAATACATAACAATATCTGGAATATGACAGATGTTAAATGTTTGTTGACTAATCACTTTTACATAAGAATACATCTTTGTAGTCATATAATTGAACTGAAAATCTCTGAGAATACAGGATTTAGGAACCTTTTAATTGATTTTTTTCTTCAAAAAAATAACAACTCCATTGGACAAATATAAGCTTAGAGCTTCTTTTCTAGCAGGGAGTTGCTTAGCATACAGAATGTTCAAATCATACAAGATTCTTTGAATGTTTCACAAAGAAAACTGTTCTAGAAGTCTTAGATTAGTAATATTAAATGAGGCATTTGTTCAGTCTAAGAAACAGAGAAACATTCACCAAAGTTATTTGCCCTTTAAATGGAAGATGTCCCATACAGGTTTCAGATGTAATAAAGATAACCTGTACATTATGAAGTCCTTTAGTTATTGGAATGATTGCATAAAGTTACAAAATACAATATGTTTTCTGTCCAATATTCACAAACTTAAAAATTATCCCAACAATTTGAATAGTAAAATAAAAGAGTATAAAGAATTCCTATTGCTTGGATTATGGCATGCCATAGGAAGGGTTGAATTTGTAAGACCCAAAATGAGAAAGAAAATATGAGAGATTTCATTTTGAGAAATTATATATTGCATTTTAAATGTCAAAAACTCTCTCTCTCTCTCTCTCTCACACACACACATACACACACACACACACACACACACACACACACAGACACATACACATATACAAACACACCTACCCTATCATTTTAATTTAACAGTCACTTAAGTTTTGAGGGTCATAGTGCCAGGGTGAAGGGGAGTACTGATGATTTGGCTACAAATGAGCATATCTTCTGGTTAAAATTTTCTAAGGCCAAGAAGAACACTAGTTTTGTGTTTGCAGGGAACTTGGTGTCTTGCCTACAAGAAGCCTAGGGCAGAGACTAGGACAATAACGACAATATTTCTTTAGAATCATATCACTTTGGAAACACCAAAAGCTTGAAGACCCCTCAGAACTAACTCAAAGCAGCAGCATAAAAACATCTGAGACATGCAACAAAGTTCCTCAATCCCCAGGTGAATAGACCCCCAACTTTAACATAGAGTTCAAAAATCAAGATAAAGGGTGAACAAATGAGCAAAAACAAGAAAAACTGAGTATAAAAGTTACTAAGGTGCTAGAGAATACCAAGATATAAAGTCAGAAGACAAAAATGTGAAAATAGTTATAAGCAAAGTTTCAAAGAAAAATATTAATTAGACACAAAGTTAGCAAGAATTTGTAGAGAAGTTAAGAAAAGAGTTCAAAGTGATTTAGGAAAAGTTTTAGGCATAATAGTTATCAAAGCAATATGAATTTTTTTTATAGTTAGTCTCTCTGATAACCCTTCCCTAATCACAGAAAGCCCCTTCTCTATAATAAAGATATGTAAAGGGATGCAACTTCTAGAATATTCTTTTTCAGGGAATATGATGGATAAGATTAACAAAATCAGAAATGACATCCTAGACATTCTCATCCCAAACAGTATTAAAAGTCCTTCAATACTTGATAAGAGTTCCAAGATAGATATTTGGGCAGGCTCCCAAGGAGTGTGAAAATTTCATAAGTGTTCTAGGAATTTGTATTAGAAATTTTTGCAATTTTGGGGATGAAGCATTTGGAGTCTTTGTGTGTGTGTGTGTGTGTGTGTGTGTGTGTGTGTGTGTGTGTGTGTGTTAGATTGTGGGAAATAGAATAAAATTTTTAATTACCTCAGTTATCCTTCCTTTCATTTGAAAAGATAATATAATGTTCCATTGTCATTCTGAAGTTATCCAACTAGTTTAGCATGCCTATATGAGGAAAAAAACTAGCAGGTGACTTGAACTAAATCTAATATAGAAAGAATCTCAGTATATATATATTATTGAAACTTAAGTGTACATCAAGAAGTTGAAGCAAAAACAGAAGAGGGCAACTAGGTTGTTGAAGGGACTCAATTTTATGGTATGAGAATGAATTATGTATGTATTTCAAGCACATGTGTGTATGGATGTATACAAGTATGTGTATACAATTTGAACATATGCTATAATCACAGTTGTATGATTATATATGCTTATTTATTCATTTTTGGATGATGATTATTTGAAGAATATAGCGAGGAGAAAACAAAAACACATAATAGGAGTTTTCAAATATTGGAAGATCTGGCATGACAGAAAAATAAGACTTAATTTGGTCAAAACTAGAAACAAGGAGTATAAAGTATAGGTATAAAGACAAGGATATAGCATTAATATAAGGAAAAACTCACAAATTCTTTTTCAAAGTTGAAATGAGATGCTGTGATTATTACAAATTTTATAATGTTTGATGTTGTAGTCATTTTGTAATCACTTAGACTGCCTTTAGGTAAAGCAGTTAGCTTTTTTCCACTAATCATTCTGTGTAGACAGATAAGACTGACAACATTTCATAGGATTAACTTTTAATCAAGTGAAGACTTTTGAGTCATTTTCCTTCTGTTGATTTAGATAATTTACATTGGAATCCCCAGTACTTGTTAAGATGAAGAAACTTCCCCTATCCAAACTTCACTCAAGTTAAATATTAATAAGTGACCCTGAGAACCTTTCCATCATTTATGAGTTTGATTAGGAATGTCTCCTCCTATATAAAACACTTATTGTCAAATGATATCATAGGGGCATATACTTTTCTTACAAAAATTCCAATTTTTAGTGTTTCCTTTCCAAAATATCTCCCACACCCTTGCTCTGGATTGAATTTCTTGCATCTTATGGGGACAAACCTCCATCAGTTTATATTACCACGTAATGTATGCATATGTTTTTGTTTACCTGCATTCTATTTCACATAAAGCTCTTTATTATATAAGCATCCTGAATACAAAATTTTCTAGAAATTCCTGAACCAAATTGTTGTTTAATTTGAGGTGTTAAGGAAATAAGATGCATTGGAAGGCAATAGGTTTTCCCTTATTTTCTACTTGTTGAATAACTTGTTTACTAAATAAATTGAATAAATTGACTACTGGTCAATAACTACTTGTTGAAGAAAGATTTTGTTTGATCTTCACAACAGTCTACAGAAAAAAAATAATGCAAATATCTTTATTCTTGCCATGGAGGAGAAGAAACTTGTCTTCAAAGAGGCTAAGGGTCTGACCTGAGTACTTTATTTTAATTTAATTTTAGGAGTGATTAATAATTTCAGCAAAATATGCAACATATTTTAGAATTGTTTTCACTAAGTATCTTTAAACTGAAATAATGAATTTTCAGTTATCTAGAAGTTATCTAGATTCATAAGGATTCCTATGGACCAAATATTGACTTGTAAAATCACATATTTACATTATCTATGTTGTATTATATTAATTGTGTTAAATTTTCTTCACATACATCTTAATCTGGTTCAGTGGAAAGTCTGTCAAGGGACTTTGACGATGGACAGTTTACCACCTCTGATTCAATGAGTTATTATTATTTTATGTAGTTTTCCTACTTATTCAGTTTAGTACATAAAGTCATTCTCTGTCTAAAGACCTAATTTTTTGATGTAATGCTGCTGCATTTGAAGAAAATTACAAAAGCAAAATAACATATTTTCAAATATCCAAAGTACCCATGAAGAGTAGCTGTCAGCTGGAAAAGAAATGAACATATTCTGACATAAGTATGTAAAGGAATACAGTTTTGAGTCATAAGAAATGAATAAAGTGTTATACTTAGAGAAACCTGAGAAGACAGTTTGAACTGATATAGAAGATAATAAGCAGAATCAGGAGCAAAAGTTATATAATAACGACAATATTTCAAAGACAACTTTGAAAAATTGAGAACTTTGATCAAAGCAATGGTCAACATTGATTTCATAGGCCTGAAAATGAAGCATGCCATCTTCCTTTTGACAAAGAAAAGCAATTCTCAAGGTACAGAAAGTCCATATGTCTTTGGATGAAGAAAGAAATTCTTTGATTCTATATATTTGTTATATCTTTTTCTTTTAAAATTTTGGGAGAGAGAGAAAATGAATACTTATATTTTAAAAATGAAATAAAAATAAAAGAGCAGAATGTGATATACATAATTAATAAAGTAATTTTTTTAAAATTTCCTTTTAATATACATAGCAATGAATAACAATCTTCCTTTTGACAGAGAAGATATAATCTCAAGGCAAAGGAAATTTATGTCTTTGGATACAGAAATATGTAAGTATCATAATAGGCTCAAAATATTTGTTAAAAATTGTTGCTTTGCCTTAAAATTTAGAGGATGGGAAGGAGAAAATATATGCTTGTTTGTTTGGAAAATAAAATGGAAAAGAGTAAATTTACAGCTATGCAAAATTATTCATAATTTTTTTTATCTTTCCTTTAATGTGAATCATAATTAATAAACAAGTGGAAGAGCTTGTTCCATCATCTATTTAGCCAAATGTTGACTATGTAAATATAATTCAAGTGTAGAGTTTGCATACCAATAGCCTTATCACACCATTACTCTTTTCTCTTACTTATAAAGGCCACATTCTGTAGGGATTTGACTAATGAAGTTTCTGTACTGTAGACAATAATGGCTTCCACAGCACAGAGTCTGCCAATTCAACCATATTGTGCTGAACAGTATAGAACTGTGCCAAATTGTGTGTATCTACTTTGGAAGCAAGCTGTTCAACTTAAAAAAAAGTAAGCAGCAAAACAAATTTTATATAGCATCCATGAAGCCTTGGAAAAGTTACTTTAAATATTACATTTCTTTTTCAATAATAACCAAATAATTGATATAAACATTTTCCCTAAGAATTAAAATAATTTTTAAAATAAATCAGAAATCATTTTAGTATGTAATTAAGTGAAGAAAAATGAACACTTTGGAAGACATGTGTATGATTAGTATCTCCATATCCATTGTAGCTCTTATCAATATATATTTATGATTTTATTTCAGAGTTCCTGTTTTTAAACTCTTTAATGAGCTGTATTCACATAAAAACCAATTTCTTACCATGCCTGATAGTTAATACCTTAGTTGTTCCATCAAATTCAAAGCAATTGTGTGAATTGTGTTTGAGTGTGTGTATGTGTCTGTGTGTGTGTGTGTGTCTGTGTGTGTATATTCCATTGTGAGTAAGACATTATGTGAGACCCTGACAGGAGAAAGATAAAAACTATAAAGTACTTTATCTCAAGTACCATATAGTGTGTTGAGGGAAATAATATGTGTATGGATGAACAAACATAAATATTTTGAGAAAGGAAAGAACACAAATGATGGGGGAAATCAGTTAAAACTTTTCATAGAAAGTTGTCTATAAGTTGAATTTTGAAGAAAACTAGAGATTCTAAGAAGTAGAAATTTAGAAGGGAGTGCATTCTAGAAAAAGGAAAGCAGGATGTATAAAGGCACATAGACAGAATTTGAAGTTTGGCTGGAATGTGGAGAATGAGAAGGGGAGCAATATGAAATAAATATGGAAAGGTAGAGAATTAGATCAAAACAGCTTTAAATACCAGTCATAAGTTTGTGCATTATGCTCCAGGAAATTGCGATTTTCTGAGTGTTATTTAATAGAGGAATAATATAGTTAAATTTGTGATTTAGGAATATTATTTTTTCTGATTTAGGAATTATAATTTTTGTGATTTAGCAATTAGGATTATTTTTTGTGATTTAGGAATTAGGATTATATTTTGTGATTTAGGAATATTATTTTTACAATTTTTGAAAGATGTCCAGAGAGAGAAAAAATGGTAGTAAATAGAATATTTAAAACTATTCTAGTAGTCTAGACAAGTGGTGATGGAATCCTCAACAGTAGAGAGAATGAACAAATGTGAGGTGTTGTAGAAGTAAATTAGCAGGTCTTGGCAACTTATTAGATAAAAAGAGAATGAGAAGAGTTAAGATTGCAAATGATTAAAAAGAAAGACCAAGTCATAGTAATTAGAAGATTAGAAAGCTTATGTTCAAGGTAAAGAAAGTTAACCTCAAAGTCATGAAGATTTAGGCCATTTAACCTTTTAATGCTCAGAATCACTTTCTAAAATTTTAAATTGCATTGGGCTAACCTGCATCAGAAGGAGAAATTTCCTCATCAGAAATGTAAATGAAATCCAGTTCCTATGACCAATTAGAGATAAAGAGGGATTAAGTGTTATGATAACTAACTGTATTTTGTTTTCATTATTCATTTGCTTTGAGTGACTTTAGGGAGAATTAATTGCTTTTTGAAAAAGACAGGAAGAAACATTTCAAGTTAGTAAGCATCTGAGGTCAGAGAATTCTATCCACCATCCTATCTCTGTTTCTCTGCCATTTTCTATATTTTCTCTAGTCTTTGGTGGGGGGGAGGGAGAAGGAGAGAGAGAGAGAGAGAGAGAGAGAGAGAGAGAGAGAGAGAGAGAGAGAGAGAGAAAGAGAGAGAGGTCATTTATCTCTTTATCTGTTTTCCTATCTATTTTTATATATTATGTATTTGTATATGTGTGTGTTTGTGTTTGTGTAGGTTTATGTGTATATATATATATATATGCATGTGTAAGCATATATATATATATATATATATATATATATATATGCATGTATTTAATACACATTGAATTTTTCTTAGGCTGCTTCTCTTCTTAGTCTTTTGTAACCCATTTCTGTATGGCTAATTATCCTCTATTCAAATTTTCAAAAACGAATAAAATACTTGTTTGACACAGTTGCTACCTACTCAACTTTTTGTGACCTCTCTGCTTCAAGAAGTATAGAGAAGGTACTTATAATGAGTATTAAAGAACACATCCAAACAATGGTTGGGTCTGTGCCTCAGACAATTACTTTGAAATATTTTACTAGTAAAAACTGCTTTGTACACTTGCATGGAGGTGCAGTCAGTCTTCTGGACCACGACCTGTTATATAACTTTCAAGTCACACTGTACTGTAGTCTTTGGGATATATGAGGGCAATTGCCAACTTCCTATATGCAATCTTCTGACTATCCTAGAAGACACTCCAGATTGTTCTTAAAACTTCTCTGAGGGGGCAGCTAGGTGGTTCAGTGGATAGAGCACCAGCCCTGGAGTCAGGAGTACCTGAGTTCAAACCCGGCCTCAAACACTTAATAATTACCTAGCTGTGTGGCCCTGGGCAAGCCACTTAACCCCATTTTCCTTGCAAAAAAACTAAAAAAAAAGTTCTCTGAGGAATTGGCCACTGTTTAGTTTGAAACATATTTGTCCTGTCAAATGTTCAGCAATGTGTACTTCCTGGAAAGGCACATAAAGATTTCTAGGACATAATTAAATTGTCCAAGAAACTCATTATTATTGTTGTTGGTCAATCACACTGTAATAGCTCTATATTACCAATGAAGAAGTCCAAATTATGTCTTGAAGGGAAAACTATTACAAGGTATATAGACTTAAGAGCAAGTATATAGTTTTCTTACAAAATGTTGCCAAACTTGCTACTATCTATATTAGGAAATTCCCTAAATCTGGCTTCTATATAGTTGTTATTCTTTGTAATGCTTTGTTCTCTATTTCCATCCCTAAACATAGTTAACAATTTTTTTTTTCCTTTTACTCATTCTGACCATCATCAACTGCCATGGTACAATAAAGTGGATTTGACTCCACAAGTATATGTAAAATTGCCAAAAATCTTTTCTCAATGTCTTCTTTTTGATGTGTAAGAGCCTAAATTCTTCTCTTATTAATTATGTTGATGTATTGTTTTGCTCCTCAGAAAGGAATTCTTGAATTAAGGATACTGCCACTCCTCTTTGTCCTGGTTAAAAAGACAATAAAATCTCCTTTCCTAAATTAAATTTGTTTGTTTGCTTCTTTCAGGAACTTATTAAATACTTACTTACTTATATACTTCTTTTCATTAAGAAACCAGTATCCTATCTGAAAAAAAAAATAGATGGATGTTATTCTCAGAATATCATGACCCAGAACCCAGAGATAAGTATGGGCATTTTCGAGAGTTATAGATTCGTGCAGAAATCTTTTTGAAGAAATTGTAAAGCCCCAGGCTGATATAATCCAGAAAGGTGTTTCTAAACCTGTGACATGGAACAAAGCTATTAAATCTTCTTTCTATCAACTGAAAGAAAACATGACATTATACACTGCCTTATGACTTCTCATTGCTACATAAACTTAATTTTCCATATTTATGAATAGAAAGAGTAATCTCTAAAATCTTTACTATAAGTTTGGTTTTAATCTTCATATTATTATTATTTCTCTCACTGCAACCCTATTGCCCCAAGAGAAATAATAAGTCTGAGGGATGTCCTGGTCACAATTTTGCTTGTAGAAAAATTACAAGACATTCTCTCAGGCCATGAATTCACTTTCCCCTAGGAGGTTGTTGTTCTAATCCAAAACAATATTCAACACTCTTTTACTCAAAGACTGATTCATTGTCAGCTCCAGTTGTTTATATCTGAAAATATCCATATGAAATAATCACCTATCTTCAAGTCTGCTATACTTTTATTCCTTCCTTATGTCATAGAATAACCCCATTTTGATTATTCAGATGCAGTACAATAGATGGAAGTTTTTCTTCAGATTTCATTAATAACCATCTCTACAGCCCAAATTTCATTCTTTATGTTAATGAGTACTTTCATATCTTCAAGGGGTCCTGAAGGATAGAGTAGCTTAGTACTTTACTACTATATTCCTTTTTTTTTTAGGTTTTTGCAAGGCAAATGGGGTTAAGTGGCTTGCCCAAGGCCACACAGCTAGGTAATTATTAAGTGTCTGAGGTCGGATTTGAACCCAGGTACTCCTGACTCCGGGCCAGTGCTTTATCCACTGAGCCACCTAGCTTCCCCCCACTGCACCACCTACTCGCCCCACTACTATATTCTTTATGAATCAACACCTCCTTCATTTATTTTCAGGGAGCTAGGATTGTTGTCCTCATTCAGGCCTGACAGCTAGTATTGGTAAGTAGATGGCAAGATAAATAGAGAGATAAGTAGTTAAATCGATAAATACAATGATACATGTATGTGTATATAATGTTATGGATTTTTGAGTTCATATATACATAGTATATTAGCTGTATACTCTGAATTATTTCAAAGTGGGTAATCTGGATCACTGGGTACAATGATGTCATCAGTTATCCCTTTTTCCATTTGTACATTGACTTTATGGTATAAAGAATTTTGCCAAATCCTTATGATTATTGATCATCTTACTAGATAAGAAACTTTAACTGAAATGGTTAAATTTTTGTTAAAAGAAATAACCTAATTGTTTCTAGTATATTGATAGAGGATAACTAAGGAACACTTTTTTATTTCTGTAATAATCAAAAAATTCTCAAAGGTATTATGTATCCAGTGGAAATTACACAATTCTCACTATTCTGAACTAAAGGCAGTTTAAAAGGATGAAAAAAAATCACTCAAAATCAAGCTATCCAAGATCTTCAAAGGCACTGGGCTAAAGTGGAGATGTATTTCCATTTTCCTTTAAGAATTACTACAAGGGGCAGCTAGGTGGCTCAGTGGATAAAGCACTGGCCCGGAGTCAGTAGTACCTGGGTTCAAATCCGACCTCAGACATTTAATAATTACCTAGCTGTGTGGTCTTGGGCAAGCCACTTAACCCCTATGCTTTACAAAAAAAAACCTAAAAAAATTACTACAAGATGGAAATTAAAACTTTACACTTTAAAATACTATTGAGAGAGTTATATTGTCCAATATGCTATTCAAATTCAGACATTTTTCCCTATATGGGGAATAAGGATCTAATGAAATGTGCTTTCTGTTTGCAGTACTAATTATTTTCACTCCAAATATATGCCACTTTATATAAGACAGTTTCTTTTGAAATCCCTGTCCATAGGATTCCAACAGGTGATTAGTTGTGTATAAAATCAAGGAACTTTTGCAACCTAAGTGGGATGTATGCTGCCACGTCCTGCTGATCACAAATACAGCTAATTGCACTATTGAAGAAAGGACATTGAATTCACTATACCTGAGGAGGAAAAGGATTCAAGATCCACAGGAAATTGAATCCTGAGAAAGAGAAAGCCTGGACTTTGAGAGAGCAACGTAGACTGCATGAACAGAAAGAAAACCCAGCTAAAGAATCCTCTCATTAGTTGAAATTAAACTGACATTGGAAAAGCACAGCCTCAATAGTGGGACTAGGACAAAAACATTTTGAGTATATTTCTTAGTCAAAAAATATGAAGGTCATGGCTTCTCCCTTTTTTTCCTTTTTCTGCAACTATTTTGTATACTCAAGAGTTAGTCCTATCGTTATTGGAGAATGTATCAGAACTCAGCAACCCTGAATAAATTTATAGATTCCTCAATATGATAATACTATTAGGAAATTTCAGAATCCCAGATTTTATCCTCCTTGAGTGAAACCTACTGGATTCCTTGGGAGGTTTATTCAGTCCCAATCAGAGAAGATAGAAGAAGAAATCCCTTACCTGTAAGGGCTTTAAGTTTCCTTATTTCAAAGAAATTCCTGAAATTCAAGAATCTTCTTTCAGAAGCAAAGCATCCAATATATTTGAAAAATTCCAATGTAATTTAAAGTTCCTAGAAAACCTGAGGAAAGAGCTCTGTGAGAAAGTTTTATGTCAGTACATTTTAAATATTATGGTTTGATACAGAAAGATACATTTTCAAATAGCACTAAAGCACACGCAAACACACACACATGCACACATGCACACACACACACACACACACACACACACACACATAGATGGGGGGGGGCAGAGAATGACCTCAAAGTAAATGAATGTAAAAAGTCACTCATCCATGTCTAGGGTTGGTACCAATACAAAAGCATTATCCTGGGACTATTAAAGTATACTTCTCTGTGATGGAAGTAAAAAATATAATTAGTTGATTGAAAGGCAAAATAGCTCATATTTATTTATTTATTGTTTTAAAATTTATAAAGTGCTCTCCTTGATGAAATTTTGTGATTTATATTATATAATTATTCTTATCTCCATTTTATAGATGAGCGAATAGATGTTCTGAGAAATACAGTAGCATGACCATACAACTCAGAAATGATATTAAGACCAGATCTACTGAATACTCATTCAAGATTTCATTCCCTGTTGCTTTCCTAAAAGAAAAAAAAAAAGTCATAGAACTCTTGAAAAGAAAAGACACATCATGAGGTAAGTATACCCAAAGAATATTCTAGAATAAAATGATGGATTGGTAAGGCCTTATGATTAGTAGTATGATTATAAAATGAAGAGACTGGTCTTCATACAGTGAGATTGTGTTGAAGAGACCTGAAGTAGATTGCATGAACACAGCAAAGCCATTTGACAGAGGGACTAAGATAATAGTTAGAAAACTTGATAGATAGCAACATACACACAAACCCCCCACAAACACACAAATGATAGTTTAAATTCTATATTCTTGGACAATAACCATCCTTTTAAATTGTCACTCCTTGAAAGCAATGTGATTTCCATCAAATTGTTCATTATTAATACAGTCAACACATAACACTCCAAACACAATAATTTGAATCATCTCTAAAGGTTCATCAGTAATCAATTTAAGCACAAAATAGACTAGATAATCACAATTTTGTAATATAGTGTTGAAAACATTTTTAAAGGTTTTAAAATTCATAAAGATTTAAAAATTCATAAAGCTGCTTTTTTGTCAAAGAAAAAAGTTTATTTCTCCTAATTCCTTCCTTAATAAATTTGTTAGTTATTTCCTTGGAATTTGGTTTTAATTGGGGTTTTCACAAATTCATTTTTAAGAGATTTGTACCATAATTTTTTCTAGGTATGGAAATGAACTAATCTATAATTCCCAAGTAATTATTTGTTTGTATCTCTAAAAATAGATTCAAATAGAACCATATCAAATGCCTTGATTCTATTCCAGGATCTATTTTTCCTCAAATTTTGTCACTAATAGATCTGAGATTTCATCAGGCATTTCCAGAAACAGACTATAGTAGATTTCGTCAGATTGGCTGCTTTGAACCTAGATAATTTGATTAAACCATCCTGAGATTATTTAGTCTTATTTTGCTCCTTTAGTTTTTATGTTTCATGATAGTCACTTGTAGGATTTTCATTAAACTTCTGATTAGCTATAATTGAGTAAATATTACTCTAGAGATTAGATCTGGTGTCAGAAGACCTAGATTTAAATCCCACCTCAGACACTTATTAGGTAAATAATCAGAGAGAGGCAAGTCATTTAATGCCATCTCAGTTTTCTCCTTTGTAAAATGGGAATGAGTACAAGAGTAGGAAAATTTTTGACCTAGTTGTTTCCTAGTTTTCTTATTATAAGATTTTTACAAAATTTAAATTTTTATATAAATGTTGTTTTGACTATCATGTTATAAAATTGCTTCAACATGGAGTGAGTTAGAAAATGCATAATGAAAAATATAGTCATTCAATGTCCTCTGTGTTTGCATCATGTGCCATTAAATTATTAAAACACACACTGTATCATTTATAATATTTTCACTATTTCAATTTTATTTTTTATCTTTTTTTAACTGATTTTTAAATTTTCTATGTCACTATTTTATTCTCAGATTATTTTAATCCATTTTTTGCCCTGAATTTTTATTTTTAGATTTTTGCAAGGCAGATAGGGTTAAGTGGCTTGCGCAAGGCCACACAGCTAGGTAATTATTAAGTGTCTGAGATCAGATTTGAACCCAGGTACTCCTGACTCCAAGGCCGGTGCTTTATCCACTACACCACCTAGCTGCCTCTGCCCTGAATTTTTAAATGATATATCTTCATGTATGTATTTTTCTAATATTTATTTGAGATGGGACCTTGGGCAAACCAGGAAGACATAATAAGAATTTCTAAAAATAGTTATGCTTCAACTGAGCTGGAATCTTTGGTAGTTCACAATTTTCAAAAATTGCTTTATAATTTCTTCTTAAAAGGAGTCATTCGGGGGTAGAGCAAAGATGGTAGAGTAAAGGCAGGGGGTCATTTGAGCTTTCCCCCAATTCATTCCAAATAACTTTAAATAATGACTAAACAAATACTACAGTGATAGAAGCCACAAAACGAACTGAACGAAACAATTTTTCAGTCCAAGAAGACTTGGAAGATTTGTAGGAAGGATCTGCTACATTGGGATGAGAGAAGAGCTCAAAGCAACACAGATTATGTTGAAAGAAACTGGTCCCAATAATCCCTAAAGAGTACACAGGGATATCCAGACAACTTGGAAGTTCAGCAAGAGAGTTCAACCCCACCAGGGTATAAGTATAGCCAATTCCAACAAAGACCTCAGGGGTGCAGACCTGACCCCTCAGAATAGAAGTACTCTTCATGAACCATTGAATCAGCAGATGCACCTGCTTCCAGAACTCTCAGCCCATGGATAAAAAGGAAGTCAGAAGGAGATTCCAGGGGTTGTTTTGCTATCACTGAGGCAGGACTCTTATGCTTTGCCCAGACTCAAATCTGGGTTTCAGATTGGAGCCCCAGTCCCAGGAAGAGGAGTAGAAGCAAAACAGAGACTACAGCTACAGCAGAGCAGTGGCAGAGCAGAGAGTCTTCTCACAATTCTAAGATAGAAAGGAGTGTTTGTGTTTGCCCACAGATTAGAACACAGGCAAGAGAGTATTACAGACCATTCCGGGGATCTTAAGAAATTTGAAGAATTGAAAACTTGCAGGCCCCAGAGATACTTCTCTGAAAACAACTTCAAAAATTCCCAAAGCCTTGGAGTGTTGTGTCATCTACCCTACAAGCAGAGCCCACCTTAAAAAAAGAATTAAAATGAAGTCATAGACTGAGGAAATGAGTAAACATCAGAAGGAAAAAAGCTGATGATAGATAGGATGGTCATGAGGAAAATGAAAATATACACTCAGAAAAAGATAAAAAAAGTCAGAGATTCTATATCTAAAGTCTCCAAGAAAAACTATGAATCGGTCTCAGGTCATGGAAGGGCTGGAAAAGAATGTTGAAAATCAAATGATAAAGGAAGAGGAAAAACTAGGAAGTGAAATAAGAGTGCTGCAAGAAAATCATGAAAATTGGGTCAGCTGTTTGGTGAAGGACATACCAACAAAAATACTGAATAAAATGACATCTTAAAAAACAGACTTGACCAAAGTGTGAACAGAGGTTCAAAATATCAAGGAGGAGAAGAATGTCTTAAAAAGCAGAACTGACCAAATAGAAAAGCAGATATAAAAGCTCTCTGAAGAAAATAATTCCTTAAAATATATAATGGAATGAAGGGAATCCCATAACTTTGCGAGAAATCAAGAAACAATTAGACAAAACCAAAAGAATGAAAAACTAAAAGAAAATGTGTAATATTTCATTGGAAAAATAACTCACCTGTAAAATAGATGAGAAGAGATAATTTAAAAATTATGGGACTACCTATAAACCAGGAGGGAAAATAAACCCTAGACATGATTTACTACTCTAAAAGTAGAAAATAAGCCAGAAACTGAAAAAATCTACCCCAATCATCTCCTGAAAAAGATCCCAAAATGAAAACTGCCAGTAATGTGACAGCCAAAGTTCCCAAGTCAAGCAGGAAATATGGCAAGCAGTCAGAAAAGAAACAATTCAGTTATGGAGCCACAATTAAGATAATGCAAAATTTAGCAGCTTCTACATTAAGGGATCATAAGATTTGTAATATGATATTGCAGAATACAAAAGAGCTTGGATTGCAACCAAGAATCAACAAAACTGAGCATAGTCTTTCAGGGGAAAGATGGATAATAAATAAAAAAGGGGACTTTCAACTTTCATGATGAAATGACCAGAACTGAACAATTTGATCTTCAAATAAGAGACTCGAGTGAAGCATAAAAAGACAAACAAGAAAGGCAAATCATAAGGCACTTGATGATGTTGAACTTCTTGTATTCTGATAGAGAGATGATACTGATAACTCAAATAAACTTTCTCATTTATTAGGGCAGTAAGAAGGAACTTATTAGAAAAGTCAAAGATCCAACTTCAGTTCAATTGGATAATTTATTAAAAAGATGGAGTTAATGGATGAGAGAGGAATGTACTGGGAGAAAGCAAGCAGCAAGAAAAAGGTTTTGTAGTGGGGTGGAAGAGAAGGGGAGGTGAGGGGAAGTGAGTGAGCCTTACTCTCATCAAAATTGGCTCAGAGAAGCAATAACATGCACACTCAATTCTAAAAATATTTGGGTTTGGAAATCTATTTTATCCTAGAGTACAGTAGGAGGGGAAAGAGATGGAAGAAAGGGGAAAGATAAATCATAGAAGGGAAGGAAGGTAGTGGGAAAGGGTAATCAGATGCAAAACACTTTTGAGGAGGGACTGGACCAGGTGAAAGGAGAGAAAGAATAAATAGGGGTGGAAAATACAGTTAAGAATAGTAACTGTTGGAAAAAGTATTAAAACAAGTTTCTCTCAGAAAGACCTCATTTCTTTAACATAGAGGACTGTCAAATTTAAAAAAAAATAAGAACTATTCTCTAATTAATAAGTGATTAAAAGGTATGAACAGTTTTTAGATGAGCTTATCAATGCTATCTATTTAAATCATTAAAAAAGGCCTTACTTACAACTGATAGGAGAAAGGTAGATTGGAGGACTTCTCAGGTACTCCCTTAAACCTACTAGATTGACTAATAGGCCAAATAGTGGAGAAGGTAACAAATATTCGAGGGTTTGAGAGAAAATTAGATTAACAATCAATTGGAAGAATTTTGAAGTGAAACAACAATATGGAACTATACCCAAAGAACTGTAAAACTATGCCTAACCCTTGACCTATCAGTGTCACTGTACATCAGAAAAGATGAAAAACAGGATTAAAAAGGAGCAATGTGATTAATGATATTTAAAGTAGTTCGTTTCTGATGGCAAGGAACTAGATAAATTGTGGCGTGTGATTATGATGAAATGCTATTGTTTTAAGAAATGATGAGTAGCAAGGACAGCTAGGTGGCATAGTGGACAGAGTACAGGCCCAGGACTCAGGAGTACCTGAGTTCAAATCCAGATTCATACACTTAATAGTTACCTAGCAATATGACCTTGGGCAAGTGACTTAATTCCAATTCCTTAAATAAAGAACAAAAATTTTAAAAATGATGAACATGAGGCTTTCATTAAAAAAAACTTACATCAGTTGGTACAATGGATAATGTATTATATACAAAGTAATAGCAATGTAGTAGAATGATTAACTGTTCATGTCTTACTTTTCCTCAGCAATACTGTTACCCAAGACAACTATGAAGAACTTATGGTAAAGAAAACTCCGCTCCTACTGTATACTGGTAGAGCTCTGATCTTTTTTGTAGGCATTACCTAGAGCTCTAGCTAAATACTCCTCCACGTCATAGTCTTTTTACTTTCACTGATCTGTGCCTTCACTTGGCTCTGGACCTCAATGCCCCATTGCCAATTGTTTTCTGTGGTGACATGAGCCAATAATAAATTTCCCTTGAATAACTTAGGAATATGGCTCTTCCTTTTAAAACCCTATGTATCAGGATTGGGCTATTGATGTGCAGGGCTTACTCCAAATATTTTGGGGTGTTGACAGATCCACAGTAGTTGTATGTATGTATGTAAGTATGGCATTTTGAATCAGGACATGAACAAAAGGGCTGAGGATCTCAATCCCCTGTGATAACAAATAGGGATTGCTGATTCTTGAGAATCAGAAAACTTACGAAACAATATTGTAAGGGAGGAACAACTAGGCAGCTGATAGAGAGATAGACTGGGAGTCTCAGACTGCAGAGGGGGCTTAAAGCTTTACAATTGGGTGAGGTCAACTCTTATCAAGGGCAATAAGATAGAATATGAATTTTCTGAGTAGCAGGTTACTGAATTGGACAGGACTGGGTTTTTGAAATGGGACTGAAAGTAGGAATGTTCTTGTGTGGGTATGTGGGAATTAGCGGATGAGTAGGGCAAGCTCTACAGGATGAAAGAATAGCAAGAATAGTCAAGTCACAAAATAAGTTCAAAGGGAAGTATCTGAATACTGGGGGTACATGTCTTTATGGGCATGTGTCATTTACAATACATAGAGTCAAAAGATCACATAAGCATTGCATGTGCTATAAATATAATGTAAATATTGGTTGATAGTTTATTTCTACTGTTTAAATTATAACATGTGATCAAACCATAAACAAACATTGGGTTGAAAATATTTTCCTCTAAAACATGAAAACTTTTGTATTGTTTCTATGATAGCTAAAAAAGGTTAATCCCCATAATCAATTCTGATTTAATAAATGTATTGTTATTGCTGCTTATTTATCTTTCTTTATTCTCCCAATCCTTACTTTTTTCCCCTACTTTTTCAGATAAAAGTCATGTGTGTTTTCATGTTTTATTCTTAGAACACAAACAAGAGAATTCTTATTTCCCATTGTTTAAAAAAGCATCAATTATATTTATGTTCATATTTGAAATAAATATTTACAGAAAAGAATGTCTGTGATTGTCTATCAAATGTCATTTTGTACCTTTTCAAACCATTTCATCCTAAGCAGAAATGTCACAAATTTGGTACTTTTTATACAGTCACACAAATTAATTATATAAAGAAAAATCAGTGCAAGTTGATGGGCTGCCTCAGGTCCCACATTCTGCCAAATTTTAACCTTACTGTCCAAACAAATTGGTTCAGCTCTAAAAGACCTCCATTTATTGTCTTACTCTACGTCTACAGGAAAAAATTGCTTCACTTCCCTTTTCTTTTTATGTCTTCATGTGAAAGAAGCAGTTGGTAGAATTTTTATTGTAAAAGAGGAATTCAAGTTACAATGGGGTTGATAATTCACAAATGTCATTAAAAGGAAATCTATGATTAGTGTTTAAGCTTTGAAAATTAAATATATTACATCTTTTTCTGGTATATCCAGCATTACTTACAAAATAAATAGAATTGGTGCTGTAGTGGGGGAATCATAATCACATTTCACAGTCATGATTTAGGGATCCTGAATCACTGAAAAGTGATAATTTTTCTGAAATGTTGAAGTAAGGAATGGAAGAAGTTGAATCTTCAAGAAACACTTGAATTCCATACGTAAAAGAGCTGAATGTGGACAGATTGCTGAATTTCACAGATTTTGTGGGAAAAGGGGTGTATTTTCAATTAGATTCTTCTCTAATTTGGAGCACATTAATTTGAACCAAATAATTGAATATGTGGGGAGAAAACAATAAGATATAAATACAGTGGAAAATGCTAACCCTCTGTCATTGCTATTCTGTTGTATATGAAACATTATGTTAGACACTAAGGGGGCCAAAAAAGAGTATAAATTCATCATCATGACAAATTAGTGATCTAGCAGGGAAACTAAGATCAAAAACAGGGTACAATTCAAAGAATTTCCTTATGGCAGTGGAGTTTAATTGAAGTAAGTTAACAAAAATTTATAAAGTATCTTAGGCAGATGGGGTTTGTTGTAACATCAAAATATTTAATAGAAAGTCAAATTTTTGAAAAAGACAGCAAAGTAAGTTGACCATTCTTATCCTAACTATAGTTATCTTTACATTGAAATTTTTTTAATTCATGCCAGGCACAAACTGTAATAAGAGAAGGATAAGTTATTTCTTTGCAGCAAGTAATCATAATGATAGGGCTATCATCAAATAGCAAGGTAAGTTCTAGATAGCATACCATACCAATAAAAACCAATCCTCTTTCTTATTGTTTTTGATAGTCATACTATTGTCAAAACAAATTGGTGTACAATTTAGCAGTTTAAAATTTGGATTCATAAGATTTGCTCAAATCATGGTTTTGATATTTATTTTCTGAATATCTAAGACAGGTTCCTTGACTTCTATGAACTAGAATATCCTGATTTACAAAACAAAGTGATTGGAATAGCTGGGGCATTACCCATCACTCAAATCTAAAGTTCTTTTTCTTTCTTTTTTTGGTTTTTGCAAGACAAATGGGGTTGAGGCCAGATGTGAACTCAGGTACTCCTAACTCCGGGGCTGGTACTCTATCCCCTGCTTCACCTGGCTACCCCTCAAATCTAAAGATCTAGAATGACAATCCTTATCCTTTGGCTTGAAACTGTGCTATAAATAAATATCCATATTTTGGAATGTGACTTCTTTCAGGCATGCAGACTTTGTTTTCATCGATTTCTACATGCCCTTTGTCACTCATCCATACCCTTCCTTAAATTTTTCACAAATACTCAAATTTTTCACTTAACATGGGCCATTTTCCTTTTTTTAGAGACATAATGTAAGGTGATCCTGAACATTTTGTGTAACAATACAGGTTTTTTTTTAATAATAGCAATTTCCCCCTTTCTTCTCAACTATAGCCAGCACATTCTTGAATTTTACCTAAGTCTCAGAATAAATAGTGGTTGTGCTAACAAGAGTGAATAAATTAAACAGGAAAGTATTAAGCAAAAATACAATATGTGAAAGATTAAAATCCTTCATTAAAACTCTGGGAATCAAATGGGACATGCAGTTACTGGGAAAAGAAACCAACCCAACATTCTTTGGAAACTTAGAAGAATGTCAGTACAAAGATAGTGCTAAAAGTTTGCAATAACTTTTGAAGACCTTAAGACTATGGGCTTCACCAGAAGATCAGTTGTTTATGTCTTTAGAATTCCTTACCCTAATAGGATTTATATACTTTTGTTTCCAAGGGAAATGCCTAGGAGGAATGGCATAAACCAGAGAATAGAATTATTGAGAATGTTTCAAAATAGAATTTGATTCTATGAGTTGAAAGTATTGGTTCAATGCAATGGATTTCATTAACATCCTTTCACAAATATGAAAATAACTTATATTATTGTTCTTTTGAAGAATATTTAGGGGTGAAATCTTACTACTAGATTATACAGGGCATGAAAGAAATATACTCATAAACCCATCTATTTTAAGAGGACCTATGATACAAGTCACAAAGCAAATATCTCAATTGTAATATTAAAAGGAGTAAAAGTAAGTTTACAAAATTATCTGCTGAAATTTTGGAGAAAGTAAATCCACTATTATACTCTATTTGCTAAAGGTAAAAAAAAAGTTGAATAAATTATCCTGGCATCCATGCCACTAAGGCAATTTCAGTTATAATACATCCTAAGGTTGAAGGGAAATTTTTGAACAAGTAGTATTTATCAAAAAATATTGATCAAAGTCTAGTAAGCAAGCTTATATGATATAATTTCTTATATGTAAGGTATCTAAATTGATGGCTGCATTAAAAAGTAACTTAATAAGATACTAACTAGTGTATTGGAAACAATTAACTTTACAAGACCAATAAACAGAAGTGCTTTCTTCACCAGAAAAACAACAAGCCTGTCTAGAGGACTATAAAATGTGCAGAGTAACAACAGTTCAGATCCAGAAAACAGTCAAATATTTTAAAGTAATATCTATTCCAGGCTAATAATGACCACAAGATAGATCATTGAGAATCTAGATATATTTGGGGTATGCCTCAAGAAAGAAAGTAATTTAACAAAGAATCCTGGAAAAATGCAGTAGGATATAGATTCAAAAGAGATTATTTTCCAAAGTTTAAGATGTAAGTAGCCTATTATGTAGATGACTGCAAGTATGATACAGAAATATTCTTAATACAGTTTTATGGAGTTTGACTAGTGCTGACTGGCTGCACTTTATGTTATAATGTCATCTTTATTGTTAAGAATTCCATATTTTCTGCGTCAAAGAATGTATCCAGGAATGACAAACTATATCACTGAGACATTCAATATTAAGAAAGTCCTTTAAATAAAATTTGGCACATTTCCTGTATATAATTTTTCAGTTTTTTTAAAAAATTAATTAAATAATTATTTTCATCCATTTGCACATGTTTATTTTTAAGTTACAAAATTTCCTCCCACCCTCCCTACCCACTCCCCCTCCCCCTATGGCAAACACTTGGTTTAGCATTGTACATACATATTTTGGATAAACATGTTTACATATTTGTCATTTTCAATATGAGGAATTAGAATTAAGGGAAGGAGATACATAAGAAATAATTTCACAAAGTGTTCATTACATTGTGAAGGTTTGGTTTTCTTTTTTTGTTTTGTTTTGTTTTGTTTTTCGTCCTCTGGATAGGGATAGCATTGTCCATAGCCAGTCTAATACAGCTCTCCTAGTTCTCTGAACTGCTGAGAGAAGCTGCTTCTATTAAGGTTGATCATTTCACAATGTTGTTGTTAATGTGTACATTGTTCTTTTGGTTCAGCTCCCTTTGCTCAGCAACATACCCTATAAGTCATTCTATGCTTCTCTAGAGTGTGTCCATTTCTGGTTTCTTGTAGAACAATAATATTGCATAGTATCAGGTACCACCTGCATACAATTTTAATGTAACTAGTACAACATTGCAGGTATTTAAGGATTCCCAAAGTTGCAAAGAAGAAAGGAAATGAAACACATAATGATATATTTGTCAATGGTGATGCTGTCTAAAAGATATGTGCTTACTGGAAGAACCCTTCAAAATATTGTATTATACTTGCAGAGTATTCTGAGTTTGCATTAATGTTTAAGTTAAAATTTATATCTATATATCATTATATCTCTATATCTATTTCTATCTATATTTTTAGAACTAGACCTGGTGCATTCAAGGAAAACAGAATATTATTAGAGTAACTGTAACTTTTTATCAATTTTTAAAGTTAATTCTCTACCTCTTGTCCCTAGTCATGAATTGTTTAAGACTCATTGACTAAATTTTTTCTCAATTATTATATTTAAAATTCCATTTGACAGTGTAGAACAAATTTCAAAAAAATTAGAAAAATATCATAACTTAATAAGAAATATTTCATGGGCATCTACTATGAGAAAGATACTACAGGGAATGACCCTCAGCTATATAAATGGAAGCTTCAAGTGCAGAGGAAGATATGCATCAGTCTACTATTTTCTGTCCTGATTAGCACATATAGTCTTATAGATTAAAGACTGAAGGGAATAACAAAGATCACCTAATCCTATTCATGTAACAGAGGAAGAAATTGAGTCAAAGAATGATTAAGATACTTTCTCAGCACTACCTAAGCAAATCTAAGATTTGAACTCAGCTACTCTAACTTGATATACAGGTCTCTTTACACATAAATAGAGAAATAGAAATGAAATGACTCTGAGTTTCTACCTCATACCATTAAATTGGTAAATTGAATAAAAATATAAAAAAGACTAAGTGTTGGATTGTTGGAGCAACTGAAGGGTAAAGAAGTACAAAATAATACAATCTGTGTGTAGCTGAACAGTTAAGTCATTCTGGAAAGTGATTTAGAACTACAATCCAATATTGCTAAATCTTTTAATCAAAGGTAAAACGAATAGGCCTATATTGTAAAGTATATCTAAGTAAAAAAGAAAAATAAGACAAAATATCTTTAGCAATATTCTTTTATCATGATGACAAAGAAGTAGAAACTACGGAGTTATGAATATTTTGGAGACTGGTAAAAAATATGATATTTGAAGTATTGGAATACCATTTTATTGTAAAGAACAAAAAAAAGAAGTGAACTGAATTCAGAAAAATCCTGTTAAGATTTCCAAGAGATGAAAAAGAATGAAGTGAGCAAAAGTAGGGAAATATAAATACCATAACAAATATGTTATAAAAACAAATGACTGTCAAAGAATGAAGAACTCAGTCACTGTGATGCAGGAGAGAATGCTTAAATGATGGACCAAATATACAAAATGACATGGAAAATGTATGAATTTATTTTCTTGGAATACTGAAATTATTATTTAATTAGAGACTTGGGCACATGTAAACAGCTTGTTCAGACCTCTCCAGGTACAGGATGCTAAAGACATAACTTACAAAAAAAATCAAGGCTTAGAAACAATATGGAACATTCATAAACATTTTATAACTGGTACAGTTAAATCAACCACTTGGTAAAGTCATTCAAAAAGATCAATAAATTTTAATTTAATTCTTCTTGCCTCCATGAAATTCATTTTATCATTCCTTATTGACTTTTGATGAGAGACCATTCATTATAAGAAATATTTATTTGCCCTATGAGGTCATATTATTTCCTTCTTACACCCCCAAAACAGGAACAAGTTGCTGGTCTTTTTTCTTGTTGTTTTCCATTCTAGGTAGAGTGTGTGGAGGCTTTGTGATTAATGTGGAACCATTATTTTAAGTCCCCTCTGCCAGAGATAGGGGTGTTATAGGGAACTATTTCCTAGGTTTGTAAGGGAAAATATTTGTATAATTACTCTTACTATATTTTAACTTCTGTAAAAACTATAAATTTGAAATGGTTCAATGGACCTGAAGTGATTTTCACTGTCACCTCTCACAATAATAATGAAGGGACACAGATAGTAGGAGTTTAATCAAACAGAAGAGAGTTAAGACTTGTGCCCCAGTCTGTTAAAGTAATCTACAAATCCAAAGGGATAACATGGTCTGCCTAGTACTGGGAGGGAGGGTCACAGCAAATTTCATTTCAGTTACAATTTTTTTTTCTTATTTAGCAGGACAATTGAGGTATGAAGAGGATAAAAGAACTTCCTATAAATTATTTTTTAAATAAAAATTCAGGTATATTTCTGCTATACAACACTATCACCTAACCTAAAGAAGTTTATCCCTCCTGGAAAAAAAAAACTTTTTAAGAATTTAATTACTTGCCTTAAGGTAAGGTATGTGAAGATTAAGAAGAGACATAACTTCTGGGAAATTTATTCATTTTACTAATAAGGTCAACACATTGTTAATAAAAGGATGATTAGTTCACTATCTTTCTCAGATCAAAGACAATCATCGTTCAAGACTCACAGGTCATATACCTTTCAAAATAGGTAGTTCATCTAACAGCAATTTTGGCCTTGTTCTAGAAGAAAACCATGACATCAGGGAGGTAATTCCCAGATATTCAAGTGAATTTGATTTAAGGGGGAAGTTCTACAGTTCATTTTCTCCTTCAGAGTCATCAGTCAGATGTGGATGACAAGGATTGAAGATGTCCTGGATACAATTTCCTTTTGAAGCAAAGGTCTTTCCCAGGTCACAGTCTGACTGAGCTAATACCCATTCAATGATTAAGTAGGAGTAAAAGAGATGAAATAAAGAGGACAAAAAGACAACATTTATTTAGTCAAAAGCAAAAACACAAAAAAATACACTGGGAGGGCTGGACTCTCAGGATTTCTCAGTGATTAAGGAAGAAATAAATGGAGAAAAAAGGATTATCTTTTGCATAGTCCAACTTAAAAAATAAGTCAGTCTTGGAGGGGAACATCCTTAGGATTTCTGACCAAAACAGAAACAATTACTTTTTACATTCAATCTCTGCCAACAAAGGCCAAAAAATCACTAAGTGGACTTTGTCAGAAATCCATTACTGACCATTAAGGGAGAGTCAAAGCAATTTGGGACCAATAAGCCTAAAGAAATCTTAGGGGGAAAAAGGAAGGAAAGGAAGGAAGGAATAAAGAAGTTCATTGAGCCACCTAGCTGCAACAACAAAACAAATAAAAATATACATAGAACAAATGGTTTATGTATCCAAAAATAACAACTTTTTAGAAAAACAATGAGAAGGTACAAATTATTGAGAACTCTGGTTTGTGAATACAAATATTTCAATCTGGAAGGGGGTACTATAAACAGTGACAAGGAAAATTCATGGAAGCAATGATTTAAGGGAAAAGGTCCTGGATAAAATTAAAGAGTGTGAGATAAAGAAACTAGGATAAAAGGAGGATGGAAGGGGTATTAAATAGTGGAAAGAAATAGAGGATTATGATTATAATCAAATGCAGAAAGGCAGAAATAATTAATACATATTTCTCAGATCATGTATGATAAAAATTACATGTAATGAAGGGTCATGGATAGATAAGCAAAAAAAACTAGTTGGAAATTAAATTACTTTATCTTAAATAATAGGTGGATTAAACAGTAAATCATAGAAATAATCAAAAAATATATGCAAGAAAGTGATAATAATGAGGAATCATACCAAAACTTATGGGATGCTACTAAGGCAATTTTGAAGTGAAACTTTTTATCTCTAGATACCTATATGAATGAAATAGAGAAAGAGGAGATCAATGAATTGGGTATGCAAGTAAAAAAACTAGAAGAAGAACAAATTAAGGATCCCCAATTAAATAAAAATTAGAAATTCTGAATACCAAGGGAGAGTTGTATAAAATTAAAGACCAGAAAAGAATTGATCTTATACATAAAACTAAAGGTTGGTTTTATGAAAAAGACAATAAAATAGAAAAACATTTGGTGAATTTGTTCTAAAAAAAGAATAAAGATAACCAAATTACCAGTATCAAAAATGAAAAGAGGTGTCTAACAATCAATGAGGAGGAAATTAAAGAGATAATTTGGGACTAATTTGCTGAACTGTGTGCTAATAAATTGGTTCACCTGATTGAAATGGATGAAGATTTACAAAAATACAAACTGCCCAGATTAACAGAAGAGAAAATAAATTACTTAAATGACCCAATTTCTGGAAAAAGAAATTGAAGAAACCATCAATAAACTCACTAAGAAAAAGTCTCCAGGTCCAGATGGATTTACAAGTGAATTCTACAATGCATTCTAGGAACAATTAATTCCTATTCTACATAAACTATTGAAAAATTAGGAAAAGAATGATTTATGTCAAACTCCTTTTATGACACTAACATGCTGCCAATATCTAAACCAGGAAAATCAAAATTGACAAATAAATTTATAGAACCTCTCCCTAATTATCAAGGAGATTATATCAAACTATTACTAGAATAATACATGTTGAAAAGGTAGAAATTATACCAGGTAAGCAAGGATAGTTCAACATTAGGAAAACACTGAACATAATTAGCAAAACATCAATAGTAGAACCAACAGAAATTATATAATTATCTCAATAGTTGCTGAAAAAGCCTTTAATAAAATATAAAATCCATTCCTATTAAAAACACTGAAAAGTGTAGGAATAAATGGAATTTTCTTAAAATAATAGATAGCATCTATTTAAAATCATCAACAAATAGTATTTAAATGAGAAGAAACTCAGAGCATTTCCAATAAAAATCAGGGTTGAAACAAGGATGTTGCCTATTAGCATTACTATTCAGTATAGTATTAGAAATGCTAGTAGTAACCAGTCCCAGCCAAAATGGTGGAGAGAAGATATCCAATGTGTTAAGTGCTCCTGGAGTCCTCTCAAAACTAACATGAATGAAACCTTTTAAGAGAACCTCAATCGACAAAACCCATAAGCAGAAGTTAGGAAAAGAACTCCTACCAACAAGGTCGGTCTCAGGGGACTGTGGGTGAACCAAGAGACAAGAGCAGAGGGCAGGCACAGGGACTGCTGATAGGGGAAGCCAAAGCACCTGAAGCTTCAGCCACAAAGGCTTAACCAACTTTAGCCATGGAGTCTTTGCCTGGGGGAGAGGAGTTATGAAAGCCTGGAAATCATCCAGTTGGGTGGGAGACCTGAACTCCATACTTTGAGAGAAGCATTCTTCCAGGAACAAAAGGTAGCCACCTACCCCCACACCCACCACTCATGCTAAAGTGTGGACTACAGAGACTAGTTTCCTCCCCCAGGGCCCAGTCCATTGTTCCAGGTCAATTCAAACCCTGCTTCCCCCCCTCATTTCATCCAGGACTGGGAGAGGGCTTGAATCACTCCAGAGAAAGCAACCAGAACCCCTACTGGCCGGCCCTTGGAATTACTAAGCCAAGTCTCCAGGGTTTTCAACAGTAGGTCTCTGAGAGCCAGCCCCTCTCCCAACACAAGATCCTAGAAAAATGAAGAAAAGGCAGTGAAAAGGAGGACTCGTGGAGAAATACTTAGAAGAAAAAGATTCTAACCCAGAGAGATCTAACACTTCTGAGGAGAATATGAATCATTCTCCAGTCCATAAAGACATCCTTGAAGAAATCAGGAAGGAGTTTAAAAATCAATTGGAAAAATTGGGAGAAGAAACTCAAGAGAAAATTAACATGCAGTAAGGGAAAATTAACATCTCACAACAAGAAAATATATCCTTTGAAAATAAAATTGAAAAAATACAAAAAGAAAATAATTGTTTCAAAACTACACTCAGGCAAATGGAAAATTCCTTCAAAAATGAATTGATCAACTGGAAAAGGATTTGCCAAAGGTGAATGAAGAAAATTCTTCTCCAAAAAAAAAAAAAAAAGAATGGAATCTGTGGAAACTAATGACTTCATGAGACAACAAGATTCTGTTAAACAAAACGAAAAGATTGAAAAAATAGAAGAAAATGTGAAATACCTCATCATCAAAACCACTGATCTTGAGAACCAATGAAGAAGGGACAACCTGAGAATTATAGGTCTTCCTGAAAACATTGAAGACAAAAAATGCCTGGAATTATTATTACAGGATTTAGTGATGGAAAACTGCCCTGATATCATGGAACCAGAGGGGAAAAATAGCTATTGGAAGAATATACTGATGCCCTCTGGAAAGAGACCCTAAAATGAAAACACCAAGGAATGTTGTGCCCAAATTCCAGAACTATCAGATAAAAGAGAATATTCTGCAAGAAGCCAGAAAGAAACTGCAGGCAAGAATCCACTATCTGGCAAAACTGAGCCTTTTCTTCCAGGGGAAAAGATGGATATTTAATGAAATGGGAGACTTCCAATATTTCCTGATGAAAGTCTAAAGCAAAATGGAAAGTTTGGACATTGAACAGGAGACTCAAGAGACACATAAATAGGTTAAAAAAAGGGGGGAGGGTAAAGGGAACAAAACCCTACCATCCAATTTGATGAAACTGGCAGCTTTTATTAAAAATTGATTAAAAAAAGAAATAAGAAAGCCAATTGCAAGTATCATGAATGAAAAAGATGAACTCACCACCAATGAGGAGGAAATTAAAGAAATAATTCACAATTATTTAGCCCATCTATATTCCTATAAATTATGACAATTTTAAATGAAATGGATTAATATTTAAAAAAATATAAGTTGCCCTGATTAAATAACTAAATAACCGTATCTCAGAAAAGGAAATTCAACAAGCCATAATTGAACTCTTTAAGAAAAAATCTCCAGGGCCAGATAGATTCACAAGTGAATTTTATCAAACATTTAAGGAATGAACAATTGTTTCTAAAATAGGGAAAATAGGTGAAGATGGTACTCTGCCTATTTCTTTTTATGACACCAATATGGTACTTCTACCTAAACCAGGAAGAGTTAAAACAGAGAAAGAAAATTATATACCTATCTCCCTGATGAATATAGATGCAAAAATCTGAAATAAAACTTTAGCAAAAAGTTTAGAACAAGTTATCACTAGGATAATACATAATTACCAAGTAGGATTTATCCCAGGAATGCAGGTTTGCTTCAATATTAGGAAAACAGTAAATATAATCAATTATATAAATAACAAACCTATCAGAAATCATATGATTATATCCATAGATGCTGAAAAATCTTTTTAACAAAATTCAGCACCCATGCCTAATAAAAACACTAGAAAGTGTAGGAATAAATGGATTGTTCCTTAGAATAATAAGCAGTCTCTATCTGAAATAAACATTATATGCAAAGGGGATAGGCTAGATGTATACAGAATAAGATCAGGGCTGAAACAAGGATGTCCATTATCACCATCACTATTCAATATAGTAATAGAAATGTTTCATTCAGCAATGAGAAGGAAAAGAAATTAAAGGAATTAGTATTAGGAAGGAAGAGACAAAACATATCACCTGCAATAGCTCTGGTGTGGGTCTGGACATGAACTTACAAGAGTCAGATCAGTTAGAAAAACATATCCTAACACGCAAGGTTGGGAAGTGAAAATCTACCAACTTCATTTTTGGAAACTCAGACTTTTTATAGCAAAAACTTATCTCAAGAATGACCAGTTAAAGGAGACCCAGTTTTACAATCTCCTAGGTAAATTTACAATATTTCTTCTTAGAAATCTGCATACTTCTCTATCAGAAAAATCTTTTACAACCAACTCCAGAGCCATAGATTATCCCAGGTCAGAGTTCATTGGTGAGCCAATGGATCCATACAATGAGCATTAATCCATACATATTTTTGAGGGGGAAAAAGTCACCAAGGATATGTGAATATCACTCCCAGGGGCTGGCCCAATACAAAAACTCTCACTCTTTGCAGATGACATGATGGTATACCTAGACAATCCCAAAAAATCATCTAAAAGACTACTAGAAATAATTAGCAACTTTAGCAGTATCACATGGTATAAAATAAACCCTCATAAATCCTCAACATTTCTATATATGACTAGCAAGATGCAGGATTAAGAGATTGAAAGAGAAATCCCATTCAAAGTAACCTCAGATAATGTAAACTACCTGGAAGTCTATCTGCCAAGGCAAACTCAAAATCTTTTTGAACACAATTAAAAAACACTTCTCACACAAATAAAATCATTTTTAAATAACTGGTAAAACATCAACTGTTCTTGCATAGGTCAGGCTAATATAATAAAAATGATTCTTCTACCAAAATTAAACTAACTCTTTAGTGCCCTATGAATCAAAATTCCAAAATATTACTTTAGTGAGTTATAAAGAGTTGTAAGTAAATTCATATGGACAAATAAAAAGGTTGAGTATCTCCAGGGATTTAATGAAAAAGTGTAAAAGAAGGTGACTTAACCCTACTAGAACTAAAATTATATTACAAAGCATCAGTGAGCAAAATGGTCTGATATTGGCTAAGAAATATAGTGGTGGATCAGTGGACTAGACTGGATGAAATAACAGGAAATGATTGTAGTAATCTGCTGTTAAATAAACCCAAAGAGTCCAGCTATTGGGATAATAATTCACTCTTTGATAAAAACTGTTGGGAAAATTGCAAGTTAGTATGGAAGAAGCTTAGATTAGACCAACACCTCACACCCTATACCCAAATAAGATCCAATTGGATATAGGATTTAGACAAAAAACTATTATAAGCAAACTGAAAGATCAAGGAATAGTTTACCTGTGAGATCTATGGAAAGGGGAGCAGTTTTGACCAAAAAAGAGATGGAGAGCATGATTAAAAACAAACTTAGATAATTTTGATTACATTAAATTAAAAAACTTTTGCACAGACACAACCACTGTAACCAAGATCAAAAGAAATGTAGCAAATTGGGAAACAATTTTTACAACTAGCATTTCTAACAAAAGACTCATTTCTAAAATATACAGAGGACTGAGTAAAATTTTCAAAAAAAAACCCCATTCTCTAATGGACAAATTGTCAAAGGATATACAAAAGCAATTTACAGATGAGGAAATCAAAGTGATCCATAGTCATATTAAAAAATTGCTCTAAGTCATTATTTATTAGAGAAATCCAAATTAAAGCATCTCTGAAGTACCAGCTCACACCTCTCAAATTGGCCAATGTGACCACAAAGGACAATGATCAATGTTGGAAGGGATGTGGGAAATCTGGGACACTGATGCATTGTTGTTGGAGTTGTGAATTCATCCAAAATTTCTGGTGAGAAATTTGGAATTATGCCAAATGGACAAAAATATGTGTATACCCTTTGATCCAGCAATGCCACTACTGGCTCTATACCCTGAAGAGATTATGAAAAAGGATAAAAGCATCACTTGGATAAAAATATTCATAGCAGTCCTGTTTGTGGTGGCAAAGAATTGTAAATTAAGCAAATGTCCTTCAGTTGGGGAATGGCCTAACAAACTGTGCTATATGCATGTCATGGAACACTATTGTTCTATTAGAAACCAGGAGGGATGGGAATTCAGGGAAGCCTGGAAGAATTTGCATGAACTAATTCTGAAGGAGATGAGCAGAACCAGAAAAACATTGCACACCTTTACAGCAACATGGGGGTGAAGAACAACCTTTTTGGACTTGCTCATCTCATCAGTCCCACAATCAGGGACAAATTTTGGGTATCTGTGACTGAGAATGCCATCTATATTTAGAGAAATAATTGTGGAGCTTGAACAAAGATCAAAGACTATTACTTTCAATTAAATAAAAAACAAGATATCTTATTATGTAAGTGTGCTATCTCTTATACTTTTTTTCCCTTAAGGAAATGATTTCTCTCTCATCATATTCAGCTTAAATCAATGTATACCATGGAAACAATGTAAGGACTAGCAGACTGCCTTCTGTGGGGGGGGGAAGCAAAATTAGGGGGAAAAATTGTAATACTCAAAATAATTAAAATTCTTCTAAGAATTAAAAAAAGAAATGCTAGTGGTAGTAATAAGAGAAGAAAAAGAAATTGAAGGAATCAGATTTGCCAATGAGGAAGCAAAACTTTCACTCTTTGCAGATGATATCATGGTATACTTAGAGAATCCAAAAAAAAATCATCTAAAACCTTGAAATATAACAAATTCAGTAAGGTAGCAGGATATAAAATAAACTCACATAAATCAATAGCATTTCTAAATATGAACAACAAAGTCCAAGAGCAAGAGATAGAAAGAGAAATTCCATTTAAATAACTATAGACAACATTTAATACTTGGGAATCTACCTCCCAAGACAAAGCCAGCAATTGAATGAGCACAATTATAAAGCACTTCTCAGCTGAATAAAGTCAGATCTAAATAACTGGGAAAATGTCAAATGCTCATGGTTAGGTCAAGCTAATATAATAAAAAAATGCAATTCTACCCAAATTAAATTACTTATTCAGTGCCAATCCAAGCAAACTCCCACATAACTATTTTACTAAGCTAGAAAAAAATAGTAACAAAATGCATCTGGAGCAAGAAAACAAAACAAGAATAGCAATGGAATTGTTGGAAAAACATGTAAAGGAGGGTGGCCTAGCTCTACCAGATCTAAAACTATGTTATAAATTGGCAGTCATCAAAACAGCCTGGTATTGGTAAAGAAATAAAGTAATGGATCAGTGGATTAAGATAGCTTCAAAACAAGTTGCAATAAATGAGTCCAGCAATCTACTATTTGACAACCCCAAAGACATGAGCTTCTGGAATAAGAACTGACTACTTGACAAAAATTGTTGAGAAAACCAAAAAATAGCATGGCAAAAACTAGGCATAGGTCTACATCTCCCACCCTATACTAAAATAAGGTTACAATGTGTAAAGGACTTATGTGAGTATACAAGCTATTCTAACAGCCATGACAAAAATAATTGCTAAGTAAACCGCCACCTGGACAGTCTCAGGAGCTGGCTTGCCACCCTTAGAGATAAGGTGCACCAGAGTCCTTGGGAGCTAGATATTCTTCCCCACAGACCAAGGGCACTAGATACAGCTGTGTTTTATTACCTCCTCCCTAACACACCCCCTTATCCTGTAATGCAGGATGCTGAACTTACCCTGCTTGTGCACTCCCCCATTCCCTCATTATCCTTTGTTCTACCCCGGAAGACCTAACATTATATATGGAATAGCTAAGCAGTAATAAAATTGAGCTGGAGGCATAAGGCAGTAGTGGCTTGACTCCTTATTCTCAGCTCCCCTCCGGGAGGGAGGTAGCCACTGTGGGCCCCAAGGTGAAGCAAGCCACAACAGACTTAGACATAAAGAGTGATACCACAGATAAATTATTAGACAGATTTATGGAAAGGGCAGAAATTTAGAACCAAACAAGAATTAGAGTTCATTATAAATTGCACAATGAATGATTCTGACTACAGTAAAATAAATAGGTTTTGCACTACTAAAATCAATGCTGCCAAAATTAGAAGACAAACAGAAAGCTGAGAAACAATCTTCACAAATAGGAATTCTGATAAAGTTCTTATTTCTCAAATATATAGAGAATTTCATCACATTTATAAAGTCACAAGTCATTCCCTAAATGATCAAAGGATATGAACAGAAAGTTTTTAAATGAAGAAATTAAAGCTATATATATATATATATATATATATATATATATGATTTATATATATATATATGATTTATATATATATATATATATATAAATCATATGAAAAATTTTTCCAAATCACTATTGATTAGAAAAATGCAAATTAAAACAATAATGAGGCATCATCTCACACCTGTCAGATTGGCTAAAATGAGAATAAAGGAAGATGATCAATGTTGGAGAGTTGTGGGAGGATTGGGATATTGATACATTGCTGATGAAGTTCTGAATGGATCTATCCTTTCTGGAGAGCAAGAAGGAGCTACTATGCCCTAAGAGCAATAAAACTGGTCATACCTTTTGACTGAGAAATTCCAATTCCAGGTCCATATCAAGAAGAAATTATGAATATAGGGAAAAGTCCTACATGTTCCAAAATATCATAGTAGTTCTTTTTGAAGTGGCAAAAATTGAGGAGATGCCCATCAACTGAGGAATTACTAAACAAGTTATGGTACATGAATACTATGGAATGTTATTGCACTATAAGAAACCAGAAATGCTCAGATTCTGGAGAAGCATGGAATGACTTATGGGATCTGATGTTGAGCCCAAGGAGTAGAACCAAGATAGCAATGTACACATCAACAATAACAGATTTGTGAAATGATCAATCTTGCTGGACACAGCTCCTCTCAGCAGTCCAGAGCTAGGACAACCATATTAGACTGGCTATGCTCTCTATTATCCCCATCTAAAGGAAGAAAAACAAACAAAAAAAATCAAACAAACACACACACACACACACACACACACACACACACACACACCAACCCTTCAGTATCTGATGAACACTTTATAAAAATTATCTCATGTATCTTTTCCCCTTAATCCTAATTCCTCATATTGAAATTCATTAATCTGTAAACATGTTTATCAAAATATGTTTGTACAGTGCTAACTTGAATGTTCACCACTGAGGAGAGGGGTGGTAAGGGAGGGTGGAAGGAAATTTTGTAATTTAAAAAGATACATGGGTGTATGGTTGAAAAAAAAAATAAATTTAAAATAATTTTCTTGATAAAGTAGAAAGGGAACTCTTTTGAGAGGGAGGCAGGGGAGCGCAGTGTAGGAATCACAAGGAGAAATGAAAAGATGTATAACTTTGAACATTAATTTTGGAGACTGAGTTACTGAATCAAATAAGAAAGAATTAAAGAATTCCCAAGTGAATATCTTATAAGTGGGAAAAAATGCTAATTAAAATTGGATAAACATGGATTCAAACACTGCTATTGACAAAGACTGGTTATATGACCATGGACAAGTCATTTAAACTCACTTTTATGGGTGTTCAGAAATATGCATATAGAAGTAGAAAAAGTACATGATGGGACTTCTGGTCAAGATGGTGGAGAGAAGACAGGCACAGTTCTAAATTCTCCTGATCTTTCCCCATCCATGATATGAAACGAACCTTTTAACAGAAATCCGATCCACAAAAGCAAGAAAGAAAAGCAAGGAAATAGAACATCTACCTCTGGATTTGTTTTCTGGTCCTGGGTAAGTCCAAGCACAGAGGGTGGAGCATCCATGGATCAGCCTGATTAGGGGTGGGGTTGGAGCCCTGGTAGCCTGAGGGCCCAAGAGGCATACCTGTTGACCCCAGGGGGCTTGGTTCAACTAGGGAACAGAGGCATTGGTGTTGGTGCTGATCCCTGGAGCTTGCAGGGCTGGGGGGAGAGCTCCAGTTCAGGAGAGTTACGGAGACCATCTGGGCTCCTCTAGTCTGAGGAACTCTTAAGTCCATGCCTCCATTGCAGCTGAGGCCTCTTCCCAGAAGAAACAGGATTACAGACTACTTCTGCCCCAGGCACAGGGGTGTGAGCAGAAGAACCAGCTCAGTGAAAATAGGTAGAGGGATGACCTCACTCCAGGGTTGAACCCAATTGATCAAAGACAAAAGTATTCAGCAGCATCAATCACTCCCTCCAGGCTAAGGGAGTAGGTCTCAATCAAGGTTGCAGACACTGCAGAGAAAGCAACCAGCACCTCCTACTGGCCAGCCAGAGAAATTATACTCAGTGTGTAAAGCCTCTAGGGATCTCAACACAAAACCTCTGAACCAGCCCCTCCCCAACTCAAGTTCTTAACAAAATGAAGAAAGTTCAGCAAAAAGGTGGATCCATAGAAAAATTCGTGGAAGGAAAAGACCCTAACTCAGAGAGACCTAGAACTTCTGAAGAGAATATGATCTGGTCTCCAGCACAGAAAGACTTCCTTGAATAAATAAGGAAGGAATTTAAAAATGAATTGGAAAATTTGGGAGAGACAATTAACACCTTGCAATAAAAAAAAAATCATTGGAAAATAAAATTAGTCAAATACAAAATGAGACTAAATCTCTCAGATCATCAATTGGACAAATGCTCAATTGGGAAAATGCAAAAATAAAATAATTCTCTCAAAACCACAATTGGTTGAATGGAAAGCTCATTCAAATGTAGAATTGACCAATTGGAAAAGGAGTTGCAAAAGGTAAATGAAGAAAACTCTTCTCTAAAAAATAAATGGAGTCTGTAGAAACTAATAACTTCGTGAAACAGCAAAAATCTGTTAAACAAAATAAAAAGATAGAAAAAAATAGAAGGAAATGTAAAATACCTCATCAGCAAAACCACTGACCTTGAGATTAGATCGAGGAGAGGCAACCTGAGAATTATTGGACTTCCTGAAAACATTGAAGAGAAAAAAAGCCTGGACTTAATGTTACAGAATCTAATGATGGAAAATTGCCCTGATATCATGGAATCAGAGGGCAAAGTAGTTATTGAAAGGATACATCAATCCCCTCCAGAAAGGGATACTAAAAGGAAAATGCCAAGGAATGTTGTGGCCAAATTCCAGAACTATCACATCAAAGAGAAAATCCTGCAAGCAGCCAGAAAGAAACTATTTAAATACCAAGGAACCACAGTAAGAATTATACAGGACCCGGCTGCATCAACATTGAGGTATCGAAGGGCCTGGAACGAGATATTCTGAAGAGCAAGGGAGCTTGGAATGCATCCAAGAATCCATTTTCCCACAAAGTTGAGCATTCATTTTTAGGGGACAAGATGGACATTTAATGAAATGTGAAAAAGGGAAAGGGGAAAGAAAGGGGAGGGGTGGATATAGGAGGTCAAACACACCAAAGGGTGTGGTATTCAGCAACAAAATACTGGGGAATATGGATAATAGGGGGAAAGGGGAAAAGTCCAAACAGAGGGAAGACATCATGGAGGGAAGTAAAAAATTAGTAATTATAACTTTGAATGTAGGAGGAACACTCCCTTAAAATATAAGTGAATAGTAGAGTGGAATAAAAACCAGAATACTACAATATATTGCTTACAAGAAACTCATTTGAAGGAGAGAGATATGTATAGAGTAAAGGTAAAAGTTTGGAGCAAAATATATTTTGCTTCAGCTGAAATGGAAACTGCAGGGGTACCAATCCTCATCTCAGAAAAAAGGAGCTGCAAAAGTAGTGTTAAAAGAGATAAGGAGGAAACTATTTCCTCCAAAAAAAGTACCATAGATAAAGTTATTTCAGCTGAATATATATATACACATATATATGCACCCAATGGGATAGCATACAAATTCTTAGAGGAGAAGGTGAAAGAACTACAGGAAGACATAGACAGCAAAACTCTACTAGTGGGAGACTGCAACCTCCCGCCCTCAGATCTAGATAAATCGAATCATAAAATAAACAAGAATGAAGTTAAGGAGGTAAATAGACTGTTAGAAAAACTAGATATGATAGACTTTTGGGGATATGGGGATAGAAAGGAATATACCTTTTTCTCTGTAGGACATGGCACTTATATAAAAATTGACCATGTACTAGGACATAAAAACCTTTTGATCAATTGCAGAAAGGCAGAAATAGTGAATACATCTTTCTCAGACAACAATTCAATAAAAGTCTTATTCAATATTGGGCCGGGGACATATAGACCCAGACCCAATAGGAAACTGAATAACCTCATTTTAAAGAATGAGTGGACCAAAAAACAAATTATAGAAAGAATTAATTATTTCATTCCAGATAATGTCAATAATGAAACCACACACCAAAACCTATGGGATACAGCAAAGGCAACTATCAGGGCATATATTATATCTTTAAATGCTTACATAAATAAATTAGAGAAAGAGCAAATCAATGAACCAAATAGGCAACTAAAAAATTAGGGAAAGAAGAAATTAAAAATCCCCAATTAAATACCCAATTGGAAACTCTAAAAGTTAAAGGAGAAATTAATAAAATCAAAAGCAAAAAATCTATTGAATTAATAAATAAAACAAAAGTTGATGTTAAAACAATCCCCAATAAAATTGATAAACCTCTGGTCAATTTGATTAAAAAAAAAGAAGAAAACCAAATTGCTAGTATCATAAATGAAAAAGGTGAACTCACTACCAATGAGGAGGAAATTAAAGTAATAATTCAAAATTATCTTACCCAACTGTATGCCAATTAATTTGACAATCTAAGTGAAATGGATGAATATTTAAAAAAAATATAAGTTAACCAGGTTAAATGAAGAGGAGATTTAATACCTAAACAACCCTATCTCAGAAAAAGGAATTCAACAAACCATCATTGAACTCCCTAAGAAAAAATCTCCAGGGCCTGATGGATTCACAAGTGAACTTTACCAAACATTTAAGGAACAATTGGTTCCAATGCGATATAAACTCTTTGGAAAAATAAGGGAAGATGGAAATCTACCTAACTCTTTCTATGAGACCAATATGGTGTTGACACCTAAAGCAGGAAGAGTTAAACAGAGAAAGAAAATTATCGACCTATCTTCTTGATGAATATAGATGTAGAAATTTTAAATAAAATCTTTGCAAAATGATTACAACAAGTTATCACTGGGATAAAACATTTTGACTAAGTAGGATTCATCCCAGGAATGCAGGATTTGTTCAATATTAGTAAAACTGTTAGGATAATCAATTATACCAAGAACAAACCTATTAGAAATTATATGATCATATCAATAGGTTCTGAAAAAGCTTTTGACAAAATAACGAACCCATTCCTACTAAAAACACCAGAGTGTGTGGGAATAAATGGACTGTTCCTTAGAATAGTTAGCGGTATCTATCTGTATTCAATGGGAAGAGACTAGAGGCATTCCCAATGAGATTAGGGGTGAAACAAGGATGCCCATTATCACAACTACTATTCAATATCATATTAGAAATGATTACTTCAAGAATTAGAGAATAAAAAGGAATTGAAGGAATTAGAATTTGGAAGGAAGAGACAAAACTCTCACTCTTTGCAGATGACATGAGGGTATACCTAGAAAATCCCAAGAAATCAAAAAAGTACTGGAAACAATTAGCAATTTTAGCAAAATTGAAAGATATAAAATAAAACCTCATTAAATCCTCAGTTTTTCTATATATGTCTAGCAAGATATAGCTAGAAGAGCTAGAAAAAGAATTCCCATTCAAAGCAACCTTGGACAATATAAAATACCTGGGGGTCTATTTGCCAAGGCAGACTCAGAAACCTTTTGAAAACAATTAAAAAACACTTCTCACACAAATTAAATTACATTTAAATAACTGGGCAAATATCAACTGCTCATGGATAGGTAGAGCTAAAGTAATAAAAATGACAATTCTACCAAAACTAAGCTACCAGTTTAGTACCCTACCAATCAAAATTCCAAAAAATTACTTTAATGAATTAGAAAAAAGTTTTAAGTAAATTCAAATGGAGAAATAAAAAGTTAAGAATTTCCAGGGATTGAATTTAAAAAAAAAAGTGAAAAAGAAGGGTGCTTAACCATACCAGAACTAAAACTAAATTATAAAGCATCAGTCATCAAAACTGTCTGATATTGGCTAAGAAACAGAGTGGTGGATCAGTGGAATAGACTGGGTGAAATAGCAGGAAAAGATTACAGTAATCTGCTGTTTCATAAATCCAAAGAGTATGGCCATTGGGATAAAAACTCTCTCTTTGATAAAACTGCTAGGTAAATTGGAAGTTAATATGGAAAAAACCTAGATCAGAACAAACACCTCACACCCTATACCAAGATAAGATCCAAATAGATACAGGATTTAGACATAAAAAAATTCTATAAGCAAATTAGAAGATCAAGGACTAGTTTACCTATAAGATCTATCGAAAGGGAAATAGTTCGTGACTAAGGAAGAGGTGGAGAACATCACTAAAAACAAATTAGATGATTTATATTACATTAAACTAAAGAGATTTTGCACAGATAAATCCACTCTAACCAAGATGAAAAGAAATGTAGTAAACTGGAAAATGATCTTTACAACTAATGTTAATGACAAAGGCCTCATTTCTAAAATACACAAGAGAACTGAGTCATATTTTGAAAAAAAAAGACATTCCCCAATTGACATATGATCAAAAGATATGCAAAGGCAATTTACAGATGAGGAACAATCCATAGTCATATGAAAAATTGCTCTAAATCATTACTTATTAGAGAAGTGGAAATTAAAGCTTCTCTGAAGTACCAACTCACACCTCTCAGACTGGCCAATATGACCAGAAAGGATAATGATCATTTTTGGAAGGGTTGTGGGAAATGTGGGACACTATTACATTGTTGATGAAGCTGTGACCAGAAAGGATAATAATCACACTATTATATGGTTGGTGTAGCTGTGAATTCATCCAACCTGGAGAGAGATTTGGAACTATGCCCAAAGGGCAACAAAAAATGTGCATACCCTTTGATCCAGCAATACCACTACTGGGTCTATACCTTGAAGAGATGATGAAAAAGGGTAAATAGCATCACTTGTAAAAAAACATTCATAGCAGCCCTGTTTGTAGTGATAAAGAATTGGAAATCAAGTAAATGTCCTTCAATTGTGGAATGGCTTAGCAAACTTTCGTATATATATGTCATGTAACACTATTGTTCTATTAGAAACCAGGAGGGATGGGAATTTGCATGAACTGATGCTGACTGAGATAAGCTTGGGGTGATGAACAACCCTGATGGACATTCTCATTTCATCAGTGCAACAATTTTGGGCTGTCTGTAATGGAGAATACTATCTGTATTCAGAAAGAGAACTGTGGAGTTTCAACAAAGTCCAATGTCTATTCCATTTATATCTTATTGTCTGATCTTGTTTTTATGTTTCTTCCTTAAGGATATATTTTCTCTCTCATCACACTCAATTTGGATCAGTGTACAACATGGAAACAATGTAAAGACTGACAAATTGCTTTCTTTGGGGGATGGGGAGAGGTAAGAAAGATAGGAGGAAAAATAGAAATCTCAAAATAAATAAAATCTTTAACAAAAAAGTATATGATTGAGCATTGCTAAGGTATAAATAATGGTTAAACAAGAGGGAATAGGATTCACAAAAGTACAATGTATATAGATAAGCATGTTCAAATTATAACTCTAGAATAGATATTGCAAAATCAGCAAAGTGAGATCAAAGAAGGAATTCCCAGAAGAGACCCAAAGACAATGGAGCAGTCATTGGCATTTGGAAGGTTAGTGAAGAATAAGCTGAGGAAAAGTAAAAGAATAATACTGATCAGATAGAAGAAACTCACAGATATTTATTGATTAGCTCCAAATTCTTTGTGTACCTCTGTCTCCCTTCCAGAACCTGGACTTGGTCCCTGTATGGGGAAAGATAGCTTTGAGATGATGTTTGGAAATGTTTATAGGATATAGAGTAGTGAGATAGTCTTTATCAACTCAAGGATGGGGAGATGGGGGTGGGGGACACAAAATATCACCTATCCCAGGGATTGCACAAGATAACTTTTATATTCTTCCTGTAGGTAACACAGGATATGGTTTTTGTAAGAAAAAAGTCAGCATAGAAAGATACATGTTAACTATTTGCCCTCTGCCTAACATTTCCTCTGTATCAATATCATCTCCAAGTTAAGTAACTCCATCAATTTTCATGACCAAAATGTTATCCAAGTAATGAGTAAATTGTCCTTGACTTTTTCTGATGTGATTTTCTAAACAGTGCTTGTGCAGAAGGCATATAAATATAACCTGCCTTCTGCCTTCCTAGTCCATTCTTAAGCCCTCCAAAATTTTTCCCAGCTCACCCTGCTTACTTGATTTTCTCTGTAAAAATTTCTACCTGTCATTCCCCCACTCAGTTGGTAGTCCATTAAGGATTTGGAAACTGGACATAATGCAAACCAATTTCTAGTTAAAATTTAAGACATAAGAAATTTTTTTCCAAATCAAACTTGGGAGAGGTTGAATATAAAAAATACATTATTATACAGTCTGTTAAGTAATGAAATGAAATTCTGTGTACTGGCAAGTCACTAACGTATGTGTCTTCAAAATTTCCAACTGCCCAATGACTAATGATGTTTGCTGCTATTTTATTCATGGTATATCTCCCCATTTTTATTTTGATCCAAAATCAGCATATAAAGCTAAAGAATCGTAGAGACTGGAGGTCTTCAGAGACTGTCTAAGCATTTTATATTTTATAATAATATAAATGTTATATGATATCTTTTCTGCATGTATCAAAAGTATTCTAAGATAAGTGTTCAATAGTTTTGAAAGGAAATATACATGTGATATAAATTGATCTTGATTCCTTAAATTTATTTTTTACTTTTGGGCTGGTTGGTTTGTTTATTTTCAAGGTTTCCCCTTTCCCCAGGGAGATTCTTTTACTCCAAATGACATTCTGAAGAAAGAAGAAAATTATTGTCTTTTAAAGTAGTCTGTGACCTCTAGAAGATTTGATATTGGAAAATTTGCTCCTTGAGATGTAGCTGGTGATGAAAAAGGTCTGTTTCATTTCCTTGTATTGTCTTAAATTAATGATTAAAATTACTAGTTATAGATTGTTTGCAAAAAAAGACTGAAGTGGGTTGTGGGAAACAAAGTGTTGTTTAAGAGTTCCAGGTAGAAAAAACTGAAGTGCTTCAGGATCAAAGACATTAGATTCATCAAGCTAATATTTGCAGCATCTTTTTGGTGTTGCATTGGATAGAGCACCTGTCCTGGAGTCAGGAGGACAGTAATTCAAATCCAGCCTCAGACATTTGACACTTACTATCTATGTGACTTTGAGTAAGTCACTTAATCCTGATTGCCTCACATCCAGAGTCATCTCCTGTCATCCATATGCCTATATGGACACTGGACTCAAATAAATCAAGAGGAGAAAGTGAGACTGTTGACTTAACACAGCACTTCCCCTCAAATCTCATTTATCTGTTTGCCATGGTATTACCTATCCTGATGTCACAGTCTTCTTCAAAAATGAAGGACAAGGGGAGGCTAGGCAGCGCAGTGTATAAAGCACTGTCCCTGGAGTCAGGAGTACCTGGGTTCAAATCCGGTCTCAGACACTTAATAATTACCTAGCTGTGTGGCCTTGGGCAAGCCCCTTAACCCCATTTGCCTTGCAAAAACCTAAAAAAAAGAATGAAGGAAAAACAATACTTCTATACTGTGATATGTGCTTTCTTTCTACGTTTGTAGAAATGGGGTATAATATTATTTCTTTGAGATGCCTAATGTAAAAAACATCAGTAGAAGAAAAAGAAAATATGGTAGTGATCATGACAAGGAGTTAGAGAGATAGAGACAGAACCAAAGAGAGATTAAATCACTTTTAACAAAGAAATAAAAAAATTGAAATTTCCTGAAATCTGAATCACTTTGTATAGTCAATCAAGAAGTACAGTCAGAAGTCACCTGCAATGATATAATCAAAACACCTAGCTTTGTGTCTAGACACATAGAGACTACTCTCAAAGACTTCAGGGAGGAGGTGGTTGAGGTAACTTGTTTAAGGTCCAGGTTTGTGAGATGATCTTGAATGCAGACATAGTTATCAAATCAGCAAAAAAAAAGGGTAATGATCTATTAGATTTCTAGGGAGAACAGTAGGGTATAGAGTTGAAGTCAGAAAGGAATGCGTTCCTAATCTGCACTGTCCCCCAGATACTTACTACACTTAACACTTGACAAACTTTTTCTATCTGTAAAATGGGAATAAAAATAGCATCTATATCATAAGATTATTGTTAGGATCAAACTTTAATGACAACATAAATGTAAGCAATGCTAAGGCTGTAAAATTAGGTAAATATTAACTTTCTAGATCATATTCCTTAATTTTTATAAAGAAGATTGCTAAATTTGTACATATTGTTCATAGAAGGGGGGTTCTTATACTTTGAATACAGACTTGACCCACAGTCAATTTCCTATTTGAATTACCACTTAATTTAATGAGGGAGACAGAATAAACCTTGTTTCCATGTTAAGTTCTCAATTTCTGAGCTATTACTCTATAAATTCTAATGTCAATTGGTTTATTATCTGTACATATTTCCTTCTGTTCTACTGAAGGACATTGAATCTGTTTTATTCCCTTCTAGTTACCCTATTTGCTATAAATTGGGGTTGCACTGTCCTTTGTTTCAATTCTTCCACCTTCACATTCTTGGTTCATGGTTTTAAAGAGATTTTTTTTAAGCCAGGCTTCCAGTAAGAGCAAGTAATGAACACTTCATCTTTGATTTGAAAGGGGAAAAACCACTGTGTCATGTAAGTGCAAGCCAGACTTAGTCATTTTACTCAGAAAATGACTGAAATACTTATTAGATGACTGCATTTTTACTATAGGGAAAGAAGGGAAAAACTCAAGTAATCAATTTGGAGATTTCTCTTTTTTATTCCTAAAGCAAATTTCTACTCTTCTAAGAAAGCAAATTTACTAATTCTTGATGCAGTTCATGTGTAATATTACTGAAAGAATGTTTGGTTTAATTGAAGCAAAATACTTTCAAGAAAACCCTATTAATATTGTTATTTAATAAAAGTTTAGTGCTGAACACTTTAAATGTGTAAAATTTTAAAAACTAAGGGAAAATAGCTTCCTTTATATATTTCTATTATACATGCTCTCTCCATTTCCCAGATACAGAAAGGCATCTAAATTTTTTCCATTTTGTCCTTAAAATGTGGCTGATCTAAGCAGAATTAGGAATTTCAGTCCCTTTCCTAGTTTGATTTCTTCTTCATTACTTTAGATAGGTGAACATTACTGTAGAGAACTGCTATTAAGAACTGGTTTTGAACATCTTCTCTTGTTTCCTTCAAAAGAAGCAAGGGTATATTGAAGGAGTAGAGCAGTAATAATACTATGTTCTTTGTCCTTGGTTTCAGGTGCTTTTCCAACATATTATCTTCTTTATTCAAAAGGCATGCTTAGGAATCCATCCTGGAGTCAATCTTGCTATTAATACCACTGATGTTTGCTCTATTAAGTATTCCTGTCTCATGTATATTAGGTTGGATACTGTCAGTGCTGAAAGCTTCTTCTGGGAATATGTAAGAGGTACATTATCTCTGTCAAACCAGATTGCATGTTAGTTTCAGGTAATATTAACTTCTTATGAATTTTTTTTCACACTATAGGCAACCAGATCCAATTACCCAATCACTATTCAGTAACCTCTGTGATGTAGGAAGATCATAGAAAATTTCCCTTGCCTAAAAAGATAGCTCTTGCCTTACAGAGGTCAAAAAATTATCATTTCCAACAGAGCACTGGGCCCATAACAAGTATTCAATAATACCTAGCTATTTGTAAAAGAAAAATTCTCAAGCTTGTTAAGTGAAGACCTATAATGTATCTACATAACTGAAATACTCACACCAAAAATTTAAACTGGGGCTTCAATTGAGGCCAAAATATCCTTTTTTTATTACTTCAATATTTCAAATATCAAAATACAGTCAGTGTGGTATTTTCTCTGACATATATTTCAACCCCTCTAAAACTAATCATCTGTATTTGTGAACTAATGTGAAAAAAAAGAAAAAAGAAAGAAAAAAGAAAGAGAAAGAAAGAAAAAGAAAGAAAGAAAGAGAAGGAAGGATGGAAGAGAGACAAAGTAAGCAAGAAAGAAATAAAAGAAGGAAGGAAAGTATAAAGAAAGAGAAAAACATCATCACCTTGAATATGAAATGTTGAAGAGCATTTTTTAATTTAAGCTAAACTTTTTTTGTTTGGCTAAAGAAACCCTGTCAATAACCTAAGCCTTATTTGAAACCTTTCTTCCTTTAGTGAAACCTATTTTGACCTTCATTGACATAGACTTCAAAAATGAAATAGCTTCACATCACAACAAAACATTCATTGCAGGACTTTGTTGGGAGACCATTTCAATTATTTGACTAATTTTATGTGTAGACATAAGTCTAATTATGTATAATTCTGGAAAGCAGACTGGAAGAAAACATATAAGCCACAATGAACACTAGTGGCTACCACTATAGCAGGAAACTAATAAAGAAAATGCCATTGATAGGTAGTTGTTATGATAATGTGATAAATATTTATAGTGTACATGAAAAATCTTTTCATTTTTCTTTCAGTAAGCATTTCCCCCAAAGAAATGCCATTGGCATATTGATATGCTAAAGGTTCTTTCAATTACCTATTTTTTGCTTGTGTGCCTTGAATTATTTACATTTAAAATTCTTCTGGCTTCAACTGTGCCTATTGAATTTGTAATTTAGATTGCCCTTTGAAGAATGAAGTTTAATTATAATTATAGGAGCCAATATTTTAATAACATTCTAAAAGCAAATTGATGTATGACTTTGCCTGACAAGTTTTTTCTTAGGTTTATAGTCTTTAATAGAACAAAGGTGAAGGTACATTCTATACTTAAAAATGTTGCCCATTTTTTAAAGATTTAAAGATTGAAGACAGAAGATTTAAGGCCACTGAAACAGTGAAGGAATCTGCAGCTCTCTGGAATGTTAAAATTGCTCAGGATTTTATTATGGCAAAAAGTTGTTACAAAGTATATTGGCCAAAATTAGTAAGAAAAGCGGTAAGCACCCTGAGGACAGACATGAAACATGAAGTCAGGGGAGAGAGAGAGAGAGAGAGAGAGAGAGAGAGAGAGAGAGAGAGAGAGAGAGAGAGAAATAGAAAAAGTCGCAGGCAGCCATGGGGCTTGGTTTAACCAGGCTACATGGTGAGGTCCACTTTGGTCCATGTGGATTATGGATGAGCCAAAGAAAGCCCCATCCTTATGCCTGGGAGACTATAAGAAGCAAGAGGGTCGAACGGACTGCACTTCCTGTTATATACCCCTCTATGGTAGGTGATGCTTCAGGATGGCCTTACACCTTGGACAGGTATCCTCCAATAGCCACATACTCATCCTTCCTATCTCAAGGTTATCTTTCTCTAAGTTCAACATGTCTTTTCCTGTTGTACCAGCATCTAAGCCAAAGTCAAGTGAAAAGGTACAAATACAAATAACAGTGTCCATGGGAGGCAGCATCTCAAGAGTGGGGGAGCCTCTACCCATTTAACAAAATTTAACAGATTCTAAGATCATAGATTCTGTATCTGCTACATTCATAATTCTCTATATCATTTCACTGCATCAAAAGGACTGTCATTTGACTTCCTGCTTTTTCTAATTTTACCCAAATCACTATGTCAATTAATACTGCTCACGGAAACATATATACATTTATATCTACATTTTGATATTTTGGAAGCATCTGCAATTCTTGCACTTGTCATAAATCAAATTTGGGCTAAGTTTTCTCTATCACCACCAAGTTTATAACCTAATTCATATGATCCAACATCTATATTTCTATAGCAATATCAACTCTCTACCCATTTTTATTTGTTAAAGTTTATTTAGTTCTTTTCTCACAGTTATATGTAAAAATCAATTTTAACATTCATTTGTTTAAACTTTGAGTTCCAACTTCTCTTCCTTTCTCCCTCCCAATGTTCCCTCATTAGGAAAGTGAGCTATTCAATATAGTTTATACATTTGTAGTTATGCAAACATTTTCAAAATAGTCATGTTCTGAAAGAAAATTGACCAAAGCAGAAATTCTCAAGAAAAGTAAAGTTAAAAATAAAGTATACTTCGATCTGTATTACACCATGAATTCTTACTCTGAGGATAGGTAATATTTTTCATTATAGGTCCTTCAGAATTGTTTTGGACTATTGTATTGCTAGGGATAGTTAAGTCATTCACAGCTGATCATGTGTGAATTAGACTATTGCTTTTTCTTTGTACACAGTATATTTCATTTTGTGTTACCTTATATAAGTATTTCCAGATTTTTTTCTGAGAGCATCTTATTCATAATTTCTTATAGCACAATAGCATATTCCACAATCTGTTCAGCCATTTCCCAATTGATGGGCATTTCCTCAATTTTCAATTCTTTGTCACCAAAAAAAAACTATAAATATTTTTTATAAATACATCATTTTCCTTTTATTCCTTATTTTGGGATATAGACTTAGTGTGATATTACTAGATCAAAGACTACACATTACTTTACAGACCTTTGGACATAGATTCAAATTGTTCTACCTAATGATTGAATCAGTTCACAACTCCACCAAGAACACATCAATATCTCATTTTTCCTACATCCCCTACAACATTAGTCATATTCATTTACTGTCCAATTAGAAAATCTAATAGGCATGAGATAATCTCAGAATTGTTTTAATTTTCATTTCTCAAGTCAGTAGTGTGCTAGAAGCTTTTTTTCATGATTAGTTTGTCTGAAAACTGTTCATTGTTTGATACTTTATCAGTTAAGGAATCAGCCTTATTTTTATTTTTATGAATTTGAAACAGCTTTTTATATGTTTGAGAAATGAGACCTTGATTAGATAAACTTGCTTCAGATTACTTTTTCATAGGTAGTAGACTTTAATTTCTAGTCTTTCATTGTTTTTGTTTGTTTTATTATTTCTGCATTTCTGATAAAGACATTAGCTTCCATTTGCTCAATTCTAATTTTTAGGACTTCCATGGAAGAGTCAAGATGGTGGCATGAAGTTAGGAAGCCTTTCTTGAAACAATATTGAATGAAACTTCTAAACAGTTCCTCAGTGTCTCTAACTAGCAGTTTGGGTTTACCAAAGTTTTATAGAAGTTTTATCACTCGGATCTAGTTTTTTCAAGTTCTCATTACTACTGAGAACAGAGAAGAAATTATGATTATATGTGGTTATAACATTATAACATATCAAATTTATGATCACCATTGTTTATCATCTCCTTTTCAGTGGAATGAATGTAGTCTCTTTAAAAATAATTAATCTCTTCCAGAGAAGAGTATTTTTACAACTCAAATTATACTTTTTCCTTCCTTCCAAGGAGTAAGTTTATGTGGAGACCTGTTCTTCTTCAAAATACCCATCGATTCCCCATGTCTTGGCACAAAAGCTGAGTCCTAACACTGAAAACCTAATGGTAGAGGTCATTACAGTAATGACCACTTTACCCATCTTAATGGAAGTTTAACAAAATTGTTATTTAGAATGTATCTATCTGTCAAATAATAGTTAATAGCTATATAATGTTTTAAGGTTTGTATAGATGTAGAGAACCTACAAAACTAAGATGAATAACCAAAGCATTAGATGTCAAGATTCAGGATCCAAAAATGTTCTTACAAGAACAGAATATTGAACTTTTTAAAAATGGAAAAATATTCATAGGATTAAATATAGTGCTTTGCAATTAACTATAAAATTTTATTTGAGGACTACAAGATTTGAAACACATGACTAAATAGCAGTTTGCCTTAAAAAGACAGATGTTTATTATGTGTAGAAAAATGCTTTTTCATGTAAGAATTGACATCGATGACCACTGATATTCCTTCCAATGCTGACAGATCTGTGAGTCATATAAAGTTATAGCATGATATAAATATATATATATATATATATATATAGCTGGTCTATAGTGTACAGGTGCTAAATAGCAGAGCAAGAATGTGAACCCAAATTCTGATTCCAAATCAGTATTCTTCCCTCTTCATCAGATTTGACCAAGAAAAAAAATTGATCAATTTAGAAAAAGCAAAATAGATTATTACAAAATAAAACTTACCAGAAACCTACATTATGTAGTTAATTGCCTATACTGCTCAATTAACCCAAATAATTACTGTTTCTACTTTACTCTGTATTCTACAGTAGCAGACAGAAAAAGGTCTGAAAACAGAAAATAAAATGAAAAAGCTAACAAATTGTTAAACATTTAAAGCTGGGAAATAGAATGTGAGAGCTCTTTATGGAATACTTAATGAGAAAAGGAAATTTTATTGATGAATCACTGGATAGTACATTTCCTTAAAATTTAGCAATGCACTAATATTCAAGAATGATACTAGGATACACAATGGTACTGGTAGCAAGGATGAAATAAGAAATCATGTCCCTTACTGATTGTGTTCACTAATGTTCTCAGCATCACTCCTTGAGAGCATAAAATATGTTAAATCCAGTGCCTGGGACAAATTCCAAATCATTTTATTCTACTTCCTTAAAATTGCTTCCAAAATTTATTTAAACTCAGTATTTTCCTTTTAGTTGTTGTATAGTATTTTAATGCAATTGATTAAATATTTCATTCCAGCAATGGCCATTTCCATGCGGATGACAGGATGATGTAATTTTGTTAATGAAAAATTGTCTGGAATATGATATCATAACCTTGAGGGCAAGAAGACCTAAATCATTATAATAGTAGAAAAAATATAAAGCTAAAATTCCTTCATGCTTTTTTTTAAAAAAAAAGATAGCATATGTATGGTACTTTAGAACTTTAGGGTGGTTTATAATTGCTTATTATTATTATTGTTCCTTATTCTGTTGACAAAGTGATTGTTAGAATTGGAAGGGACATTATTAATCATCTAGTCTGACACCATTTGTTTTTACAAATGGGAAAACTAAGGTTGAGGACAGCTAATTAATTCATTCAATTCATAGCTCTCAGAGCCATTATTAGCATACTCTTAGTTCAGAGTACCTGTCCTTTATTCTTCCTCTTAAGCACTCTTACTTTAGTTATTCAATTCAATTTGGAATCAAGGTCTGCATTTTAATTATTTTTTTCTATAGAACCCTGAAGAAACAGAGAAACTATGCCATAGTTTCAAAATTCAATTAAAAATTGAAACAACAAAAATACAATTGATTTACAGTTAATGATAGCTATGGTTCTTACAAAATGTGGAAAATCACTCATAAATAAATTCAATGAAGTAATGAAGTTATATTCATCAATTAAGTTTTTTTTAAATTTAATTCATTTAATCCTAAACATAGATATGTTGTGTATATTTTTAGTTGTAGTTAATGGAAATGATTACAGGTTAACATTAAACTGATAAAACGGGAGTTGTTTGAATTGATAATTTGAGTGTCATTGCTTTTTCACATTGTATATTAATAGCTTGCTAGTCTTTTGAAAAGGGTAAAGACCTGGGGTCTATGCAGGGGGACATTAAGTTTCAAAAAACATAACAGAGATTTATGTGATTCCTGAAATTAACAAAGTAAAGTACTTTCAATCTGGTCAATATATCATACAGTCCTGAGTACTCTAGTGAATGTAATAGAATTATCCAAACTGTTTTAGTAAATGCATGCTGCAAATCTCCTCAATCTGTCTTTTTTGAAGAAAAATGACCCCAAACAAATGAAAATAAAATTAATGATAACATTTACCAAGTGTCTTTAATAAACTAGAACTATCTTAATGCTAAAGGAAGACTCAGACAAGGAGGGGAATAAATAATTGAGCTAAAGAAATTCCTCAGACATTTATTAATCACCTAGCTGTTTGTCTTTTCTCAAAGAGGACTGATTATATCAGGAGGGTGATGTCTTAATTTGTAAATGAATAGGATTTAAGTGAGGGGAAAGCACTGCACAGTCATCAGCCACATTCTCAGACTCAGAATCAGAAGAATCTAGGTACAAGAAATAGGTTAGGAACACTGGAGATGACCTCAAATGAAGTGGGAGACCTTGGCCTATTTAACTTAAGATCTTTTCCGTGTTTCAATTTGTCTGAGATAACATCCATTCAGTGATTTAAGGCTATGTAAGAAATGAGGTTAAAAAAATGACCTTCTTTGCCTACTCAAAAAACCTTCAAATTGGGAGAGTTCGAACCTCTGCTAGAACAGAAACAATTGCTACTTAACATTCATTCTGAACAATCAAAATCCAAATAATGACTAAATAAGGCTTGGTTTGGAATCTACTCTCTGCCAGTCTGTGAGAGTCAGTGATTATGGTTTAAAGCATGGTTCTGTATCTCCATTTGGATCTCATTGAAATTTATCAATACCTAGTTTTCCTGAGATCTATTTCAAGGAAACATGAATGAAAATACATGAAAAAAAAGAGTTAACTGTCCCAGTTATTTTTAAAAAAAGATACATAAATAAGAACAATGATGTCAAATCAAATTAAAATGAAATTAATGATAAGATTTACCAAGCCTCTCATTAGCTTAATGCTAAAGAGAAAAACTTAGACAAGGAGAGGAATAATTGAGCTAAAATTTTACTCAAATATTTAGTTTCCAATATAACAATTTATTTATAAATTTTATATTTTTAATGAAATTCAAGAAATTTTTTCGACCTTTATTTTTGTAAGATTTTGAATTCTAAATATTTCTCCCCCTTTCTCTATTCACCACTCTCTACCAGACAGAAAGCAATCTCCTACAGGCCATACAGGTATTATCAAATTAAATATATTTCTACATTATTTCAGTAATGAAAGAGGAATTAAAAAAAGTCAAGAGAATGAAAAATTAAAAAATTAAAAAGTGAAAAATAGTATGCTTCTATCTTGCATTCAGACTCAATAATTCTTTCCTTAAATGAGGATGGTATTTTGCATCACAAGTCTTTTAGAATAGTCATTGATCACTGTATTACTTAGAAGAACCAAATCTATCATGGTTTTTCATCATACAATGTTGCTGTTGCTGGATAAAATGTTCTCCTTTTTCTTCTCATTTCACTAAACATGAATTAATACCTTTCCAGGTTTTTCTGATATCTGTCTGCTCATCATTTCTTATAGAACAATGGTATCCCATTACATTCATACACCTCAGCTTGTTCAGTCATGTCCAATTAATAGTCATCCCCTCAGTTTCTAGTTCCTTGCCATCACAAAAAGAGATGTTGTAAACATGTTTGTACATGTGGCCCTTTCTCCCTTTTTTATGATCTCTAAAGAGACCTAGTAGTGATATTGTTGGATCAAAAAAAAATTTATCAGCTTTCCAGAATGGTTGGATCACTTCACAACTCCACTAACAATTCATCTGTTCACAACTCCATCAACAATTTTCTCATATCTTCTCCAACATCTATCATTTCATTTTCTGTCATATTAGCCAATCTGGTAGGTGACTCCTCAGAGTTGTTTTAATTTGCATTCCTCTAATCAATAATGATTTAGATCATATTTTCATGTGTCTAGAGAAAGTTTTAATTTCTACTTCTGAAAACTGTTCATATCCTTTGACCATTTATGAAATGAGGAATAATTTGCATTCTTATAAATTTGATTCAATTCTCTATATATTAGAGAAATGAAGTCTTTAACAGAAATACTGGCTGTAAAAAAATTGCTTCCCACTTCTAGTTTTCCTTTTAGTCTTTGTTGCTTTGGTTTTGTTCTGCAAAAACTTTTAATATTTACTACAATCAAAATGATCCATCTTTTGTTTCATAATGTTCTCTTTTACTTGTTTGCTCATATATCTCCCCTTTCCATAGACCTGACAGTAAACTATTTCTTTCTTTCCTAATTTGCTTAGGCATGAACCTTTACAAATAAATCATATGTACTTGTTGAACATATCTTGGCAAACAGTGTAAAATGTTCTTCTATGCTTATTTTCTGTCATATACTTTTCCAGTTTTCCCAGTTGTTTTTGTCAAATAGTGAGTTCTAGTTTGGGGGTTTATCTAATAGGAGATTACTGTAGTCAATTTACTACTGTGTCTTGTGTGTCTGACCTACTCTGATCCACCAATCATTTCTTAGTAAGAATCAAATAGTCTTGAATTGCTACCTTATAATATAATTTTAGAATAGGCATGGTTAGGTCACCCCCTTTTGCATTTATTATCATTAATTCCCTTGAAATTATTTGTTCTTTCAGATGAATTTTGTATTTATTCCTCTAGCTCTATGAAATTATTTTGGGGTAATTTGATTGGTATGGAATTAAATAAGTAGGTTAATTTAGGTAAAATCATCATCTTTTTACTAGTTTCACCTATCCATGAGCTATTTATATTTTTCCACTTGTTTAGATCTGACTCTAATTGTGCGAAAACCTTTTTCAATTGTATTCATACAGTTCCTGGATTTCTCTTAACAGGTAGATTCCTTAATATTTTATTTTGTCTAGAAATATTTTAAATAAAATTTCTTTCTATCTCTTATTGCTGGAATTACTGGTAATAAAAAGATGATGATTTATGTAAGTTTAATTTATATCCTGTAACCCTGCTAAAACTGTTATTTCAAAAAGTTTTTAAATTCATTTTCTAGGATTAGTTAAGTCCTATTAAACATATCATCTGCAAAGTTACTGTTTTGGTTTTTCATTGTCTATTTTCTGTTTCTTTTGTTTCCTTTATTGTTTAAATTAGCATTTTTATTACAATATTGAATAATCATAAGGATAATGGATAATCCTTGTTTCACCTGCGATCTTATTGTGAATGCTTCTAGCCTGTCTCCAACCCACATAACAAATAGTGATGGTTTTAGATAGATACTAGTTGTCATTTTAAGGAAAAATCAATTTATTCCTATCTTCTCTATTAATTTTATTAGGAATGAGTGTTTTATTTTGTCAAAATAATTTCTGCATCTTTTAAGATAATCTTATGATTTTTTTTAGATTTTTTTGATATGATCAATTATTCTGATTGTGTTCCTGAAGTTGAATTGTATTTCTGAGGCTTTCATTCATGGAATAAAGTCAGTGTCACCATGGTGTTTTAATCTTATGATAAATTTGTTATTATCATATTTGATTTTTTCATCAATATTTATCAGGGGAAATTTCCTTTCTATAGTTCGGCTCTTCCTGGTTTTGGTATCAGCAACATATTTGTCTCATAAAAGGAATTTGATAATACTCCTTCCCCACTTAATTTCCCAATAGGATTAGACATGTGTTTCCAGTATATTAGCAGGCAATTATTCTTTAAATGTCTCAAAGAATTCATTGTTGATGGTATCTTTTAGCTAGATGAAGTTTCCATTTTTATATCATTTAATTAGGTCTTTTATTGTTTTTGCTTTGTCTATGATCATGTTTCCATTTTCTGTTATTCTTTTTCATTTTGTTTTTTTTTTACTTCAAATGAAATATAATGTAATCCACTCCAGTCTTTTTCCTTTACCCTGAGCTTATCTCTCCAATTGAAATGTGTTTCTTGTAACCAACATATTATAGGTTTCTGATTTTTAGTCCACTCTGCTTTCCACTTCTGTATTATGGGAGAGTTCATCCCATTCACATTCAGAGCTATTGTTACTAACTGTATCTTACCCTCCATTCTATTTTACATTTACAATTTTTCTTTCTCCTCTGAATCTGTCCCTTCTCACCAAGGTTTTGTTCCAAACCACCATGGTCCTTCCTTCAATCAACTACCCTTTCTTTTCTTTTCCCTTTTTTCCTTCTACTTCCCTGTAGGGTATGATAAATGTCTATATTCAACTGAGTGTGTGTGTGTGTGTGTGTGTGTGTGTGTGTGTGTGTGTGTTCCTTCTTTCAGGCAAATCTGATAAGACTAAGATTCAAGCATTGCTTCCTCTCTCCCTTCTTTTCCTGTACTACAACAGGTTATTTGCTCTACCTCAAGGGATGTACTTTAACATATTCTACCTCTCACTTAATTTTTTGTTATCACATTTAAATCAACTTATACCCAAACCTTATATCTTTGTAAACTCTTTCTAATTGTCCTAATAAAGATAAAGTTCTCAAGTTCTACAGATATCATCTTGCCATATAGGGAAGTAAACAATTTAATCTTACTAAATAAGATTTTTTTCTTTCCACTTTACCGTTTTATACTCGAATTAAAACTTTTCTCCATAATATTGGATTAAAAGGATTTGACCAATACATTCATGTCCCTAAATAAGTGTTTGTCCAAGGGGAGTACCTCATCATCAATTTTTCTGAATATTTGCATATGAGAAGAGATAAGTGAAAATGAATACATTTATAATTACTTATTGATAATATCAAATTTATTATATATTATATGTTACTATTTATTATATATTAATATATCAATATTACATATTAAAAATTTGAAAAATTTTAAACAGAAATGGGTGTGTAAAATTTCTCCTATTCAAAGAAGTTTCAGATATCAAAGATTTGTTAAGAATAAAGAAAATTGTCAAATTTTAAATGTATGCACTAAAACCCTGTGATTTTCTTTGTCTTAAGAAAAATAGTTCTAAATCTAACCTGTTAAAAAAAAGAACAATTTGGATTCAATAGATGCAAGAAAATCATTAAGAGTTAACAACATGATTAAAATACTGAATAAAATAAAACTTTAAAAAACAGGTCAAGTTGCAAAAGAGGGACAAAAATCCAATGGAGAAAAGAATGGCTAAAAAAAAACACAGAACTGACCAAATGGAAAAAGAAGTGCAAATTTCATTGAAGAAAATAATTCTTGGTAGTAAATTCAGGCAGAGCCAAGATGGTAACATGAAGGTAGGAATTCTTGGAAATTCTTTCTCCAGAAAACTCCAAAAGCCATCAAATTATGACTCTTGACAAAATTTAAAGGGGCAGAACCCATAGAAAAACTGAGTGAAACAATTTCCCAATCCAAGACAACTTAGAAGTTCCACAAAAAGGGTCGGTCTGTTCCACCAGGACCAGGGGTTAGAAAGAGCCTCAGCTTGTAGTGCAGCTAAGCCAGGCACCTGGGTCCATGGCATGGCAGTTTCCAGACCTCTTGACGCAAGGATCACCAGGGACAGCTAGAATGGGTGGTGAGAGAACTCTGTCACACCAGAGTAGAGTGCCAGCTTCAGAGCAGCCCTGTGTTGAGAACCTGAAGTGGGAATCAGCAGAGCCACCCAGTACTCCAATATCTCTCAGTTTACAGATGTTAAGGGGGTCAGAGGACAATGCAGAGGTCTCTCTGCTCTCCCTGGAGCAGATCTCTGCTGCTTGCCCACACTAAGATCCATGTTGTAGTCTGGGCCCCTATACTACCATAGTCAATCAGGGATCATCTTCACACTCCAGGGCAGAAAGGAGGGTCTGTGGTCATCCCAGAACATAGGCAAGTGAGAAGTCAGAACTTCTCATAAGACCTTGGAGTAATTTAGATACCTGTGGATCATCCCCCAAAACCCTCCAAAGCCTTGGAAGTGTGGTAAATCAGTCACAGGCTGAAGAAATGATCAAACAATAGAAAAAGAAGACTCTGACCATAAAAAATTACATTAGTCCCATAGAGGACCATAATGCATACCCAGAAGATGACAAAATTGAAGCTTCTGTATTCAAAACCTAAGAGAAATAGTAAATGGGCTTAGGCCCTCGATGAGCTCAAAAAAGACTTTGAAAATCAATTAAGGGGGGTCGAGGAAGAATTGGGAGGAGAAATAAGAGTGATGCAGATAAAACATGAAAACCAAGTCAACAGCTTGGTGAAAGAAAATAATTCTTTAAAAATCAGAACTGAGCAAATGGAAGCTAATGATTACATGACACATCAAGAAACAGTAAAAAGAAATCTAAAGAATGAAAAAAGTACCAGAATGTGAAATATTTAATTGAAGAAAAAAAAAACCTGGAAAAAGTTCATAGAGATAGTTTAGATATTATTGAACAAAGGGAGAATTATTGAACTACCTAAATGAAACACTACAAAACGATCAAAGACATCAACTTTCAACAAATTTTCAAGAAAAATTACCTTGATAATCTAGAACCAGAGGAGAAAATAAATTTTGAAAAAATTCACTAATTACTTCTTGAGTTCTCAAAATGAAAATTCACTGAAATATAATATTCAAATTCCATAACTTTCCATTAAAAGAGAAAATACTGCAAGGTGAAAGAAAGAAACAATTCAAATATTGTTAAATCACCCTTAGGATAACACAAAATTTAAGATTCAATATTAAATGCTCAGAAGGCTTAGAATAAAATATCGCAGAGGGCAAACATGCTAGGATTATAATCAATAATAATCTCCCCAGCAAAAATAAGTAGATTCCTTCAAAAATTATTTGATATTCAATGAAATGGACAACTTACAACCATATCTGAGGAAATGATCAGATCTGAATAGAAAATTTGCCTTATAAATAAAAATTTCATGAGGAACATGGAATGGCAAACAGAAAAGATAAATTTTAAAGAATTCAATAAGTTAATTTTTTTATATTCTTAAATGAGAAGATGATACTTGTAACTACTAAGAATTGTCTCATTATTGTAGCACTTGGAAAGAGTATATACAGACCAAGGGCATGACTGTAATTTGCATATTATGAAGTGATTAAGAAAGTAAATTTAAGTTGTGAGAAAGAGTACACTGGGAAAAGAGGAGAGCGAGATTGGAATGGGGCAAATTATTTCATATAAAAAGTAGCAAAATAGCTTATAGTGAATGAGGTAAATGGGGGGCTAGATGGGAGTTGAATCTTTATACCATACTCCCCCAAAAATTGGCTCAAAGAAAGAATAACATTGGGAATAGAAATCTACCTCGCTCTACAGAAAAGCAAGAGGGTAAGGGGCTAAGGGAATGGAGTGGTTCTCATAGAAAAAAAAAGATTGAAAGTGAGGAGACAGTAATCAGAAGCAAAACTCTTGTGAGGAAGTTCAGGATGAAAGGAGAGAGAGTAGGTTAAAAAGGGTAAAATAAGATGAATGGAAATATACAATAATCATAACTGTGAAAATAATTACAGCAAGTTTCTCAAAAATATAGAGAACTGAGTCAAATTTATAAAAAAAAAATAAGAGCCATTCTCCAGTTGGTAAGTGTTCAAAGGATATGAACAGGTAGTTTTCAGACAAAGTAATCAAAGTTATATGTAGTTAAACACACAAACATGTAAAGTGAAATACTACTTCAATATAAATCTCTAATATATATATATATATATATATATAAGGAATTATTTTTGTTGTTTCGCATTTAAAATGTATATTAATAATATAATGAAATAATTTTTCTATTTAAGAGAATAATCTCTGTAATTTTATATTTTCACTGCAATAGTATTATTATCCTTGAAAATAATAGCATTAAGAAGTGAATGATATTTTGAAATTGTTAGAAATGGAAATATTAAGAACAAATAAGACATGGTCTAATTATCTCTTTCTTATTCCATAAAAGATCACTGATCGCATCATCCAGAACAGTGGATGGTTGTAAACCTTCTTTTCTCTGTGTCACTCATATTAAAAGCAAAATGAATTCTCTCAAATACTTTCAATATCAAAAAATTTTCTTTTCTTAATGCAAGTTAGAAAATTAATATTCTTGTACAATGAAGCCCAAAGACTTGCCTAGGGTACAGAGAATTATTAACTAATGATACTCAAATATTTGTTAGGAGATATATTAGAAGAATTTTGCTCCCCTTACATCTAGTCATGAATATAGTATTATTAGGAGTTCAAGAAATTAAATTTGTAGCCAAACTGATTTTTAAGTAGCTACAAACTTAATGTAGGAAAAAGACTTCAGATTATTTCAATATAAATCTTCTCCATTTTTTGAGGAGTAAAATCTAAAGTAGCAGAGTGGGTGGTGTTAAGAGTAGTCTTATTGACAATGTAACACATCACTATTTAGAACTAGAAATAGAAATACATACACTAAGATAAAATGAGTAGATAAACTAGTTCAACTCTGTTAAAAGATAGAACAGCATCTTATCATGTGTTATGGTGAGTATATTGTTCTTTATAACTCTTTCAAGAAGATGTGATTTGCCAACTGGAAAACATCAGTCTTATCACTGCCTGAAAGAAAATTACAGTCTTCTGAAGTCACTGAATCTTTACCAATTAGGTCAGGTGAACTCCTTCTGAAATTCATCATCAGACTCTGATCCCTTGATGTCTACCTTCTTATAGGAAAATTTAATTTATACATTCAGATTTTACCCCAATATGCAATCCCCCAGATTCTGTAATTCACTTGTTTTCAGTGAATTTTAAGTTTATGTAAGAAGGTCTTTGATTAAACTCAGCATGATATATATGTCAAACAAACATTTTAGTTGCTTCAGTATAAGGCCTGAAGAGCAGAGGATACAAAATGAAAAGCTAAGTTAATAAAAACAAAATTGAAAGTGTTTTTATTGTTTTATTGTATAACCTGTATCCTCTTTGTTGATTAATTTGATTTTTTTAAATGTCCAAGTGTTTTAATTTTCTTAGGGAAAGAAAGGCTCCCTCTTACATACTATATAATTTTAATATGGTAGCTCAGCTAAACATTGTCACTATGAAGATATAATAATAGCTTCTGTAAAGTATCTTTCCTGATAGTTTTTAAAAAGTGTACCTTCTTTCCTATTTACTTATATCTATATTCTTATAAAAATTCTTTTTTTCACTTTAAATTTATTTATTTATTTTGAACTTTAAAATTTTCCCCCGAATCTTGCATCTCTCCTCTCATATCCCACAGAAGGCAGTTTGTTAGTCTTAGCATTGTTTTCATGGTATATTACTGATACACTAATCTAAGTTGAATGTGACAAGAGAGAAATGATATCATTAAGGAAAAAAAATCAATCAAGAGATAACCAAATTACATAATAAGATAACACTTTTTTAAAATTAAAGGTCTTTAGTCTTTGCTAAGACTCCACAATTCTTTCTCTGGAAACAGATAGCATTCTCCATCACAGATATCCCACAATTGTGCCTGATTGTTACACTACTGGAATGAGCAGGTCCATTAACATTTATCATCTTCCCCATGTTGCTATTGGGGTGTACAGTGTTATTCTGGTTCGACTCATCTTGCTCAACATCAGTTCATGCAAATCATTCCAGGCTTCCCTGAATTCACATCCCTTCTGGTTTCTATTAGACCAATAGTGTTCCATCACAGAAATATACCACAGCCACAGCTTATTAAGCCATTCCCCAACTGATGGACATTCACCCAATTTCCAATTCTTTGCCACCACAAACAGGGCTGCTATGAATAATATTTATACAAGTGATGATTTTACCCTTTTTTGTAATCTCTTCAGGGTATAGTATTATTGCTGGATTGAAGGACATGCAAATTCTTATTGACCTTTGGGCAATACCAGATTGCTGGGTGTAATACCAGATTGCTCTTCAGAAAGGTTGAATGAGTTCACAGCTCCACCAACAATGTATTATTGTACAAGATTTCGCACATCCCTTCCAATACTGATCACTGTCTTTTCTGGTCATATTGACCAGTCTGAGAGATGTGAGGTAGTACCTCAGAGGTGCTTTAATTTGCATTTCTCCAATAAATAGTGATTTAGAACAATTTTTCATATGACTATGGATCGATTTTATTGTCTTTTTATTGTCTATGGTACCTTTTCGGAGGATATGGTTTCCTTCCTTATCTCTTTTAATGAGATCTATTTTTGCAGTTGCTTTGTCTGAGATAATGATTGCTACCCCTGCTATTTTCACTTCAGCTGAAAGAAAATATATTTTGCTCCAACCTTTTACCTTTATTCTATATGTATTTCTCTGCTTCAAATGAGTTTCTTGTAAGCAGTGCATTGTGGTATTCTGATTTTTAATCCACTCTGCTATTCATTTCTATTTTAAGGGTCAGTTCATCCCATTCATATTCAAAGTTATAATCACTAATGCTTTATTGCCCACATGCTATCTTCCCTCTGTTTGCATTTACCCCCATTTTTCACTTTATACATATTCCCCAGTTTTATATTTCTGAATGCTAACACCTTCAGTGTGCTTGCCCTTCTATATCCACCCGCTCCCCTTTCTTTCCTCTTTCCATTTGATCCTTCTTCCTTCCCTTCCTTCTGTTACTCCCCCCTCTTCTTCCCCTTCCCCTTTTCCCCTTTTCATACATGAAAGATAAGACAAGTCTCTTAACTGAGTGTATGTATGTTAAATTTAAGTCAAATTTGATGAGAGTAAGATTCAGGTAGTTTGCACCTCCTCCCTTCTTCCCCTCTATTGCAATAGGTCCTTTGTACCTCTTTATGTAATGAGATTTACCCCATTCAATTCCCTCCATCCTCCTGTCTCTTTACTGTCCCCCTTTTTAAGTAGGTATTGTTTGTAAATCATTCTATCTCAGTCACAGAAAAGTTATACATATTCTTATCTTCTTTATATATAGTTTGTATGTTTTCTCCCACATTAGATTAAAAAGGTTCCTTGAACTAAGGACTGATTTTTGTCCTTTCTTTGTATCTCCAGTACTTAACAAAAGGTCTAGTTCTAAGAAAGCGCTTAACAAGTTCTTATTGAATTGACATATATAAAACAAATCTTTAAATGTATATTTTTCTTTTGAAAATACATTATTTTGGGTCAACTACATGGTGCAGTGGATAGAGCACTGGAGTAAGAAGGACCAGAGTCCAAATACAGTCTCAGACACTTAATAATTTTCTAGCTGTGTGACCTTGAGCAAAACACTTAACCTCATTGCCTTAAATTAAAATATAAAAAATAAGAAAAAAAAGAAAATACTTTATTTAGGGGCAACTAGGTGTCACAGTAAATAGTACCCTAACCCTGGAGAGAGGAAGACCTGAATTCAAATTTGGCCTCAGATATATAATAATTGCCTTTCTGTATGACTTTAGGCAAGTCACTTAACCCTATTTCCTTGTAAAACAAATTAAAAATAAACAAAGAAAATATAGCATTTACATTTCAATATAATTAATTTTAAAGAAGACATGTAATACATTTACAATTTCAAATTCTTTGTGATACTATATTTTAAATTCAAGCATGATGAATTACAATCATTTAATTTACAATTACATTGAACATACAAAAAGTAAAATATAAACTCCCTTTCCTCCCTTTAATGTGACCATATCTCAACCTGTTGCAGTAGATTATTGAATTACTGCCAATTTACATGTTTGATTCATCACCAGGAGGTCTCAGAATACCTCTTCCAAAACAAAAACAAGCTAATTAAAAATACATTCTCAACTCTATTCTTTGCTTAAGGGCTGTCCCTCTAGACATAATTGTGGACAATATTTGATAATTATTTTATCTTTAACATCATATCATATTCTGGATACATAACCATTCTAATACTAAGGATTATATTATATTGTTCAAAATTAATATCTATAAAATTGTTTTCCAGTTTTTCAACTATTGTGATAAAAACGAGCAAAAAAACGGAGGTCTTCCCTAAGATATTTGAAAGTTTAAATTTATAAAATACAACTTTCTATTGTTTTTCTTTCTTGCTTGTCTTGTCAATTTCCATCATAGATTTAATTTTGTATTGGTTTTTACTTTCATTACAATCAAATGGTTTTGATGAATACTGTTTTATAATATATTTGAGGTAAAGTCATTATGCTTCTTTTAAATTGCATTGTATTGTATTGCATTGTATGCTTTGGTATGTTTGATTCATGTTTTATCATTTACCTTATTTATCATTTCCTTTAAAATTCTAGACATACCATTTTTCTAAATAAACTTTGATATAACCCAATTTCTTTAAAAATATGCTCCTAATAGATAGAAATGATTTTGCTAATATTTTAAATGCTTATTAACAACCATAAGCTATGACTGCCTCTTTAATTATCCATCTTTCTCTACTTCTATAGAGAATATTTTATGTTTTTTATAATTTGTACCTATAGTATTTTTGTATCTGTTGTATTTTTAAAATGAAGACCTTTTTATTAAATTCGCATTTCTTCTAATGAAATCAGGATTATTCATCTTAAAAATGTGCTTGAAACTTTTTAAATTCATTTTTAATTTTATATCTGATTTTTAAGGAATCAGACTAAAGTATGCTGACTACACCAAGGTATGGAATTTAAAGTTATTCATTTATTCAATGAATATTTATTAAATAACTGTCCTAAATGTTTACAATACAAGGACAAAAATAAAAAATCTTTTATACAAAGAGCTTAATTCAAATTTATTCTGAATAAGTGGTTTATTTGGCAAAAATAGTTCTTGAACTTATTTTTTACAGCATTAGTGTCATATTAATGCCAGATTATAATAGCATCTTAATATTTTATGATAAAGCTCTTATTTGGAAAAATTAATATACATGTGAGTTTTGAAATGTATGTTTGGACATACAGATGATATCATTTGCATAGGACACTGATATCTACACTTTTTGAATTATTAACCCAGTGGAAATGAGCTGGTTGAAGCTGGATCAAGATTTGAGTTCACATCCATCCTCAAACACTTACTAGCTATGAAACCCTGGGTGAATCATTGAATCTTTGTTTGCCTCAGTTTCCTCAAGTAAAAAAATAGGGATAATAGTATCATCTATCTCACAGGGTTGTTATGAAGAACAAATGAGATAATATTTATATAACATTTATAAAAATACCTGGCCTTTAGAAAATAGGCATTCTATGTAAATGTGTATTCCATTCTACTCCAATAAATTAATCTTCACCACAATGTGTATATTTATTTGTTCATAAATTTCTTATATATGAATCTATCTATAGATAGATAGATAATATGATACTCTATAAATGGCCTGTGTATATTATAGAATTGACACAAAATAGACATTTAAAGGATAAGTTAAAGAAATAACATACACATTTAGAGTGAATATTAAGAAAATAGGATTTATTGAGAGGGAAGTGGATATAGTCACACATGAAATTTAGCTATGTCACCTTGGAAATTGTGCAGAGGATAGGGAGAGATGGGGGAAAGGAGGCCAATTTTGAGACAGTTGAAATTATTCAAGTGAAAAATAATAAGGACATAAAGTAAGATGGAGGTCATGTGATTAGAAAGATGAGAATACAGGTAGAAATGATGAGAATCAGTAACTGAATGGAAATATTGAGTAAGGGAGAGTAAAGAATTAATTACAAAACTAAGACTCTGAACCTGAGAGACTGAAATGATGGAAGTATTCACCTAGATGAAGAAGTTTGCAAAAAAAAAGTGGGTTTGAAGAGAAAGATAATGTAATGATATCTTTATTCCATCACAACTTATCTCTGCTTGTTTAACCTGGTGATTCACTCTAGTCTAAGCAAAATGAAAAAAGGAGGTGATAGAGATCTTACTGATAAGTCAGTAAAAACCTACCTCTAGTTTAAAACCTACCTTCCAAGGAGTATTTGCCACAACCAAAGGGTAATCTGAGGGTACAGTGTGGGTTTATTGGGGATGGTATAGAGTAACTTTAGCAATGGCATCTGTGCAGTTGTAGTTGTGGCTGACCATGTAGCATTGGGGTATAATGTCTTCTGAAGGGCTTCCTCCTGGGAAGAAGTTTCTAACTTACATAATGTAGGAAGGGAAGAAGCAGAGTGAATGTTATGGGACAAAGTCCCCAGTCTTGGCTATTTTCAGAAGGTTGGGATGAATCTCATCTTCACTACTTCTTATCGATTGATTGATTGATTAAAAAAACCCTTAGAGTCAGGCTATAGATCCTCCATAGACCCAACCCACCCACCCTCTCTCCACCCCACCCTGCCCTTTGGAGATTGCTGATATTAGGAATTCTCAATACAGAAATTTCCTCTCTCAATAAAGATTTAAAACTATTGTGTACCTTATGGTTTTCTGTGGACACACAAAGGAGTAACTTGATTCCTGAAACTGCTAAGTCTCTTCCCTATGCCACACATTCTCTTAGACTAAATATATGCTTGCTTGTGCATTATGAGTAATGTTATCAAAAGCATCTATTAGCATAAATTGATTACAGGATTCATCTGAATAGACTTTTTAAAGAGCAAGAGGGATTTCAAATTTTATTTTTGAAGTTTTTCTTTTCTGATCTAATACAAGTTTCATCCTTCTTAGCTATATTTTATGGGTTTTATCACCCTTACTCATGCAAATATAACTCATTTGTGGTCATTAGGTAGGCATTACTGTTTCTTTTCATATAAAAAAAATTCTATATATGTACAATATGCAAAATCAATCAGTAATTTTCAACTTAAACAGAATCTAAGTGAGATAAAGTATTGATTTCATGTATAGCTCATTAGACAGCACTGGCATGGACTGAATTCATCATATAATTCAGCTTATTCAATCTTTGAATAAGGGAAATGACATCCAAAGAGTTTAACTATTTTAACTAGGATGACTTATAATTTGGTTTTATGATCAAATAATAAAACCATTTTTATGGGATTATTTAAGATATGGTCCCATTTAATTTTTTTTTCCACATTTAAATTTGAACTGTTTATGAACAATGTTCTGGAAACAAAATCAACCAATGAGGAGAGAGAAGTTCACATTGCCCTCTCAGGAACAAGAACAAAAACATGTATAAGACTTCCTGTCAAAGAATACCAGAGTAATCAAAGAATTTGAAAATAAATTCAGCAAAAAAAAACAATGAAAAAGGCACATATTGGACCTGAGTGAAATATTGCACATTACCAACAAAATACTGCCCAAGAGAGGTAACGCAAAGAATGTTAGCAAAGAGATATATGACTAGAAGAGAAGATAGACTGACAATATTCTACTTATCCAGCATTTGAGGAACTTTGGGGTTTCAATTTCCTCATCCATTAAATGAAGAAGTAAAGCTAGAAAACTTCTAAGGTCCTTTCAAAATGTTAAACATCACATGTACAGAGGCAGAGATAGTTGACAGAGAGATTAAGTGTTATTCTGGCATTCATGTAATATGAAGAGCTCTGGAACTTTTTGCCTTGAGCAATGAATCTTGATTTCTGGATGGATGATACAGGGTGATACAGATTAAGCAGTTACAAGATAGGAAGACAAGAGATAGGGTATGATCTATAAAAGAATTTCTGACATCTATATAAGATTAATTGGAAATAAAGAAAAGATTCTTAACTATAATAAATGCAATAAGAAGTTTAATGTTAAAATGTCTTAGCAAATTGAACACATGGAAATTTTAGGTAAGGCACACCCTGTGCACTAATAAGAGCAATAATAGTCATAATTTTTAAATTAAAAAATCTAAACTAGAAATCTAAAGATCTAATTCTCTAAAAACTATAAAGTATCAATGATGAAAGCAATCCATAATTTTTGCAAGAAAATAGTTACAGTAGGTCATGAATTGGTAGGAAAACACTTCTAGTAGCAAAAAATTTATCAGACTCTTCTCATATATAAACCTGATTTCATGTTTCTTAATAGAAGGCATAAAATATATGTAACTGAAAGATGAGAACACCAGAGACCCCTATAAACAGAGGTCAATTACATAATTATATACTTTCTGCAAAATGTTGCAAATTACATAATATAAAAATTCTTTAAATACAAAATAACTTATTTATTAATTAGCACAAGTTTTATGGACAAAATTCCCATAAATAGTAAGAAATTATATAATTAAAATATTGTATCACAGTTTGGGGAATGCTGTTCAGTGTTAGTTCTTCTTTTACCTGACAATTTCTTCTTTGCTTCAGTGGTTGCCTAATCGTCTAAATCAGGTTTCCTAAATGTGAGTATTCAAGAAGGTTCTTCTCCTCCCCACTCCCCCCCAATCTCTCTCTCTGTCTCTCTGTCTCTCTCTCTTGCTCTTTCCCCATCCCTTCTTATATGTTCATATGGCTTTAATTATCATCTTAATTCATATGAAACACACATGCAATTGCATGTATATACTTATGTCCAAAATATACATACATGGATATATATGTGTATATATACATATATTTTTTATAAATGTGTGGAATAGAATCTATATTCAGTCTCACGATCTTTCACTTGCTCTTGAGTGCTTCAAGTCTTAATTAATTACAGGACATATCAAACTAAATGTATTGGAGATAATTCAAAAACTACAGAATACCATTACCTGTCCCCCCAGCACACACACAGGAAAGAAAAGTCATCTTTCATTTCCGAACTTCCTTATTTACTTCCCATTTCCTTAGTTTGCAACTAAAACTGTAGGCTTTATTTTACTTTCTCTTTGTTTCCACGTATATACAATCATTTTACCTGATCTCTTCTCTCTAATCATACCATTCAATGCCTCCTTAATTCAGACCCTCATTATTTTTTGCCTAGATTGCTGCAACAGCCAGCTAATTGGTCTCCCTGCTTCAAGCCTCTTACTACTTTAGTCCTGATACATTGCAGCCAAACCAATTTTTTCCTTTAATAGAGGTCTATATTATTCCTTTTTTTCTTTCAATTTTTGTGACTCCCTATTGACTCTGATAGAAAAATATAAGCTCCCCTGTAAAACTTTTAAAATGTTTCACAATGTGACCACAAGCAATCTAACTTCATTGACTATTACTGTCAAGCCCACAATCTGCAATATAGCCAAACTGACATTCTTTCTGCTCCTTGAAGATTACAGTATATTTCTTATATCACTGCCTTTTTTCACAATTCTCCCTCAAAACATCAAATGTATTTCTCTTTCATCTGTATTTTTAGAATCCTCTTTACCTTCAAGATGAAACCAAAATATCATTTTCTAAATGGTGATTGCCACAAATATTAGTGTCTTCCTTCCCAAACTATTGTATATGGAGTTATTTTGTATTTATCTCTATTTATTTTTCTTTATATTTATTCTGAATATTCTTACATAAGTACTTAACACCAACATTAAAATATAAAGTTCTTTGCAAGTACAGATTGTCCCTAACAGTACCTGACACAGTTAGTGCTTAAGACTATTTATAATAATTAATTTATTAATGACAAATACCTTTTAATAAGTTTCATACTCTCTCTTTATTCATGAACAGAAAATATATAAAATACATTCCAAAAGTCTAAGAATGTTACCATATTCGATGTCCACATAGAAACCTTTTCTCTTTATAAAACATGCCACCAAATCAATAATGTCAAGAACTTGAATTTTTTAGGGATATAATTTAAACACATCCTATTTCTTCCCAACCCTAAATATTTCATTATCTCTCCTAAACAGAACTAAGATTGGCTTCCAAATTAATGACAGTTGACTTAAAATTTTAACAAGTTTTTGACTACTGTCATGACTGGTATCAAGTAATGGATAAATTCATACATACATAAACTGCACAAATACACACACATATTTATACATTTACATATATACACACATAAACACACACACACACACACACACACACACACACACACACACACACACAAGCTTGTTTATCTGGGAGATTCTTTCTTCAGCAATATCCAAAGATCATTTGTAGTTAGTAAACATAAAAAAGAGAGATAGAGACTAAAAACTTCAAATCTGGATTCCTGCTCACATTAAACCAGTGGATAAAGGTAATACCCAAAAATATTTTAGTCTCCTCAGACAAGACACATTAAACATAAAGTTATCAGACAGTTCTAACTCATCTAGTCATCCTGCAATCAAATGTCAATGGGAAGAGCATGTTTAATAATTTAGCACTTTCACAATACCTTTTTTAATGCACACATACTTTGGGGTTGAAGGGGAAACATAGGAGAGATCTATTGTTATGTAACCAGGAAACCCCAGGACATACAGTAGGGTTTTAATGAGAAATATATAAGGCAAAGTCTATGCTAAATATTGTTATAACCACGTTTAAAAGAAAGATTAAGCTTAAGTTCACTTAAAGAGACTATGAAATATCTCATACAGTTAAGAAAGATTAATTTCTTTCGTGATCAATCCTGGGGCTAATTGGAACAAAGAATTAAGATAAAGTAACTGTAATATGATAACTCCATTGTATTTGTGTGTTATGTCTAATGTTATATAGGTTCCTGAAAGGCCCAACAAATATAAATCATGACTGTGTCAATTGTGGACCTAGTGAGCCCTGCATAAGATAAAAAAAGGAATTGTACTTACTGACTGCCTTAATTATTAAAACCAGCTTTATGGAGAGACTACTACAGTGAGCCCAAATGGTTCAAATTGATGCATTGTATTCCTGAAGGCAAGAATTATTTTAAAGATTGGACATTGTTTAGCATGGTAAAGAATATTGAATTTAGAGTCAAGAAGACACTGGCTCAAGGAAACAAAGATGGTGTATTCTTATTGTTTGTCATTTGCATCAGTACAAGGAAAATGAAATTTAAGGGAACTAAAGAAAGCCATGAAGTATTGGACTACCTTTATGAACATGTTTATCCCACTTTAAAATGGGGAAAATAGTACCTGTAAAACCTAGCTCATGGAGTTGTTGTATGTTTTGAATAAGGTGAATAGAGCATTTTGCAAATTTTAAAATATTACAATTGGACCAACTATTTAAAGATCAACTAAACATGGTATAAGTTAAATAAAATGAACAAATATAAAGTTGCATGCACATTTGATATAATGACTACTATTGCTTCTGACAAAAACAAGGAACTTAGATGAGAAGAATGTGGGAGGATCATAACTTTAGTATGAGACTTATGGTACTTGATATATTGGTGATAGATGATAAATGGCACAGTCGTTTGACTACTTGTGACTGGTTCCGCACCTAAGCCCAGCCACATTGCTTTCCTGCTGAAGCTTTTGCAATCTCAGTCTACTAGGTTGCTACTGCTGATGGTGTTGGGGCTATTGCCACTGCCACACTGACAAGTGCTGTATCCCCAGTGATACTATTTCCAGAAGACCTCTGAACTGTCTCCTGTCTTCATAGATGAACTATAGTACGTACAGCTTTCAAAGATCTAACACTGCTGAATGATAAAAATGGTAATCAAAACTTCCATGAATCTGACTATTTGAGTACATGACCTAGAAACAGCTCATGGTGTGGTACATAACACCATGCAAGTCTCACCAAATGATTCTCTCACCAGTGATTCTCCCTTCTCATGACATTGGCCTAAACCATAAGTCTTATTTTAATGTAGTCTTTAGCTTTGAAGACATGCAAGAGATCTCTCAGCACTTGGCTATATACAATATGAATGTCCCAGGCCAGGAGCAAACTTTACTCCCTTTCCCAACAGTGTACCAGTACCCTCCTATGGAGGAACTGGCTGAAATACTACCTGTGGTCTTATCTTATTTAAGCTTGAAAGGTATCATTAGAATTAACATTTATAACTAAGGCATATGGAAGGTCTTATGCTAATCTATGCAAAAGATAGGTTGGATTGACTGGGCAGCTTCCAACTTCTCAAACTAGACCCGTAATATTGTAGACATTATTGTGACACATAACTTTGGACAGGAAGATTTGTAAGTCAATGTAGATGTGAAAAACATATACATTTCACATTGCACAAGATTTTAACCAAGAAAATTTACACCTGTTCCTGAATTTATATAATAATCTCAGAGATCTAGAGACTGAGAGGCCCATACTGGACATTAATGACAACAGAACAAAAACTCTTAAGTATCCTATCTTATTGGTGGTAGAAGCTAGCTCATTTGCAGTTGATGCTGTGATTGAATAAAATGCTGACCTGAAAATATGAACACAACTCTATTAAAGATGGCTGATTGTGGATGTTTACCTCAAGTGGTATAGTCAAGAAAACTGGCTGAAGCCTTGAAATACTTTGAGAAGGAATGAGCTACATCCCAGCAGCCAATATGAGTTTGCTTCTCTGATCTCACAGCCACTCCACATCCCCACATAGATGCTGGAGAAAATGTCTATAGTCATTCTTTCACCAGCAAGCAGTCAGAGGGAACTCCTGGTTCTGGGAATCAGCTCATATCCTGGACAGGCTATAGACCATGGAGGTGGCCTGCTAAATGAAACACCTCTCCAGGACCCAGACAGGTTCTCCCCCTCCTGACCAAGTTATATATAGAGCATTTCATCAAAAAATTATATCAAATAAAGATGTTCTGCAGATAGTTATGATTAGGGATTGGGATTTAATACAGATGTAAGTAATAAAGAATGCATTGTCAAGGAATAAAATACCAATAATGAAAAGAAAAAGTCAAATGCACAAGCTTGGGAAATATTCAGATTATATTATAGTAAAGAGTACAGTCAGACAGAGAAAGAGACAAACCAAATGATTAGAGAATATGGAAACATCCAATAGAGTGTGGTATTTCAGAAATCAAGAGAAGAGATGATTATCCTGAGCCAAAGCTTTATTGCTCATATTAAAAGCACTAGAAAGTAAGGGAAAACATGGAAGCTTTCTTTAAAAGCTTTCTAAAGCTATCATTAAATATTATTTTCAATGGAGAAAAACTTGAAGACTTTCCAAAGAGATCGGAAATGAAGCAAGAATGACCATTATCTCCACTATTCTTCAGTATTATTTTAGAAATGCTAGTTAAAGTAATAAAATAATAAAAAAGAAATTAAAAGAATAAAATACACAATGAGGAAGCAAAACTACCATTCTTTGCAGATAATAATTAGAAAACTCTAGATAATCAGCAAAAACACTAGCTAAAACAATCTGCAACTTCAGCAAAGCTGGAGAATATAAAATAAAAAAGATTTCTATAAACTACAAATAAAATCCATCAAGAAAAGATAGAAAAGAAATTCCATTTAAAATACATTCATTATGGCTGGAGGAGGAGGAGGAAAGTGGTACTTTGCAAAAATCTTCCTCAATTATTCTCTCCTCCCAAGAGTATGATCAAATAAAGCTGATTTGCATTCATCCTAGAAATAATCAACAAAAGCTGGTAGTTCCAGATTTCAAATTATATTTCAAATCAGTAATCATCAAAACAGTTTGGAGTGGTAGATCAATGGAATAGACTAGACATGCAATATCTAGTAGTAAATGATCATAATAATCAAGTATTTAATACACTTAAAGTTTTAAGCTTTTAGGTTAAAAACTCACCATTTGACAAAAATTTCTAAGAAAATTAAACAGGAGTTGGTTCAACTGAGGTATAGAACAATATTTCATGCTTTATGCTAAGTTACACTTAGGGTAGATAAATGATTTTGACATAAAGAATAATGTCATAAGTAAATGGAAGAAGGGAATATGTACTTGTCAGATCTGGAAAAAAAATAGATACATTAATACACTTAGAGGAGACATGAACTGGTTCAAATAATTCTAGAGAACAATTTGATTCCATGTTTAAGGGTTAGAAAACTGCATAAACTTTCATCCATCAATACCTTTTCTATGCCTGTATCCCAAAGATATCAGATAAAAGGGTAAATCACTTATTTGTACAAAAATATTCCTTTCAATTCTTTTTGCCAAAATGAATGCTCATCAACTGAGTAATGGCTGAATAAGTTGTACTATATTATTGTGATGGAATACTATTTGTCATTACAAGGTGTGGCTAATTAAATCTCCAGAGACAAAGCAGATAGAGGTCAACACCATCTACAAACAAAACCATTACATAAGAAAACAGAGATGCATACTTTTGGAGGTCTTTATTCAAACACTCTAGTATCATTTGTCAAAGATAATGTATAAGGAAAGATGGGATCAGAAAAACACTGAATTTCCTTCAACTCTCAAATGTGCATTCCTGTGTCTTCAAAAACTTTCTTGATGTCTTAAAACTTTCTAAAGTTTTCTCAAAGATTTCTAGCTAAATACCCACCTTCCATAAGAAGACTTTCTCAATCCTCTCTAAATTCTAGTGCCTTCCTTCTGTCGAATATTTTATTAGTCATACACACATAAATTGTTAACAAAGTTTTAATTAAGCCATTTCTTTTTAATATAAATATTTTATTTGTTTTTAATTATATACAATAGTAGTTTCTACTTATCATATTTGTAATGTTTTGAGTTTTACAATTTTTCCCCAACCTCTCTTCTCTCCCTTCACCCCCTACAGAAGTCTGATAATCTTTATATTATTTTCATGCTATACATTGATCAAAATGAATGTTGACAAAAGAATCATGTCCTTGAGGAAAAATAAAAGAGATAGCAAATTACTTAGCACATAAGACAACTTTTTTTTTAATTGAAGGCAACAGTTTTTGATCTTTGTTTAAATATACAATTCTTTCTTTGGATACAGATGGTATCCTCCATTGCAGATACCCTAAAGTTGTCCCTGATTATTGCACTGATGAAATGAGCAAGTTCATTAAGGTTGATCATTACCCCCATGTTGCTGTTACCATATACAAGTCTTCTGTGATTCTGCTCATCTCACTCAGCATCAATTAACGCAAGCCTTTCCAGGCTTCTCTGAATTCACATCCCTCCTGGTTTCTAATAGAACAGTAATGTTCCATCACATACATATGCCACAATTTGTTCAGCCATTCCCTAATTGGTAGTCATTTATTCAATTTCCAATTCTTTGGTACCATGAACAGAGTTACTATGAATATTTTCGTACAAATGATGTATTTATCCTTTTTCATGATCTCATTAGGATATAGAGCAAGTAGTGGTATTGCTGGAAATAAAGGTATGCACATTTTTATTGCCCTTTAGGTGCAATTCTAAATTGCTCTCCAGAAAGGTTGGATGAGTTCACAGCTCCACCAACAATGCATTAGTGTCCCAGATTTCCCTTCCAACATTCATTCATCATTGTCCTTGCTAGTTATATTGGCCAATCTGAGAAGTGTGAGATAGTACCTCAGAGATGCTTTGATTTGCATTTCTCTAATCAGCAATGATTTAGAGAAGTTTTTCATATGACCATGGATAGCTTTGATTTTCTCATGTGTAAATTGCCTTCATATATCATTTGACTATTTGTCAATTGTGGAATGGCTTGGTTTTTTAATATAAATTTGATGAAGTTCTGTATATATTTTAGAAATGAGTCCTGGGTCAGAAAGACTAGTTATAAAATTATTTCCCAGTTGACTACTTTTCTTTTCATATTGGTTGCAATGATTTTGTTTTGCAAATGCTTTTTAATTTAATGTAATCAAAATTATCTAGATTGTTTTTGAGAGAGGAAAAAAAGTGTACTTCAGGCTGTGTTCAGATTCCAATGACTCTTTGTCTCTGTAATGAATTGTCTTCTTTATCATGACTCCAACAAAGAATTTGCTTCAATATTTTTCCCACAGTTTGTTTTACTAGCTGTAGTTCCCTCCACTCTGTTCCTTCCCACTCTCATGTTTTCTATTCTCTCTCTCCTTTCACCCTGTCTCTGTTCAAAGTGTGTTTTATCTGAGTACCTGCTCCCATGACCTTACCTCTCCTCTATCACCTAATCACCTATTTCCCCCCTTCCATTCCCCATTCCCTCCTTATGCCTTCACTTTCCTCTTATTTTTCTCTAGGGTAAGATAGATTTCTGTACCCTATTAAGTGTGTATGTTATTTCCTCTCTAAGCCATTTCTGATGAGAATGAAAGGTCACTCATTACCCCTTGCTTTCTTCTGTTCCACTACATTGAAAAAGCTTTTTCTTGAATCTTATATGAAGTATCTTAGCCCCATCTTCTCCTTTCTCTTCCTCCCAGTACTTTTCTTTATCACACATTGACTCAGGTACCTGGAGATCAAACTTTCTGTTCAGTTCTGGTTGTTTCCATAGGAAAGTTTGAAGGTCCTCTGCTTATTGAAAGTCCATCTTTTTCCCCTGAAAGAGAATGTTCAGATTTGCTGGATAATTGATTCTCAATTGTAAACCAAGATCTTTTGCCTTCTGGAATACCATATTCCAAACCCTATGAGTCCTAAAGCAAGATGCTTTCAGATCCTGTGCAATCATGACTATAGAGCCACAGTAGTTGAATTGTTAGTTTTTGGAAGCTTTTAGTATTTTCCTTTTGACTTGGGAGTTTTGGAATTTGGCTATAATATTCCTGAGAATTTTTCTTTTGGGATCTCTTCCAGGAGGAAATCTATGAATTCCCTCAATTTCTATTTTACCTTTTGCTTCTAGGATCTCTGGGCAATTTTGCTCTATTATATCTTGAAAAATGAAGTCTAGGCTCTTTTTCTAATCATGACTTTCAGGTAGCCTTTAAATTTTAAATTATCTCTTCTGGTTCTGTTTTCAAGGCCAGTTGTTTTTACAATGAGATATTTCATATTTTCTTCTAATTTTTTGGGGGGGGTAGTTTTATTTCTTCCTGATTTCTCACAAAATCATCAGCTTCCTTTAGTTCTATTCTCCATTTGAAAGAGTTGTTTTGTTCAGAGAACTTTTCTATCTCCTTTTCCAGCTGGCCAGTTCTGCTTTTTAAGGCATTCTTCTCCTCATTTACCTTTTATGCTGCTTTTTCCATTTGGCCTAAATTGATTTTAACATATTTTTTTCTTCAGTATTTTTTTTGTAATTCTTTCACCAAATTGCTGATTTGGTATTCATTATTTATCTACATTGCTCTCATTTCTCCTCCCAATTTTTCCTCTACCTCCCTTAATTGCTTTTCAAAGTCTTTTTTAAGCTCATCCATAGCCTCAGGTCATTTTCTAATTCTCTTGGAGATTTTCAGTACAGAAGCTAAAATTTTGTCATCTTCTGAATCTTCCATGAGACTAAAGTTATTTTCTATGGTCATATTTTTCTTTTTCTTTTGTTTACTTATTTCCTAAGCCTATGAATGATTTACTGCATTTCCAAGACTTTGGGGTATTTGGGGGACAACCCACAGGGATGTTAATTTCTCTAGGGTTTTAAGAGAGGTTTTGACTGTTCCCTTACCTGTGCTTTGGTATGTGGATGACCACAGGCCCTACCCCTGCCTGGAGCTAAACAGAGAGTCCTTGCTCAGCTATGGTGGTATATGAGACCAAACTGAAACCTAGATCTGAGTGTGGGCAAACAGCAGAGTCCTGCCCCAGGAAGAGCAGAGAACACTCTGCAGTCTCCCCCCAAACCCTTTACTGTTTTGTGGGCTGTGCTCTGGAGGTGCAGGTTGACTTCCTTGATTCCCTCTGCCAGTTCTCACCACGGGGCTGCTTTGAGGTCCATGTTTCCTCTGCATTCACTCTGGCATGGCAGAGTTCTCTCATTACCCCTTCAAGTTGTTCCAGGTGAACCCTTGGTGAGGAAGTTTAGAAACCACACCCTCTGCCATGAAACACACCCAGAGATCTAAGCACTTGGTCTAGCTACACTGAGGCTGTGCTCATAGTGGCTTTTTCCAACCGTGCTTCTAGTGAAACAGATCTTTCCCATGGAACTTCTAATTTGCCTTAGACTAGGAAATTTTATCACTCAGTTTTTCCTGTGGGTTCTGGGGCTCTATATTTTGACTAGAGTCATAATTTGACTGCTTTTGCAATTTGGGGGGGAATTCCTGTCTTCATGTGGCCATCTTAGCTCTGCACTCTCTAGCTTGTTTTTAATGAGTTCTCCATCTCTTCCTTAGTCAATTCTCTTTCCATAGATCTGACAGGTAAACTATTCCTTGATCTCCTATTTTGCTTATAATATTGTCTTTTACGTCTAAATCCTGTACCCATTTGTATAGGGTGTGAGATGGTGTAATTCAAGTTTCTGCCATATACTATCTTCCAATTTTTCCAGAAGTTTTTATTGAAGATTGAGTTCCTAGACCAGAAACTGAACTCTTTGGTTTATCAAACAACAGATTACTATAAGGATTTCCTTTTCTCTTTTGCATATAGTCCATTCCACTGATACACCACTATTTTTTAGCCAGCACCAGACAGTTTTGATGACTGATGTTTTATAATGTAATTTTAGATCTGGTAAAGCTAAACAACCTTCTCTTATACTTTTTGCCCACTAAATCACTAGATATTCTTGACCTTTCCTTCATATGAATTTGGTTATGATTTTTCTAGTTCTTTAAAGTAACTTTTTGGAAGTTTGTTGGTAAGGCACTAAATAAGTAGATTAATTTAGATCAAATTGTCATTTTTATTGTATTAACTCAACCCATCCATGAGCAGTTGATATTTGTCCCGTAATTTAAATCTGATTTTAGTTGTTTCATAGAGTCTTGGCAGGTAGTTACACAAGTATTTTATATTGCTTATTTATATTTTGTATTATAATTGCTTTATTTGGGATATATTACATTTTATAGTATAAATTATATTATGTATTATATATTATTTTTAATGTATATTTTCTGAAAAATATTATTATTATATATTATGTTTTATGTAATATATATTATGCATTATATATTATATATTATGTATTATATATTAAAAGGATTTCTCTTTCTATTTCTTACTGCTATATCTTGCTAGTAATATACAGAAATACTGAGGATTTATGAGGATTTACTTTAAGTCTTGTGACTTTGCTAAAATTGTTAATGGTTTTGAGTAGCTTTTTGATGATTTTTAGGTTTCTCTAGGAATACCATTATGTCAACTGCAAAGAGTGAGAATTTTGTATCTTCATTCCCAAATGTAATTCTTTCAATATTTTTTCTTCTCATTGCTGAAGCTAACATTTCTAATACAATATTGAATAGTAGTGGTGGTAAGAGGCATTCTTGTTTCATGCCTGATCTTACTGGGAATGCTGCTGGCTTATCCACATTGCATATGATGCTTGTTGATCGTTTTAGATAGATATTGTTTATCATTCTAAGGAGCAATCCATTTATTCCTATGCTCTCTAGTGTTTTTATTTTTTATTTTATTTATTTTAGGGTTTTTTTTTTTTTTTGCAAGGCAAATGGGGTTAAGTGGCTTGCCCAAGGCCGCACAGCTAGGTAATTATTAAGTGTCTGAGACCAGATCTGAACCCAGGTATGCTTGACTCCAGGGCTGGTGCTTTATCCACTGCACCACCTAGCCACCCCTTCTCTAGTGTTTTTAGTAGGAATAGGTGCTATATTTTGTCAAAGCCTTTTTCAGCATCTATTGAGGTAATCATAAGATTTCTGTTAGGTTTGTTATTGACAGAGTCAATTAAACCAAGTTTTCCTAATATTGAACCAGCCCTGCATTCTTGGGATAAATCTTACTTGATCATAGAGTATTATCCTATTGATAACTTCCTGTAATAACTTTGCTAAGATTTTATTTAAGATTTTTCATCTATATTCATTAAGGAAATGGGTCTATAATATTCTTTCTCTGTTTTGATTCTTCCTGGTTTAGGTACCAGCATCATATTAGTGTCATAGAAAGAGTTAGGCAGAATTCAATATTGACCTATTTTTTCAAAGAGTTTATATAGAGTTGGAAGCAAATTGCATCTTAAATGTTCATTTGTGCATCCATCTGGCTCTGGAGATTTTTTCTTAGGGATTTCAATAATGGCTTGTTGAATTTCTTTTTCTGATGTAGTGTTATTTGGATATTTAATTCCCTCCTCGTTTAAACTGACAACTTATATTTTTGCAAGTATTTATCCATTTGACTTAGATTATCAAATTTATTGGCAAATAAATTTGTTGGAAAAATGGCTTTGGAACAATACCTTAAATTATTCTTCATAGCTGGTGTGAACTCATCTTTTTCATTTATGATACTAAAAATTTTGTTTTCTTCTTTTGTTAAATCAAATTAACTGAAGATTTATCGATTTTATTAGTTTTTTTCCTAAAATCAACTCTTGGTTTTATTAATTAGTTCAATAGTTTTCTTGCTTTCAATTTTATTAACTTCTCCTTTAATTTTTAGAATTTCTACTTTGGTATTTAATTGAGGGTTTTTAATTTGTTCTTTCTCAAACTTTTTAGTTGCATGCTTAGTTCATTGATTTCCTCTGTCTATTATATTCACATTAGCATTTAAAGATAAAATATATCCTGTAACAACTGCCTTGACTATATCCCATAAATTTTGATATGTTGTCTCATTATTGTGATTATCTAGGATGGAATTATAAATTCTATTAATAATTTGTTGTTTCATCCACTCATTTAAAATGAAGTTATTTAGTTTCCAATTAGTTTTAGTTCTGTTTCTCCATGGCCCATTATTGCATGTGATTTTTATTGCACCATGATCTGAGAAAGAATTATTCACCATTTCTGACTTTCTCCATTTGATTATAAGGTTTTTATGTCCTAGTACATGGTCAATTCTTGTGTAAGTTCCATGTACTGCAGGAAAAAAGGATATTCCTTTATATCCTCATTCAATTTTCTCCAAAAGTCTATCATGTCTAGGTTTTCTAACATTCTATTTACCTCCTTAACTTTCTTCTTGTTTATTTTATTATTAGTTTTATTTAAATTTGCTAGTGGGAGGTTGAGGTCTCCCACCAATAGAGGTTTTTCTGTCTAAGTCTTCTTGTAACTAATTCAGCTTCTCCTTTACTAATCTGGATTCCATACCTGTTGGTACATATATATTCAGTACTGAAATTATTTCATTGTCTATGGTACCTTTTAGGAGTATATAGTTTCCTCCTTATCTCTTTTTAATGAAATTTATTTTTGCACCTGCTTTGTCTGAGATAAGGATTGCTATGCCTGACTTTCTCACTTCAGCTGAAGCAAAATGTATTCTGTTCTCATCTTTTACCTCTACTCTATATGTATCTCTCTCCTTCAAATGAGTTTCCTGTAAGCAGTATATTGTAGGACTCTGGTTTTTAATTCAGTCTGCTATTCACTTACATTTTTATGGGAGAGTTCATCCTATTCACATTCAAAGTAGTAATTACTAACTCTACATTGTCCTCCACGCTATGTTCCTTTTGTTGTATTTTTCATTTTTTTTTCACTTTATCCATATTCCCCAGCAATTTGCTTCCAGAATATCAGTATGTTTCCCCCCTTATATTCAACGCCCCTTCCCTTTCTTCTATTAATTACTCTTTTCCTACCCCCTCCCACTTTCCCCTTTTAATACTTGAAAGGTAAAATAAGTCCCTTAACTGAGTGGGTGCAGGTTCATCCTTCTTTGAGCCAAATCTGTTGGGAATAAGATTCAGACAGTTTTCACATTCTCCCCTCTTCCCCTCTATTACAATAGATACTTTGTACCTCTTTTTTGTAATGTGATTTACCCCATTCAATCTCCTCCATGCTCCTGTCTCTTTAGCTTCCCCCCTTTTTAAGGAGATATTATTTTTAAATCATTCTATTAGAGTCACAGACAGGTCCTGAGTGTACATTACTTCTCGTCAAGTATATTCTCTTTAATAGAATTACAATTCTCAAGAGTTATGAAAATCTTTCTGCCAGGTGGGGATATAGCAAGTTTTATCTTACTGGATAGCAGTTCTTTATCCATTTTTTCCCTTTTTTTCCCTTTTCATGGGCCTCTTGTATCTGCTGTTTGAAGTCCAAATTTTCCATTTAGCTCTGGTCTTTTCATCAGGAAAAGTTGGAGGTCTCCTATTTCGTTTAATATCCATCTTTTTCCCTGGAAGAGAAAGCTCAGTTTTGCTGGATAGTGAATTCTTTTGTTTTGTTTTGTTTTTAGTTTTTTTTTTTTTTTGTAAGGCAAACAGGGTTAAGTGGCTTGCCCAAGGCCACACAGCTAGGTAATTATTAAGTGTCTGAGACTGGATTTGAACCCAGGTACTCCTGACTCCAGGGCCAGTGCTTTATCCACTACGCCACCTAGCCACCCCGATAGTAAATTCTTGATTGCATTCCAAACTCCCTTGCTCTTCGGAATATCACATTCTAGGCCCTTGGATCCCTTACTGTTTTAACAGCTAGATCCTGTGTAATCCCTACTGTGGCTAATCAGGATCTAATTTTTTTTTTCTTCTTGGCTACTTACAGGATTTTCTCTTTTATCTGATATTTCTGGAATTTGGTCACAAAATTCCTTGATGTTTTAATTTTGGGATCCCTTTCAGGAGGGAATCAATGTATTCTTTCAATAAGTAATTTGCCATCTGGTTCCATGGGATCAGAGCAATTTTCCATCACTAAACACAGAAATATTGATCTAAGGTTTTTTCTTTTTAGTCCTATATGCTTTGAGGAAGCTCTATGATTCTTAAATTGTCTCTCCTTTATCTATTCTCGAGGTCAATGGTTTTTCCAATGAGCTATTTTTCATTTTCTTCTATTTTTTCAATTTTATGGTTTTGCTTAGCATATTCTTGTCTCATGAAGTTATTAGTTTCCATAGATTCCATTCTTTATTTTAGAGAAGAATTTTCTTCATTGACCTTTTTCAACTCCTTTTCCAATTGGTCATTTCTAGTTTTTAAATTTTATTTATTTATTTATTCTTATTTTTTACAAATGAAGTTTGTTATACATTACTAAAATATTCTTGTTTAAGAGTAAACATAATACCTCCTCCCCAAAAAAATATAGACCCACATTAGCGATAAAGTAAAGAGAAAAAAATTAGAATTAATAATAATAATAATAATAATAATAATAATAATAATAATAATAATAAATATGTGTAGCCAGGTGACACAGTGGATGGAGCACTGGTCCTGGAACCAGGAGCACCCAAGCCCAAATCTGGACCCAAACACCCAACAATCAACCAGTTGTGTGACCTTGGGCAAACTACCCCAACCCCACTGCCCTGCAAAATCCCCCCCAAAAAAGACCTAAAATAATAATAATAATAATAATAGTAATGACAATAACAATAATAATAATAATAATAGAAGGGGCGGCCAGGTAGCACAGTGGACAGAGCACCTGTCTTGGAGTTAGGGGTACCCAGGTCCAAATCCAGCCTCAGATACCCAAGAATCATCTAGTTGTGTGGCCCTAGGCAAGCCACCTAGCCCCATTCGCACTGTAAACCCCCCCAAAAATAATAATAATAAAAATGTGTTTCAGTTTGTATTCTAACACCTCCAGCTCTGTCACAGTTGCATCACATTCTTAATGATAAGTCCATCACAAAAGCTACTTCCATATTTTTCCACCATTGTCATTGCTGATTGCAACTCCCTCCATTTGCACTTTCCCACTACCATATAAAATATTTTCCTCTCTCCTTTCACTCTGTGCCTCTACTTAAATGTGTTGTAGGGTAGTTGAGTGGTGCAGCAGACAGATACCTGGCCCTGAGCTCACATACTACCCCTTAGGCCCACCATCCACCCGGCCCTATGGTCCCAGACAGGCCATCCAATCCCAGCCCTTCGCAAGAAGTAAAAAAAGAAAATGTGTTATATCTGACCACTCTCCCCCTATGGTCCATCCTCTCCTCCATCATTCAAATCCCCCCTTCCCTCTGTCCCCCTTCTCTTCTTCTTGCTTTAGATTTCTATACCACATTGAGTATATATATATATATATATATATATATATATATATATGTATATATATACATATATATGTATGTATATTTGCTGTTGACTCTCTTAGCCACCTCTGATGAGAGCAGATTCCCTCATTCCCCCTTGCCTTACTACCTTCCATATCATTGCAATAGCTCATTGTAATAAAAAAATCTTATTATATGAAATATCTTAGCCTATTCCACTTATCCTTTTTCTTTCTCCCATTACATTAGCCATTGACTCCATTTTTACCCTATATTATGTCTTCAAATTCAGCTCTCTCCTGTGCTTCATATATAAAAGCTCTTTCTACCTGCTAGATTAAATGAGAAAGTTCATGTGAGTATTATCAGTATCATTTTTCTATGTAGGAATACATTTAGTTCATCATCATTAAGTCCCTTATATTTTACCCTTCTCCTCCAATCTCTATGCTTCATCTGAATCCTGTATTTGAAGATCAAACTTTCTGTTCAGCTCTGGCCATTCCAACAGGAACAATTGATATTCTCTCTCGTTCATTAAAATTGCATCTTTTTTCCATGGAAGATGCATTCAGATTTGCTGGGCAGTTGATTCTTGGTTGTATTTCAAGTTCTTTTGCCTTCTGGAATATTGTATTCCAAGCCCTATGACCTTTTAATGCAGTTGCTGTTAAGTCCTGTGTGATCCTGACTGCAGATCCATGATATTTGAATTGTGTCCTTCGGTTTGACTTGGGAGTTCTGGAATTTGGCTATAATATTCCTGGGGGTTGTTTTTGGGGGGGATGTCTTTCTTGGGGAGATTGGTGGTTTCTCTCCATTTCTATTTTGCCCTCTGATCCTAGGATATAAGGGCGATTTTCCTGTAGTAATTCTTTGAAAATGATGTGAAGTCTCTTTTCCTGATCATGACTTTTAGGTATGCCAATAATTTTTAAATTATTTTTCCTGTATCTGTTTTCCAAATCAGTTATATTTTTCAATGATATGTTTCACATTTTCTTCTAATTTTTTCATTCTTTTGGTTTTGAAGTATTGTGTCTTGATTTCTCATAAAATCAGCAGCTTACCTCAGTTCCATTCTACATCTGAAGGATTTCTTTTCCTCAGAGAGATTTCTTATCTTTTTTTCCATGTGGCCAATTCTTCTTTTCAAAGAATTCTTCTCCTCAATGACTTTTTGAACTGTTTTATCCATTTGATCCATGCTGGTTTTTAACTTGTTATTTTCTTCAGCATTTTTTTAGCTGCTGACTTTTTTTCATGTTTTTCATGTTTTTCCTTCATCTTTCTCATTACTTTTCCCCAATTTTTCTTGTATATCCCTCACTTGATTTTCAAAGCCTTTTTTGAGCTCTGTCATAGCCTGAGCCTAATTTCTGTTTTTTCTTGGAGTCTTGAGATGCAGGAGATGCAGGAGCTTGTACTTCCTCATCTTCAGATTGAGTATTTTGATCCTTCTTGGGATCATAGACAAAGAATTTCTCAGTGGTGTTCCTCTTTTTCCTCTGCTTATTCATTCCTCCAGCCTGTGCCTGGTTTTGGGGTGCTTCCTGAGCTTTTGAGTATTATTGGGAGACCACCACACAAGGATCTCCATGTGTATAAGTCTCTGTCTTCCCTCCTGGTCTATGAATGACCACAAGTGCACCCTTCTGCCATGGGGCTGAGGTGGGGGGGGGGCTGCTGTTCTTTGGGGCACCTAGATTGTGATTAGGATCTGAATGTGTTCAGAGCCCCAGAGTCCTGTTCCAGGGACAGAGAACAGACCTCAGCAGTCTTTCAGGTAGATTTCTGCTGGCCTTTCTTCATTTTCCTAGTATCTTGTGTTGTGGGAGGGGCTGGTTCACAGACCTTGGTGTTGAATCCCTAGAGACTGTTAACTGGCTTTAGTAACTGCAAGTGGGCTGGCCAGTAGGGGGTGCTAGTCACTTTATCTGGAGTGTCTGTGACTTTAATTTGTGGCCCACTTCCTGGGGGAGGCACCAGCGTCCTATCAAATGTGGGCTGGGACCTTGGGCTAGATATTTTATCTCATTATTCTACTGAAAGATCTGCTGCTCACAATTGAATTGGGGGTGGGGACAGTGGGGCCTGTTAGTGTGCTTTTTCTGGGAAGAGTCCCACAGTGATGGGAGGAAAGGGTCTCAACTCGAAACACTGGAACTCCGCCTTGGTCTTCCAGACCAGTTGAATCGAGCAGATTGATGTCTAGGCACACTGCTAGTCTCCTACCTGCTGCTCTGGAATTCTTCCTCTAGCCTCACTGGAGTTCTCCCCAGCTACTCACACAGCCAAAGCTTCCATAGCTGTTCTCAGATTAGTCCGCAAGCCTCACTTTGCTGCTCCTGGCTCACCCATGCTCCTGTGAGACAGTGTTATTGGCAAATATTCTCCTAACTTCTTTTTCTGAGTCTTGTCAACTGAAATTCTGTTAAGAGTCTTGATTCATATTAGCTCTGAGGGAAAGGCAGGAGATCCTAGGACATTTCCTGGCTTCTCTCCACCATCTTGGCCAGTACTTCCAACCAATCCATTTCTAACTTGGTTTTTAAAAAAGCAGGCCTGAGACAAAGTGCCAATAAACCATAAAGTAACTTGTTAATTACCTTGTAAGGAACCAATTTGCAAATCATTGTATTACTTCATGTAGCTCCGTGGTTCTCTTAGGGACCCAGATATTTTATATATGATCTTATGTGGGAAGGTAGACCTAAACCAATGAGATTTGTGACTTGAATGATCATCTTAAGACAAGTCCACCATGAAGGACAATACAAAGTTTGATTGGATCATTGGTTATTGTCCTTTATTGAAGAAGATCAAAATGGTATCATTATGTTTGAGATAAATCTCAGTGTATACAACTGTGATGGATTAGACCAAGATGAGCTCAGAATGCTCTACCATAGGATAATTCATGTGAATACCTGGAGAGCTTGTTCTAAACATATATATATATATATATATATATATATATATATATATATATATATATATCACATTCCTTTTAGCTCCTTCAATTCTTTCTTGCTCCTAGACCACAGCACTCTCCCCGATGATGGTATGTTATTCTGGTCAATCCTGTGCTCTACTCCTGGCATTTCCTGGAGTTGTTTGGCAGAAAACATCATATCAACTGTTCCTGAGAACTTTTCTAAACCCATACTGGCTCTCAGGGAGGCAACCACATTCCAGGTTAAGGTTCAGCCTATTGAGAAAGACTTGGGTTAAAATCTTATAAAAAATAACCAAAAGAGAAGCATCATTTTGATTGTCACAAGACAATCTATCACCTTTACCTTTATAGAGTTGAACAATGAAGGCATGTTTGAATTCTATGCCATATAAACTGGAAAATTTTAGTCAGATTTTGGATGAGCAATGAACCCCCTTCCCACCCTTGCATGTATCAGCTGGAATAAGATCAGCACCAGGTATTTTGTCTTTTGAAAAGGGACTAATGGTATTTAAAAATCTCTTCTTCAGGTAGAACTTCAGCTAAGGACAAATTGATTTTAGCTATGGAAGTGTTCAGTCCATCTCTCTACGATTATTGTCCTAACATTAATCAATGTAATTCCAATAGCATTGAGTAGTTGAAATGCAGTATAGGTCTTTTGTCCATAAATAGCCTTCAGGGCATCATAAAAGCACTTTGGATTATTATCTCATAAAACTAAATTTCATTGACCTTTACTGAGTCAAGAGTCCTGCGACTCTTTAAACTTCACCTGTACTTTACTTGTGATAGAACTAAATACTGCCTTCTTAGAAATGGATTACCTATCCTGTTGGTTAGCTCTGATGAGTTATTGTTTTTCATTTATCAGCTTTTGCATTCCCCCATTATTTTTATCATCTTGATGTTCGTGAGTGATCTGCAGTGCTGTACTCCAGATCTCTGAAAGTTGCCCACTCTTTTCCTGCTACACTGTTGTCAATTGTCTGTTGGCTCAAATTATCCTCCAAGTTAGCAACAAATTGTTCCCACTCAGAAAAACATTCATTAATGTGTCATTAATAATTTTAGTAATCATTTTGCCTTGGGGTCCCTGCTTTGGTTGAATGTGAATACTTAGCTTAGAAAGGATGAGTCTGTGATCAGTCCAACATTCTGTATCACAAATTGCCTTGTTACTCTCACAACCTATCTGTCTCTTCTCCTTACAATCACATAGTCTATTAGATATTAATATTTGTTATGAGAAAGTTACATTGCATTTAGGTAAAAGGAAGATGGTGGGTTTTTTTAGGTTTCTGTAAGGCAAATGGGGTTAAGTGGCTTGCCCAAGGCTATACAACTATATAATTATTAAGTATATGAGGCTGGATTTGAACTCAGGTACTCCTGACTCCATGGCTGGTGCTCTATCCACTGCACCACCTAGCTGCCCCTGAGAAATCATATTCTTAAGGAAGAAAAATAAAGTATAAGAAATGGCAAAATTACATAATGAGATAACAGTTTTAAGAAGGTGTTTTGATGAGAAGGTCACCCATGAGTCTTCAGTAGTAGTGACCATTGATTTTGATGTTTCCAACTTCATACATCCCAAGGACTTCCTGTCATGTCTGGTAGTCTGAGCTTACTCTCATATTAGAGTCACTTAGAATTATAAGCTTATCCTCTTTTGATACATTCATTATAAGGATCTTCAAGTCTCTACAAAATTTTTCTTTGATTTCATCAAGGTTCATCATGGTGGGAGCACAGGCACTGAAGATGGTGACATGGAGTTTTCATGTAAGTTTCAATGTCAGTGTCATGAGTCACTCTTTTGGTAGGCATTCAAGCTTGCTGACTAGATTAGTTTTATTGCAAAGTCCTCCAGCTTCACAGTACTACCCTTCACTATGGCCACTTCAGTAAAATGTGTATTCAGCTCCGACTTTAATAAGCTGGCCTTCATTTGTCAGTCTTATTTTACTAAGGGCTGCTATTTGCTTATGTTTCTTGCTGCATTCTCTTGCAACAAGATATGTTTATTATTCAGGTCTATTGGATCTTGTGTTTTCTTTAAGTGTGCACACATTCCAGGCTCCAATGATGAGTGGAATCTTCTTTGAAGAAATTTTTGTATATGATTTTGTGTCTGGATTGTACTATGGGATTCCTCCCTGGCATGCCAAGGTTGGGTAGGCAGATGATTTTTAGGCACCTTTTCTAGCCCTTTCCTCACACTAGAAGTGAGCAGTACAATCTTTAAAAGGGCTGCTCAGTGACCCAAGAGCCTGCCAAATCCCACTGTTGCTTTTACTGGGGAAATGACCCGATTGTTTGGTCCACCTGTGTGCATGGTTTTGTCAATGGCTCATGGTTTATCTATGCCTGCTACTTTGTCACTTTCCTGTAGCCACAGGATTTTGAATAGGTATGGTTAAGTGGTATGATGATGTCCTTGATGCCTGCATAGATTGGGTTTAAATGAGGTAAGAGTTGCATGAAGTATTGCATGAAGAGAGAAGACTTTCTCTTCCAGAATTATTGTGATCCAGGAGCAAACCATATTCCAGGCAACTGGTGATGGCTCTAGATGCAGTGAATGACTTTGACATCTTTAATGTCTAACAAAGCTCTAAGTACTCCACAGCATCTGCTTAAGCTGTCTTCATAACTGTTGGAATGAAGTGTTCTCATCTGCCCAATCCACTAGTAGAAGACTTCACAAGGTTGGGGTAGACACCACTAATTACTCGCTAATAAGTTTACCCTTAATAAGCTTACCCTCAACCTGATTTAGCCCTACCTAGGATGTGGTCACTGTGCATGGTATGGTTTCTTGGAGCCATTAGTACGAGTTATGTTGCTCAGGTGGACATTCAAGAGGGAAAGCAGCCCTGAAAAGGACAATCATCACACCAGAGGTACAAGTCTTCCTTAAATACATCCTATGCCCCAAAACAACAATTACATCTCTTATGATCATTCAAGTAGGTGTCTTGTGGTAACAAATGGGTTAATTTTATAGTTTGGGAAGATACAGCTCAATGCAAGTTATACGTAAACATTTCACTGGTAAGCCTAAATTGGGGGGGGGAATGCAGAATCTGTCATGATTAAAACAAATTACTTTTAGCTACTTTCTTTTCACTGCTTTCCCAGATACAGAGCCTGCTTGTAAAAAAGGCTCTCTAGAGACTAGATTATTATTAAATTTATTACACATATCATATTAATCAATATATAATCATAATTCAACATTATCTCCTTTTAATTAATAAGGGCAGAGTTTCTTATAAGCAGATTATTTTGATTTATTAATTATTTAGATTTATAAATTTCTTGATCATGTAAACTTGATATAAAAGGGAAAAGAGAGCCATATATGAAAAGGAAAAACTTCCTTAGTTGTTTGACTCCAGGCATGAGTCTTAACTGACAACTAATTATATTGTCAAATGGTGTTAAAGGTAAGGCTCAAGATTCACCAGATGGAGAATGTTTTTTCCCAGAAAGGAAAATAGAGTCAAGAGATTCCCACCTAAATTGTGTCCTAGGTCATCCTCATAAGTCTTCTCAGTCTCAGACATCTGCCTTAACAGTACACAGAGTGTCACACATACCCATTTTCTATTATTGGTTTTATGTCTATTAAGACAACTATCCTGTAATCAAAATTGAAAACAAATTTAATTACCAGGAATGTTATCCTTAAATGGGAAAAACATCATTAACTACAACTTGAAGATTAAGTATATTTAGGAAAAAAACTGCTACTTCTATGAATCATTAAAACTAGGTGAACAGTATGAAGGAGAAAGAAAATCTTAATTTATAGAAGGAATAACTACAAACCTTGGACCATTTCCAATTTCTTGTGTCCATAATCTACATCAAACATTAACTGCTTCTCGGCCTGGAGGTTTAGAGATGTTAGCTGCTTCAGAACCCATCTGATTTTCAATGTCAGATCACCTGTGAGCACCAAAATCCAAGAGGGTTGTATGCTCTTTTAAGGTATGTCAGGTGGATCCAAGACTCTACTCCTTGGATTTTGGTAGCAGTGGGAATACTGAGGACTTCAAAAAGAAATTTCTGTCATGACTCCAATGAGTGCTTTTGGAGCTATCATTTCCAATAGATCCAGTTACCAGGTTGGATCAGGAGCAGTCTCAGCTGTTCTTCCTAATGAATGAAACTCAGACACCTTGGTAAGTCTATATTATTTCCTATGTTGACCCCATACAGTACTGCAGGAAGGAGTTTTGAACTTCTATGGTTCACACCTACAGGTACAGTAGCATTGGGCATCTTCTTACTGTCCCATAGGAAGTTGGCTTATGAGAACCAAATGGTCTAAATCAAAGAGCTAGGCAAGTTAAAAGAAAAGCTTTGGATGAGGGAATACCTAACTCCTCAGAGAATTTTGTAAGGGAGGTCCCAAATATACCATTAGCTCTTTAAACCATTTCTAAGAATTGGGGTTTATAGGAAGAATAGAGGTGCTACAACTTAACTAATGAAGCTCCTGTGAAGAGGGTACCTCTATTACTGAGTATTTTTCTAGGAATCCGCCTTAATGGAATGAGTTTTCCTCAGAAGATTTTTCTACCACAGAGGTTTCTCTATACCCCCAAGAAAACATACAAATGATAACCAAAGCATTTTTGTAACCAAGGATAGGTGGCAGTTGGATGAAGTCAATCTTCCAGGTTTCAAAAGGCACAACTAAGAGAAGAAAGTGTCCTTGAGTTGACTTCATCAACCTGGATGCATTGCACTTGAGGCAGATGGGACACATCTTATAGACAGTAATAGCAACCCTATGAAAACTCCACCACCATTATTTTTGACTTTCATAAACTAACTTGTTAGGTGCTCAGTAACTAAATGAATGAAAGTGTTCCATCATAGGGAAGAATAAGTTGTTAGAAGTCTAACTGGACCAACCATAGTGCCATAGTCTTATCAATGTAGCATCCCTACTTTTGAAGTCTCTCCTGGCTTGTGATTTTTAGGTGCTTGGTCAGTCAAGTTATTTTCAGTCTTAATTTCTATTTTCTTGACTGTTCCCAGGAATTTCAATTACTGAGGGAAGCGATAAAGTCTAACAGATGGGAAATTTTTTTCTGATTTTTTCAATGGATTATCCTGAGTAAGTAAGGAAACCCTGATGTTTCCATAACATCTAAAAGTCCTAAACCTCTCTGATTGTATACCTTCTGCCTACTGCCTCAAATTTGCTTAGTTGTACTGAACCGGTAGCAGGTAACGATGAAACTTCAGTCATATTTGTGGCATGGTGATGATATAACATCAATTAGTCTCCTTTCTCATTTCTGAGGCAGAATCCATCAAAGTACCCAGTCAAAGTCTCCTCTTTCTAAGGAAGTTTCCTTAAAGTCCTCTCCAGGGAAAAAGAAAGCATTTCGGTATATTATAGAGTCACAATCTAAAGTTTCATTTTCCACCTCAGATAGGTAAGTGGAAGAATTGAGTGTGTTAACAACAAATATATTCCCTCCTTTTTCAGAGTCAAATAAATCCATAGCATTTGAAACCCACAAACTGGAGGTTATTAAACGCATAAGTTAACATTCACAAGGTGGAATTTTCCTTTTCCAGAAAGGAAACATCATAACAGCAAAATAGAATCAAGAATGTACCGCACAGGCCATGTTCCAGGTCATCCTTTCCTCATAACTCTTTCCCAGGTACAGCCATCCATCTTTAATAATCCTCAGACTGCTATACATGCCATTTTCTATTATTGCCTGAATGCCAGTTCTGATAATCAAAAAATTCTTATTTAATAGATGGAATAACTGCAAATTCATGAATGGTTTCTGGGATTTTCTTGACATACACATACACACACATTGTTTGCACATAATTTTTTATCTGTTTGTTAGATTGTCAGCTTCTTACAGCTTCTTTTGCAATTCTTTTTATGTCCTACATTTAGCATGGTGCAGGTATAAAATAAGCACTTAAATTCTTTTTGACTATCTAACAGGATTAGTTTTACATGTAAACGTTATAGAATTGGATTAGTAAAGTTGTAGTTCATATCTTTTTTTTCAAAACCTAATTAAAAGTGAAGCAAATTTACTTTGTTTTTCTTTATCCTATTATCCTTTGACCCAAATGACAAGAATTAAGAACATGACAAATGTTACATTGAACATATAATATATAAGAGAATCTGAATAGTGAAAGTTATAGTTGAAATTATTGCTCTAATCTAAAAATAATGAGCATTTTATTTCTTTTTAAATAAAATTAATTTATATCATAAATCTATTGATGGGCTAACTAAAATTTTGGTATTTTTTTCCTATTGGGGTCCATATTAAAGTTATTTTAAAGGAATATTTTTTACTTTATTAGAAGAGACATTGAAAAATGTAGTTTCATAAAGGAATTCAAATAATAAATGTAGTTTGTTACATCTCTGATGGTTATATCTCTGTTGTTTCAAAATATGCTTTAATTTGAATTCTTATTGAATTCTAAATTTGTATTCCCTGGAGAGGGAGAGGGTTTCAATTACTTATTTCTACTAATTTTAAATTCACAGTACACCTGAAATAGGTCCAGACCAGAGTCTTTTCTATCATTTTCTATCAGCTATAATGTATACATCAACCAAACAGCCCTTAAATTCTGATGTATCATATCTTCTACTCTCTATCCGATAAATCTCAAAATTCTAGAGTTACATAGTATTCTTGCCTTTCCTTTCTCACCACCCAATCAATTTTCACTAGATTTCACTTTGGCTTCTAAACCCACAACACATGAAACTGAGATTTTTCCCTCTCATATTGATGATTTGGTAAAGGGAAACTAGTTCATCTTTTGCCTTAGTTCTTACATAGTCTTTAATTCTTTAATTCCTAAATGGGCATTGCCTCAGACAAGCTAACATCTTGGAAAGACCTTAGCTTAAAAAGGCCAAGGTCTCCCACTGCATCCTGAGCTATTGCCAGTTGTCTTGCCAAGCCCTAAATCTTGTCACTTGATTCTGATGATTCTGGAAGAAAAAATGAGACTGATGACTTTGCACAGCCCTGCCTCACTTAAATCTAATTCATTTTTAAGTCAAGAAATTAATCACTTGATGTCTTTGGTACTCTTGAGATATGAGCGAACAATAACAATTTAAAATATTCCCTCAGAAGTCATAATGATCTTTCATTTCTTAAATCTTCAGTTGTGTTATACCCTTCTCAAAAATCCTTAAGGAATTCCTATTGCCAGTATGGTAATATACAGTTTGTCCTCAAGTTTTAATGAAATTTAATTAGTTTAAATATAATCTAGTATTTAAAGTAATCCACTTTATTTCCAGCCTGTCTTTCATATTATTCATCTTGCTTTTGTACTCTATGTTCTGGCAAAACATGAGTACTAGTTGTTATCTTCTGCTTTGGTAAAGTCACTCTAAGCAGTCATTCCCCTCCTTATCACTGTTATTCAGAATTCTTTTATTTCTTCAAGGTTTAGTAAAATATTTACTATCTCCCAGTTGAATACCTCTGTAATTATCCTGAAAAATATATTTTTTCCCTTCCCAAATATTTATAGAATATCTTTCTAGATCATCATTTTGCCTACTTTTTTATGTTTATCTGTGTTTGTATCAAACCTCCTTACATATACTAGAGAGTGAAAAGTGCATTTTTTCATTCTTTTGAATTTAATATTTAACATAGGACTCTATTCATAACAAGTAGTGAAAAAATATTTGTTCAGTTTAATTGCTCATATTTAGCTTAATGAATAAAATCACAACTACTGAAGTGATCATTCAAGGCTCCCACAATCTGAAATTACCTTTTCTTTGCAAACTATTATTGCTTGGTATAAAAATTCAGAATACTGCTTAAAAACTAGTTCTTACCTGTTCACTTAGATTCTTCATCAATTCTGATCACACTCATATCTAGAATGATCATTCTACAAATCTAAAATTTACTGAAATTAATCTAAAAGATCCTGCTCAATCCCATCTTGAACATTAAAGTTTTGGTTAGTACATTGGTTTTTTGTTCTTGTTTTAATTTTTTTCCTACCTAACAAGGACCCAAAGATATTTGACTTGAGGAGAGATAAAAAATATTTGCAAAGATATCTAGTATCCTGCTTACCCTACATATATGAATAGTTCTCAGGAATAGAGATAAGTAAATGATACATGATCTAGTACTAGTTTTGTAGGTAGAAATCTAAAGGGATTAGGAATTGTAATTAGAAATTACTAAATTAGTTATACATGGATTCAGAGTGACTGAATAGAGTGAAAGGGACTCAAATATTTCTTTCCTTGGTCATGTGCTAAGTAAACTGTTTTGAAAATGAATATTCTATGTTTTCAAGACTGGATCAGGAGGCAGACTCCCAAAGACCCTATGATTTCTTTCTTTCTTTCTTTCTTTCTTTCTTTCTTTCTTTCTTTCTTTCTTTCTTTCTTTCTTTCTTTGTTTCAGTGAAATAATCACATTTAATCAAGACAAAGTCATACTATTTCATTTTGTGAATCTTTGATCTAGATTTCTTCTCTGTACTGATTCTGACCTTTCATTCCAACATTTTCTCTAGGATTGCTTATACTTTGGACCACGAATTTATCTTTTTCTTTGAAAATAAGCTAATTTAAAATAAGTAGATTTTCATAGAATTACATTGTTTTGGAACTTAAAAATTATACTTGTAATCATGGAGTCTAATTCCTTCCCATATCTTTCTTACAGATGAATAAATGGAATCCTAGAGAGACAAAGTAGCTTGCTTATTTAAATGCAACTGATGGCAGAGATAGAATTGAAATGTATTCCCCATTTCTGCTTTTAGAAGCTGCTAAGAAATAGTTAGTTAATGGGTTATGGAACTCAAGCTTATCCACTACTAAAGTTGTTACAGATTCTGAAGACAAGGCAATACATAAGTGAGGCAATAACAATGAGTGACTGTTTTATGCATAACAGGAGTGTGTAGTCACATGTAGTATACTATTTCATGAAAATAGCAACATCCCCCTTTGCCAAAAATATCTTCTCTGTTGACTTTGCATTTTTTTCTACTTCCTTTTTCAATAAGGCACTAAAAACAGTTGCTAGAATGTACACATTTTCAAAAGAGTGTGCAAAGTCAGCTTTTATTAGCCTTTGTAAAGAAAATTCTGATCATTTCACATTTCTTCATAGTGGGAAAAGAGATATGGCTAGTATAGAAGCAATGAGAGACCATATTAGCTCACAAAGACTCAAATATATAGGAGAGAAGCAGTTTAGTCTTTTTGATTGAGTCATTCAAATATGGAATCATAGCTCCCTCAAGTTAATGTTAAGAAGAGAGACTGGAAAGGTTTCTATGTTGTTTCTGTTTTGTTTTGTTTTGTTTTATATTTGATTTATATGTAAATAGCTTTGTTCTGTATAACTCTTATCAGCATCAAAAACTAGATCATCTTAAAATGGATACATGCTTTCCAAAAATATTCATCACTATTATGTAGGATATGTAATTTAGAGTCCAAATAAAAAAAGTTATTCACGTGTAATGAGATTCAGCATATATTATAGATTATATCAGGTCTTAGTAAGGGTCTTTCAGCTCCCTGGACACTTAAACTAGTTTATATAGAGAGCAAACAAAATAGATGGTGATTTTTTGCATTTAATTTATAACCTTCAAATTAATGATTCATATATTTAGACAAGTACTACAGGTGGAATTAATTGTATCAAGAATTCAAGACACAGGAGAATGTGCCCTGAATTACCCTTTGAAAGTTACGCAGCATTTTCAGAGGAAACACTTGTACAGTACCACAAATATGCCTTCTTGATCTACCATTGTCCCTCAGGTAATGTTTGATGACTGCAAATAATTAAATAATGTAATCAAAATTGGAAATGATAAAGGTCCATAGAAAAATGTATAGTGAGCAATTAGATTTCAGCATAGTACCATATAATTTCAGATCTGCTTAGTATCATCTTACATTCATTCTTTCTTTAGTCCAGTCTCAGATGTTTGTTCTTTCTACTTTCAAATTCTCAAATTGTACCCTTGATCCCATCCTTTTCCACCTTCTCAAGGGGATGTCCCTGTACTTATCCACTGTCTCTTTCTAATCCTCATCTCTCTTTATGCATTGTTTCCTAGAAAATGTTATGTGTAATAATCTTTTATTTGACCAAACTATCTTCTTGGGTTAACATTTTATGATTTGTAGCCAAGCACCTTTAAAAAAAAGTCATCTGTCCTCATTATCCTCACTTCCTTATTTTCTTCTTAACTTCTGACAATTCAGTTTTTGACTATATCATTCTATAGAAACTGCTATGTCAAAGCATATCAATGATAGCTATTTGTTATATTATTTTTAATTGTAAAACAGGAGATTTTTTTTGACTAGTAACACATTAGTATTGTTATGAAAACAAGTTTGACCTTACTGGCCCCTTGAAGGGATCAGTAGAAATTTGAGAGTAAGCATATATTTGAGAAAAACTGCTGTAGATTAACCCTACTATGGACTACTGTATTAATTTTCTTAAAAAGCCTCATATATTTACCCTGCTCCTAAATCTTGTTGCTAATTTTCTTACAAGTAGCTTGACTTTCCCCTAGGCCAATAACCAAATTTATTACTGCTAATTCAGAAGAGAAAAGGGAAGTTTGTGTTTGTGTGTGTGTATGCATGTGTGTATGAGTGGATGTACAGGGTAAGGTTGCCTTCATTCCCTGTTTACTTCTTTTGTGTATTAGTTTTCGATTCAAGATGGTAAATTTTTAATCTTCAAACTTTTTAAATTTTTAATTCTCTGACCAGCTAGCACTATTAGAAATCACATAATCCTCTGTTCCTTGGGTTTTTATGACATAGCTTTTTCTTAGTTCTCCTTCCTATATGTTCATTTCTACTCTTTTCCTTGAGTAGTACTTTCCATCTCCCAAATTCCCTATTTCTTTTAAAATATAATATAAACTCCTCTTCAGTACTTGTTCCCTTTTCTTTTTCCACCAGTCCTTAAGCTGAGTCCTTCATTATCTCTTGCCTGGACTATTTTTATTGCCTAATAATAAGCATTGCTACCCCCTGTCTCTCCTCTCTCTATTAAACCTATTACACAGGTAAAAAGTTGAAATTCCTCAGATACTGATCTGATCACTTCAATTGCCAACCAAATAAGCTTCAGTGACTTTGTCATATTTCTATGAGAAAATTTCAAAAAACCTTCTTTTAGTATTGAATTCCTTAATAATCTAACTTCAACTATAGTTCTAGACATTTCAAATTTAACCTTCACCCCCTCCCCACCATGCATTATAAGTTCTAGCCAAATTGCACAACTCGTTTTTCTCATATGTAATAATTTCATCTCCACTTCCATTACTTTGCTTGGATGGCTTTTCTCCATGTCTGAAGTATTCATATTTCTGAAATTTATTTTTTGAGATTCCTGCTTCTCTTCTAGTTCAGATGAAGTGCTCTTTTTATATGATTCCTTTAGTAATCTCACTAGTTTTTAGTGCTTCCAATTCCTGAAATATTTTCTCAATCATTTATTTATTTCCATACATGGTTCTTTTACTTTTAAATATATATATATATATATATATATATATATATATATATATATATATATATATATATATATATATAAACCTTTATTTACCTTCTCCCAGCTGAGAAGTAAAGAAAGCACAAAACATATTTCAAACATCAATAAAATGAAATTTCCACATTTTCATGTGCAAAAATAATTATTTCATTCTTTCCTCTGAGACCTTTATCTGTCTATTGAGAAGTGGACCGCATGGTTCAACATTAGTTCTCTAGAAACTTGGTTATCCATTGTGATCATATGAGTTCCTAGTCCTTTCAAATCTCACCACTCTTCAGTTGCCTAGGGGCAACTGTTTCATTTTGGACTTTGTCTTCCATACCAGAGTACCTGACAAATATTATTTTTGAATTAAGATATTGAAAGAGAGAGTAAGAACTAATTATCTCTAAGTAATCTTTCAATCCATAATCCTTTGATTTTCTATCCTTCATTACAATGACAATATTTGAGATTTTTATTTCATTTTCCTATTGTTTCAGCTAAAAAAAAGTATATTCTGAATGTTAAAGAACCTAGGAGAGGCTAGATGTAAAAGTAGTAGTCACTCAAAATATTGCTTCATATCCATTTATTATTTTATAACTCTTTTTTTAAAAATTTACTTATTTAAGGCAATGGGGGTAAGTGACTTGCTCAAGGTCACACAGCTAGGTAATTATTAAGTGTCTCAGGTCACATTTGAACTCAGGTCTTCCTTACTCCAGAGCTGGTGCTCTATCCACTGTGCAACCTAGCTGTCCATACTTTAGAACTGTTAAATTCTTAAAATTGCCTTGTAGATTGAAACAACTTAAGGCTGGTAATTCTTTGATTTGCTGAAAGAGCTACAATGTGCACTATCTGTGCAAAGTAGTGCTCACTCCTCTTATTAACAAACTAGTTTCCAAGCAATTTGATACATTCTTTAAATGTTCTAGGTCAATTTAATCTTTTCTCCCCTTTTCCATTGATAATCTGTTTACTATTACAATGTTCTCTGAAAAATAGAAGGCAAAAAGAGAAGGCATCTAAAAAAACAGGTAGATATTGTTCTCACATGATCTCTATTTACTGTCAAGAGTTTTTTGACATCCTTTGGCCTGATTCTGATTCAGCTTTCCTCCAAATATGTGGTCCTTTGCTGTACTGAGTACAATGCAGTCTTTAATTCAGTTTGTCATCTATAAATGGCAATTCTTTCACAAATGATTCTTTCTGTGTGTGTGTGTGTGTGTGTGTGTAAAATGTTAATTATTAAGCAGTGAATAATAATCTTCCAGAGAACAAAGACTTAGCAAAAAGCACTAGATCCATCATTTCTTCATGGGTTCATGCTGTTGACCCATTCCAAAAGAGATAGATGGGAAAATGGCTTTTATCTTGATACTTGAATTATCTTCATTGCCTGGCATGGTGCATGTGTATAATAGGTATTGAAAAAATCATTTAAATAAAATTATCTTCACAAAAATATTTAATGTCTAATTATGGCCATTCTAGTATTAGGTACAGAAAGGACTGTATTCCAAAGGTGGAAGTTTTCTGACACAAGGATCTAGAGATAATAATGATTTTAAATGAATTAGCAGAATATTGAAACTTGTGAAAGAGGTCAGATACTGAATCTTGAAAAAGAAATATGTGGAAATATTAGAACCTAAAAAAAATTATGGTCTTTCAATCAATTTGCTGGAGTTGGAATGTTTACAGTGGAGAAGGGCTAAGTTAATCCTACTTAAAATAGCCTTTCCCAGAATGTCTGTAATAATGGCATAAAATAAGTTAGACTTGACTGGCACCACTCTTGTTGTTGAATACATTATTCAGAGATGGGCTAGAAAAATATCTGCTTCTTTGGGACCTGCCTGCAAGAATTCTCTTTTCTGTCAACAAGCAAATTTCTAGTTGCTCTACATGCTACTAATGGAAGTAAACGGTATAAACCTGTGTATATAGGAAAGGGCACAGAGATGTTAGGATGTGAACTTCAAAACTCAAAAGATATGTCAGCCTGCCTCACTAGTAACATTATTATAAATGCATGTTTCCACATCAGGCTAAGAATACTTACAAGCTTTTGCTTTCTTTAATACTTCATCTATCATTTTAAACTACCAAAACTTAAGGAGAGAAAATAGATCCATGAAATTAATCTTTCATTTAATTTATATTTCAAGTATTTAGTATAAATACTAACTTTATACTATATTACAGTTACTGTCTTCCATTAGTTTACCCTTTTCTTTTGCTCATTTTGTTTGGTTACATTTCAGGGAGTAGTTTATTAAAATAATTAGTAGATTTATTTCCATAATATGTTAAATCTTCCTATTCAAATACTTTTAGTATACATAACACCTAGCATTACCATAGAGACTAAAATATATATCTTAACAAATCCATCCTCTTTCTAAATTAGAATTTCATAAATGAGTTAGATATATGCTTTTACCCAAGCAAAACTATAACTATGAAAGTACCCCAGAGCTGAATACATAGGAGATAGAAAAATGTGAATGTTTTCTTAAATGAGTCAAAAAAAAGTCTAAACAAGTCTAAGACTTTATCTACATAAACAATTGGTTACAATAGTATGATTCATACAATATTAGATTTAGATCTAAAAGGAACCTTAGAGACCATATATTCCTAATGTTTCATTTTAGAGATGAAGAAACTGAAAATCAGAGAGGCAAGGTACAGATGATAAATAGTAGAGACAGGTTTGTGAAACCAATTCCTCTGACTTCAAATCTACTTTCTGCTGAATTACTGGTTCCATTTCAGCTAGGTTCTATTCCACATGTCATTGTCATTCCTTATATAACATTCTAGTAAGCTTATCAAAAAAGAAACTGAAATTAGTCTCATTATAACTTAGTAATATTTCTTCTGGCATCAACCAGGACCAGAATTGTGGAGTTTCCACAGCAGAATATAATGCTTCCAGAGTTAGGGAGAAAGGAAAGACTAAAGGCCTCATATTAGTCATAAAGAACCAGTAGGTAGCAGAGACATAGACATAGGCAGAATCCAGATAAAAAGATCTAGATCAAAACTATTTCTTAACAAAAAATGTTAAAAAAGAGACACATTCTAGAGTCAGGAAGGAGTTAGTTAATAAGAAAATCAAGAAAGTTGAATCTTATAGATAAAACAACTTTTCAAATGTAATGTTTTATGTATGTATTCATATTTTTAGACCTGGGTTATCAAACCTGCCCCCTTCTTTAACTTGCATCAAGTAAATTTCAACTGTAATTTTCTCAAACATTATTAGTATAACATTGAGGGAAGTAGTCAACTCTAAATGTTCACTTCTTTCCTGATTGCCTTTAAAATTCTGTATATCTGTATATCTGTGTATCTAAATAGTATCTGCCTCAGTCACAAAGAAAAACAATATATCATCTGAATTGTGTTAAAATAGTTACCTCGGTGTTATTTCCTTGATTTCATTGATATAGCAAACTCCAAAATGACAAGTCCCTTTACCAGTGCAGTAAGCATTTTATTTGTAACTTGTAGTATTAGAAAGGAGTCTAGAGAGTGGTATTAAATTCAAATAAAGAAGGGGATGGGAAACCAATCTATACATAAGAATCCCTTTGGGCTATATATTGATTTGGTTTTAAAATACATTTTCTATTTTTAGTATATTTTAGAAAGCAGCACTAAAAACAATTCTGATAATACTATATGAATTTATTAATTCTTATTGATTAGTTGATAGAGAGGAAAGTTAACAGAACACAAGATATAAATGAGAATAAAAGAAAAAATAGAACATTTTAGTTGCATAAAATGAAAAAGTATTTATACCAAGAAAAAAAGCAATAAAGTTAGGCATAATTTAGTTTCCACTTTCTTTATGTATATACCTTGACTTGTTCAAATAGTTAGCATATTTAGAAATGAGCCAAATAAGAATAAAGTGAAAAGGTATTACAGTTGTATCTATTTATTATACTATATAAATATTTCTTTAATTTCTTCATAATTAATGATAAATTAATGTTATATTTAAATATAACATTATATTACATATCCTTGAAATTATATTATATATTATAAATATTATATATAATATAATATATCCTTGAAATATTTTAAAAGATCCTTTCATGCCTGTCTTTTTGTTTTCTCCATTTCTATCCAGGCATATTCAATGATAAATTATCTATAGTGCTGTAAAATTTGCAAAACACTTTGTGCACTTTCTCATTTGAACCTCACATTAGTGTACAAGACAGACACTAATGGAATTATAATTCTTATTCAACAGATGAAGAAAATATCATCTCCCTAAAAACCTATCTTTATTATGATAATATAGTAATAGTCTAGTAATTAATTTTATATATTCTCTCCCAATTAAGGGGAAATTATTTTCCTTTTCCCAAGTCTGATCATATTACACTTTTGCTCAAGGACCTTTAATGAGTAGCTATTGCTTTTAAAATAAAATTTTAACCATATATGATATTTTTCAATACCCTGCATTAACTGACATCACTTTACTTGTTTAGGCATATATCACATTTTTAAAAATATAAATACACTATTGTCTAACAAAACAAAACCTGCTTTTCTCTGTTAGTCACTCAGAAAGCTTTTTTATTAAATCTCTACTATGGGGACAGCTAGGTGGCACATTGGATAGAGCATTTGCCCTGGAGTCAAGAGGAACTGAGTTCAAATCCAGCCTCAGGCACTTGATATTTCCCTAGTTGTGTGACCTTGGGTTTGTTACTTATCCCCATTGCCTTGAAAAAAACTTCTACTATGTACCAGCACTATACTAAACACTAGGTTACAAAGAAAGGAAGAAGAGGTTCCCTATTCTTGAGGAGCTCAAAATGCAGTGAGAACATTCAAACAACTGAAAAAAGAAGCTATATACAGGATAAATTGAACATAATCAAAGGAAGGAAGGCACTAGAATTGATAGGGCAGCCAGGTGGTATAGTGGATAGAGTACTACCAAGCATGGAGTTAGAAATATTTGAGTTCAAATGAGAACTCAGACACATGTTAATTGTAAGAACAAGTTACTTAACCCTGTTTGCTTCAGTTTCTTTATTTGCAAAATGAGCTCGAAAGTGAAATGGGAAACAGGTCCCACATCTTTGCCAAGAAACTCCAAAAGAGGGCAGCTAGGTGGCACACTGGATAAAAAACCAGCCCTGGAGTCAGGAGGACTTAAGTTCAAATGTAGTCTCAGAAACTTAATAATTACCAAGTTGTGTGACCTTGAGCAAGTCACTTAACCCTATTGCCTTGCAAAAACAAGCAAACAAATACAAAAACAAAGCAACTCCAAAAGGTCTCAAAGAACTGGACATTTCTGCAATGATTAAACATCAATAATACTAGAATTAGAGGATGAGAAAAATCTTCCTATCTGTGGAATCTTAGCTGAGGTTTGAAAGAAACCAGGGAAGTCAGAAGATAGACAATTCCTTGTACTGAGAAAGCCACTTTATATCCCTTGAAGTGAGGGATTCAGTGTCTTGTTCAAGGAACAGCAAAGAATTCAATATTATTTGATTTCAGCACTTATTGTGTAATTATTATATAAGAAAACTTGAACTGTTTGTGGAGAAGGATGGGTATAAAGGGTTTTGAATGCCTTATAAAGGATTTTACTTTTGAAACTGGAAATAAGAGGCAACCATTGGGATTTATTGAATTGAGTGTTATCTTGGTCAAACCTCTACTTTAGGAAATCCATTTGATATCTGAATAGAAGATGGAAAAGAAAGAGAAGCATGAACTGAAGCATATAGGTCTTACACTTAGTTTTTTTTTTTTCTCAGTGCTTTGCTCATGCTGTTAGCAACACATGAAATACCCTTACTTTTATCTCAACCTGCCAAAATTTTATTTATATTTTGAGTCAAAAAGATTATCCTAAGAAAACTTCTGTGATTCCTTCAATCACTTAACAATAACCATTCTTTATTTCTCAGTCCTTCTATAAGTCTTTGTTCCTGATGTATCTTGACTTATCATTTATTATATTAAGTTATATTGAGTTGTACATATCCAAACTATTTACTAGATCCTGAACTCTAAACAGGTGTTTCTTTTTAGCCTCTCACCACACTGATTTGAGTACTTAGTATTGTGAATTTGCTTATGGGAGATAGTCTTTGAATTTAACATTTGAGCAGATATTTTGATTAAATTAACTGTCTAAAGTTTTGATCTTTTACTGCTTTTGAATGAAATTCTTGGAAAATGAAAACTATAGTCTAACTAAAATACTAGACACATTGAGAAAAAAAATCTAGCTTATTCTTTTTAAAATAAGGAAAATAAATGAAAAACATATTCAGCTAAATCATTATTTTGAGCGGGTATTGTTTTAACTTGACAATCGTTTTTACTATCATTCCCTTGGTTATTGTCATCCTTTTTCATAAATATCTTGTTATCTAAATTTTGAAAACTTTATTGGGACACACATTAATGTATTACACAAATGGAAACAAAGGTTATGAATTCATATTTGTTAACTTCCAGAAACATAAAGGAAATTTGTCTTTGAGTTTTGATATAATTGTTTTCTTCCTAAGTGGCTGTTTCTATGGTTAGGAATATCCATCTTTGACCTAAATACATTTTTTAATTGTAGTCTTATTCTCAAGTTAGAGTTTCAACAAGCAAGATTGAAAGAAGTAAGATATCTTGCCCAAGACATAGTTATTTAGAAGCAAATTTTGAACTTAAATTCATGTGTTCTTTATTGCAGTGCAATATTCTTCTTATACACCAATCAAAGATTCTAGGAAACAAAGGTAAATATTTAAAGAGAGTTAACAAGGTTAAATCTGAACATACATCATAATTATGATGTACTGTTAATTATGTTTTCTCAGAAATGCAATGTACAGATTTTGTTTTTACCTACTTTTATAGAATTCCATTCTTAGAGATGATTTTTTAGGAAGTAGATTCTCAGTATATCCCTATTTGATTCTTACTGATAAGCCATGTAAGTTAATGCTGATGTCAATGTTCATGAGGAAGAGAAAGCAGAAATATAACATATTAATATCACCTAAGTCTTCTTTGATAGAGCTTATAATTATGTAATATTTTGATCAGTGTATAACTACATTTTATTTTCAATTTTCCATTAAAGGTTTATTAAACACTGCTAAAAATGATATCTTGTGGCTAAATTTAAATTTCCTTTCTGCAATATAATATAAGCTAGATATGGCTATAATGCCCAATTTAAGAGATTTACTTAGCTCTAATCAAAACTGTAATATCCCAGTGGAAACCCCTCAAAAGACAACTATTTTTATAGGGTCACTTTGAGTTAGAAGAGGGAAGAAGAAAGTAGAAATCAATGTTTGTGCAATTTTCTCACTTATTTGCTCTCCTTTGTCAACTTAACACTGTTCACATATCTGTGTACATGTTATAAACCCTATTAGATGGGAATCTATTTTTTGGGCAAGGAATACTATTTTGCATTTATTCCTATTAATCTAAATAGTGGTTTCATTTTATATGTATTGGATTTCTGTGTAGAACATGGTTTTTTAGCCTGCTATTTTTTTGTTCATGAATCTCTTGAGCAGTCTAGTGAAGACTATAGACACCTTATCAGAATATTTTTTTAAGATACAATAAAGTACATAAGGTTTCAAAGGAAATCATTCATATTGCAAGAAAGACAGACTGTCTGTCTATCTATCTATCTATCTATCGATCGATCTATCTATTAAAAGGCCATGAAACTCAGGTTAAGACTTCATGGGGTAGAGCATAAAACTTTGAATATACAACAAAAGAAAAGTTATTTTAGAATGTAAAGAATACTAGAACTAACTGTTTCAATAAATTATAAAAGCTTCAACCTCTTTATCTTTCTGATTTCTTTATTTTTTCTCTAATCTCATTGTATAAATTTTATAAAAGAGTGAAGAATGGATATTATCCACTCCCATGTTCCTTATTCTAATTTATCTCATTGCATATGATACATGCTTTTTCTTTTAGTTGGGCTTTTTAAAATTATATTTTAAAAGGTCCTTCTATACCTATACTTTATAAGGGTTTTAGCATGAAAGTGTGCTGCATTTTGTCAAAAATATTTTCTACATATATTGAGATCAAAAACTTGCTATTTTGCTGGTGGCAGGCCTTTATTGAACCTGTGCTCCTCTCTCACCCATTTCAGACAGACCTTACATTGTCTTGGATTGGAAAATTGTTTTACTCAAACTTTTTTTATGGACTCTTCCACTCTAGAATTTATTTAGAGTCATTATTTAAGTGTAGTTAAATGAGATTGTCAGAGATCTTGGACAACTCCCTTCCTTTACTCTGCAATCTTGACTCCACTGGGCCATATGTTCTTTTTTTTTTAATTTTAAATCAATTCATTTATTTATTTTCATCCATTTGTACAGGTATATTTCCAAGTTATAAAATTTTCCTTCACCCTTCCTTCCCACCCCCCTCCCCTCAGCAGGGAATAGTCAGGTTAGCATTTTATATACATATTTTGCTAAACATATTTACAAATTAGTAATTTTTGTCATGAGGAATTAAGATTAAGAGAAAGAGATACATAAGAGATAATTTTTACAAAGTGTTAATCAGATTCAGTAGGGGTGTTTTTTAAATGTGTGTTTTGTTTAATTTTGTATTTCTTCCTCCAGTTGGGGATAATTTAGTCCATAACCAGTCAAATATAGTCCTAGCTCTCTGGACTGTCAAGAGTGGTTGCTTCCATCAAGGTTGTCCATTTCATAATGTTGATACGTACATTGCTCTTTGGATTCTATTCCTTTAGGTGAGCATCAGATCCCATAAGTCATTCCATACTTCTCTAGAGTCTGACCATTTATGGTTTCTTATAGAACAGTAATATTCCATAGTATTTATGTACCATAACTTGTTTAGCCATTCCCCAATTGATGGGCATCCCCTCAATTTCCAATTCTTTTCCATTACCAAAAAAGCTGCTTTGAATATTTTTGAACATGTAGGACTTTTTCAATTTTTTACTACTTCTTCTGGCTATGGTCCTAGAAATTGAATTGCTCAGTTTTATTGCTCTCTGAGCATAGGACCATATTGCTCTCTAGAAGGGTTGGATCCATTCATAACTCCACCAGGAAAGCATCAATGTCCCTTTCTTCCCAGAACCTCTCCAACATTGATCATCTTCCCTTTTTCTCATCTAGTCCAATCTGATGGGTCTGAGATGATACTTCATTTTTGTTTTAATTTGCATTTCTCTAGTCATTAGTGATTTGGAACATTTTTTCAAATGATTATATACAGCTTTAATTTCTTCATTTGTGAACTGTCTGTTCATAACCTTTGACCATTTATCAACTGGAGTGGGCCATATGTTCTGTTTTTTAATTTTATTTTTTATTCTCATTTTGTACAAATTTTTTACATTAATAAAATATTCTTGTGTAAGAGTAAATGAAATACCCCCTCACCCCATGAATCTAGGCTTGCTTGAGCAATAAAGTAAAGGGGAGAGAAAAAAAATAAAATAAATAGTAATAATTGTAGCTATGGCCAGGTGGCACAATGGGCAAAGCACCAGCCCTGGAGCCATGAGCACCTGAGCCCACATCCAGCCCCGTAGACCCAACAATCACCCAGCCGTTGTGACATGCAAGCCACCTGATCCCCACTGCCCTGCAAAAAAACAAAAAGAGGGGGGGAAAGACCCAAAATAAAATAAAATAGTAATAATAGTAGGGGTGGCTGGGTGGCAGACAGAGCACCCAGGTCCAAATCTGGCCTCAGACACCAAAGATCACCCTGCTATGTGGCCCCAGACAGGCCACCCAGCCCCCATTTGCCCTGCACCCTCCCCCAAATCATAATAATAAAAATGTGCTTCAGTCTTTGTTCCAACACCAACAACTCTGTAATGGATGGATCACATTCTTTATGGTAAGTCCATCGCAAAAGTTAGTTCCATATTTTTCCACCATTGCCATTGCTGATCTCAACTCCCTCCTTTCTTATTTCTCCACTACCATGTACTATATTTTCTCTCTCCTTTCACTCTGACTCTGCTGTAGGGTAGCTGAGTGGCACAGCAGACAGATCCCTGGCCCTGGGGCCAAGGGGCCCTGAGCCTCCATACCACCCCTTAGGCCCAGAATCCACCTGGCTCTATGGTCCTGGACAGGCCTTGCAATCCCAGCCCCTTGCAAGAAGTAAAAAAGAAAATGTGTTATATCTGACCACTCTCCCCCCCCCATGGTCCATCCTCTCCTCCTTTATTCACATCCCCACCCCTTCCCCTGCTCCCCCCTCCTTCTTACTCTACATGTGTATACCCCATTGAGTATATATACTGTTTCCTCTCTTAGCCCCCTGTGATGAGAGCAAAGGTTCCCTCATTTCCACTTGCCTCTCCCCTTCCATATCATTGCAAAAGCTCATTGTAATAAAGAAAAAATCTTATTATATGAAATATCTTGGCCTATTCCCCCTCTCCTTTTGCTTTCTCCCATTACATTTCCCTTTTTTTTCTATTGACTCCATTTTTATGCCATATTTTATCTTCGAATTCAGCTTTCTCTTGTGCTTCAAGTATAAAAGCTCCCTCTACCTGCTCTATTAGCTGAGAAGGTTCATATGAGTATTATCAGTGTCATTTTTCTGTGCAGGAATACATGCAGTTCATCATCATTAAGTCCCTCATATTTTCCCCCTCTTCTCCAATCTCCATGCTTCACCTGAGTACTGTATCTGAAGATCAAATCTTCTATTCAGCTCTGGCCATTCCAAAAGGAACATTTGAAATTCCCCTGGTTCATTGAAAAGTCCATCTTTTTCCCTGGAAGAGGACATTCAGCCTTGCTGGGTAGTTCATTCTTGGCTGCATTCTAAGCTCTTTTGCCTTCTGGTATATTATATTCCAAGCCCTACGAGTTTCCAATGTAGTTGCTGCTAAGTCCTGTGTGATCCTGACTGCAGCTCCACGATATTTGAACTGGGTCCTTCTGGCTGCTTATAATATTTTCTCTGTGACTTGGGAGTTCTGGCACTTGGCTATAATATTCCTAGGGTTGGTTTTTTGGAATTTCTTACTCGGGGGGGATTGGTGGATTCTCTCCATTTCTATTTTGCCCTCTGCTTCTAGAATATCAGGGCAACTTTCCTGTAGTAATTCTTTGAAAATGATGTCAAGGCTCTTTTCCTGATCATAACTTTCAGGTATTCCAATAATTTTTAAATTGCCTTTCCTAAGTCTGTTTTCCATATCAGTTATTTTTTTTAGGTTTTTGCAAGGCAAACGGGGTTAAGTTGCTTGCCCAAGTCCACACAGGCTAGGTAATTGTTAATTGTCTGAGACAAGATTTGAACCCAGGTACTCCTGACTTCAAGGCCGGTGCTTTATCCACTACGCCACCTAGCCAACCCTCAGTTGTTTTTTCAATGAGATATTTCATATTTTCTTCTAATTTTTCATTTTTTTTTTGGTTTTGAAGTATTGATTCCTTATTTCTGGTAAATTCATCAATCTCCCTGAATTCTATTCTTTGTCTGAAGGATTTGTTCTCCTCAGAGAGTTTTCTTATCTCTTTTTCCATCTGGCCAATTTTGCTTTTTAAAGCATTCTTCTCCTCAATTACTTTTTGAACTGTTTTATCCATTTGACACAAGCTGGTTTTTTAGCATGCTATTTTCTTCAGCATTTTTTTGGAATTCCTTGACCAAGCTGCTGACTTCATTTTCACGTTTTTCCTGCATCTCTCTCATTTCTTTTCCCAGTTTTTCTTTTAACTCCCTCATTTGGTTTTCAAAGTCTTTTTTGAGCTCTGTCATAGCCTGAGCCCAATTTCTGTTTTTTTCGTGGAGTCTTTAGATGCAGGAGCTTGTGCTTCCTCATCTTCAGACTGAGTATTTTGATCCTTCTTGGGCTCATCTGCAAAATATTTCTCAATGGTGTTCCTCTTATTTCTCTGCTTGCTCATTTTTCCAGCTTGGGCCTGGTTTTGTTGTGCTTCCTGAGCTTTTGGGACACTCCCACAAGGGTCTCAGTGTGTGTGGCTCTGTCATCCCTCCTGATCTGTGAATGTCCATAAGCTCCCTCTGCCACGGCACTGAGGTGGGGGGAGGGAGCTGCTGTTCTATGGGGGGGGGGACCCTAGACTGTGATCAGGATCTGAATGTGGTCAGAGCCCCAGAGTCCTGTTCCAGGGGTAGAGGACAGAGCTCTGCAGTCTCTCTCTTCACTCCCCTCCCTCAGCTCAATGGGCTCATGCCCTGGAGGCTCCTGCTTACTGGTTCCACCTGCTTCTGTTTCCAGATCTGGGCTGCCGAAAGACCAAACTGCTAGCTGTGTGCCCTGAGGGCTAGGCTCCATGTGCTCACTCTGGCAGATGTCCCCCGCTGTTCCCCCACTTTGTGCCAGGTGCTCCCTGGGGTGTAACTCAGGTGACTCCCCCACTGCTGTGAGCTGGGGCTCCCCACTCTCTGGGGCTGCCTCCAAGAGGCTGAAATTCTTTCACTTTGGCGGGCAGCCCCTCTGGCTTGCCGCCTCTCTGACCCTGGGGAGCAGAGCCTTTCTGCTCTTTTCCAGGTTACCTTGAGTAGGAGAACTGCCTTTCTGCGTCCCTTTGTGGCTTCTGTCTCTAGAAAGTTTAGTTAGAGTCCTTAATTTAGAAGTTTTATCAGTGAGCCTAAGACTCGATCCTTTCTTATCGCCATCTTGGCTCCTCCACCTCCATATGTTCTTAATGAGAATGAAATGACATGATATTTTCAAAGTCCCTTACTGTAATGAAAGGACACCTACAATAAAAAGAGGCAGAACTCTGGGCCAATGGTATTTTATTAAAGGGTATGGGATACTCTCTAAATAATTAGAACTCAGATCTTTCTCAAGATCTGATATTCCCTCTTCTTCTGGGTCCTTATAGGATTTTATGTCAGAATATAAAAGGGCAATATATTGAAATACAGACTCTCATTGGTTGATAGACCTTGTTATTGGAGGCCAGAAAAGGACATTTTAGCAGGGCAATCACAGATTTGGTGAAAAAGAAGCACCTCCAATGACTAAGTGGTCATATAAAATAGTTCCAAAATGAATAGACAACTGCTTAGGAGATGGAACAGGCTTTACTTCCTGACTATGTGGTCATAACTTGGTTTGTGAAGAGGTTTAAAAAAAGTGGGAATTTCCATGTAATTGTATCACCTCTGCCACACAAGCCTTGGTCACCAGGACAAGGGGAAACAAGTATTGAGGGGTTTCTAGCTAGCTTCCCATAATTATGCAGTTCATACCTCTGGGATACAATATTCAGCACCTACAATCAGATCAGATTGATTTATATTAATTAGAATTTGAGTAGGCATTCCTCACTCCTTAAATCAACTGTATCATTGCAAACCTTAAAGTTCTCTAAAATGCTGTGAGTAGTATCATAATATGCTGACAAATTCTCAGATATTCCTGATAATATCCAAATGGAAAGACCACTGACTCTGGAGTCAGACAATTTGACTTCAAATTCTATTGATTCTGACTACTAAGTGAATGGGCAAGTTGCTTAAACTTTCCTATGCCTAACTTTCCTGCACATCTATTACACTTGAAATCACTAAATTCCTTCAATTCAGTACTCAAACTCACCTCCTACATGGAGTTTTTCCTGCTCCTCTAGGTGCTAGTGTCTTCCTTTTTATACTTCCAAATTAGGAACGACTTTGTATATATTTATGTGCATATAAAGTATTTTTTCTAATAGGATATCAGTTACTTGAGAAGAGGGACTGTTTTATTTTCATCTGCACCCAGTAAAGTCCACTATATATGTTCATTGATTGCCCATCGTTTGTTAGATTTAAAAATTTCCTCTGAGATCCTTTCCAGTTCTAGATAAATGATCCTATTCCTAATTTATTTTATCTAGACTGTATACTTTTAGAATAATATTTCTGTTATACATTCACTTTTCAGTCATGCCTGACACTTTTGAGTTTTCTTGTCAGGGATTCTGGAGTCATTTACCATTTTATGCAACTCATTTTACAGGTGAGGAAACTGAGACAAACAGGGTTAAGTGATTTGCCAACCCAATTAGTCACCCAATTAGTATGAGTCTGGAGAATGAAGCTCACAACAGTGAGTCTTATTGACTATAGACATAACTGTTTTTTAATATTAGTTTAGGATTAGAAATTTAAAAAAATACTTGAATTCTAGTTCTAGTATCAGCATTTACTATTCCATGACTTTTTTCTCTCTGAATCGTTTTTATCAGAAAAATGGAGATAATAATTTCTGTAGTAATATATGTTCATTGTTGTACAAATATAAAACATATTGATAATAAACTTACACTTGATAAAATACTGTTCCAAATTTTTGTCAGTTTGGATTTTTTCTTGTCACTATGCTCAAAATAATTTATACAACTTGTTCTTTTAAAATAATTGATCTTTAATTTACAAATTCTGGTGAATGAAATAATAGTAAAATTCAATCTTAAAATGGCTGCTTAACAAGTTTTGCTTTGCTTCAATGATAGAAGATGTGTATATTTTAGAGAAAATATCTGATCTTCATTAATGAAAATTTAAAAACTAAGAAAAATGAATATAATTTTAGACCAATGCTTCTATGAATCACCTTTCTTTTTGAATTTGCTAATTTGCTGTAGTAAAAAGTGATTAATCATGATCCTTGAGATCCACCCAGCCCTTTTCAATGGAGATTCTAAAACTAACCCTGTACAAAAATAGTTCTTGTAAAAGCTTAAAATATCAAATTATAACAAGGATTACTGAATACATTTTAAATATTCAATGGTAAATTAAAAATAATTGAAAATAGAAAGACATTTAAATTATTTGTTGATTGAGTACAGAGGGATTTTAAAGAATTTTCCTTGCATTTTAAAATGTTTATCTGAAACTTTAATGAAAATGTACAGAAAGGAAATCTCACTATTAATATAGATCATATAGATTCAGGGAGATAAGAGATAATTGGTGATTTCCTTCTCTTCCTCTTCTGCCTCCCCTTCCTCTTTTTCCTCCTCCTCCTCCTTCTTCTCCTGTAAGCAATTTCTTCTGCATTCTCCCTGAATCATGTTCTGGTTCATTTTTCCTACTTACATGCACTTTTCTTTACTGGGTTTTAACTTACCAGATGTGAAAGTTTTAGCAGTAGTCACACATGTCAAGATGAATCAATACCTTTATGCATATACATCTACTAATTAATTTTCATTAAAGTTTTGACTACCTCATTATCTACTTCTGCACAAATTTACCTTTGATGCTGCCTTGTGAATTATTTATGAAAATCACTATGTGCAATGAATAGATACTTCATCCAATATTAGTAGATAGAGGAGTCAAGAAGACCTCGATTCCGGTTTTGTAGGTGGAATCATAGATGAGTAACTTAATTTTTCAGTGTTTCAGGGACCTCTCTAGGAATTCAGTTAAATTGATTCAATTTTTAAAATAATTTCTTTAATATCTTATATGTTACATGTACTATCTTAAGAGGTGAGATGTTCTCAAGGACCTTGCATTCTATTGAAAGAAACTTACATGCACACACACACACACACACACACACACACACACACACACACACACAGACATATACATATATAGACAAAAAAACAAATATATCTAACATATAATTTCAATATCTGCACATCAGATATGGTCAGTGACTAAATCTTAACCTGTGACCAATGCTTTTTCAAGTTTTTTTTTTAGATTTTGGCAAGGCAAATAGGCTTAAGTGGCTTGCCCAAGGCCACACAGCTAAGTAATTATATTAAGTGTCTGAGACAGGATCTGAACCCAGGTACTCCTGACTCCAAGGCCAGTGCTTTATCCACTACGCCACCTAGCCGCCCCTTTTTCAAAAGTTTTCTAGAGAATTTGTACAGAAATTTCACATTTTCATATATGTATTTATAGGCATGTATATATAACACCAAAGATGTGTGTGTATATATATATATATATATATATAATTTTGCATGTTAGATAAATAAACATGTATGCATATTTATCAAATACATATGTACATATATAATCTGAAGGGAAGAGACAGGCCTAATATGTGATAATTTTTAACAACACATTAGAAATTCAAGATTATAAAATCTAAGAGTAGAGAATAGTAGGATATGTCTTTTTAAGGGATAGACTTCATATGGATTAGGAAATTGAGTGTGGGAGGAAACTATCAGATTATAAAGTCATTCACAGAAATTAAAGGAATGCTGATTTCATTTTTCGTCCTTGAGAAAGAGATGATATGAATCAGAGAGGGAAGTTCTCCACTTTAATGAAATTGCTGGTCTAGATTTTCTGTAATTTCCTCTTCTTCCCTCTCTCACTCACAATAATCAATGTATTGATATCTATATCTTTATCTATGAGTGCATATGAAATTTTCATAAGGTTTCAGGACATTAATTAAGGACATTAATGCTCTCCCAAAAGACTAAAGTCATCATGTTTTATTGATTTATTCTGCTTATTTTTCCCCAGAATATATTTTTGAGAACTTACACCAACTAGTGAATTTCAGCCTCACTTACTGCTTGCTGCAGCTTATGATAATTGACTAAATCTTACACCAGTTTTCAGTGGCTTTTCAGAAGTGTTACTTGGAATTTCTTCAGAAAATATGTGGTTTGCATATAAGTGGTATATTTAAAAATGAAAAGGTCATTTATTCTATAGCTCCATCTAAAATATTAAAAGGAAAGAAAAAATATATTTATAAAAGCATAAAGAAAATGCAAAAAAAAAGTAAAACAAATCCCCACATCAATCTCATTTCACTTAAATCAATGCATACCTTTCCCACTCATTCTCCATTACTACCTGATACATGTGGCTACTAATTCCATTGAAATTTTTTTGCAAGTCAATGGTGTTAAGTAAGTGCCTTGCTCAGGGTTACACAGTTAGGTAATTAAATATCTGGGGCCATATTTGAACTCAGGTCCTCCTGATTCCAGGATCAATGCTCTATCCACTGTGCCATCTAGCTCCCCCATTCCATTGTAATTTTAAGTTCCATGATCTTTAGGTGTGAAAAGAAAAGGAGCCTATTTATCAAAAGTGATTTAGTGCTTTTTAAAAGGTAAGTTTGTGAGTGGTCAGGAGAGGAATCTCCACAAGATGATAGTTTATGGAAATTTCCAGACACTAGCTTACTATTTGAGTTCCAACACTATGAATCAAATGCCACATCAGAAAAAGGTGTTCCAAAGGAAAGTGTCTAGTTAGTTGCATATTAACTTTCACATGAGAGTTTTTGCTTTATTGCTGGATAACCACATATTTAGGTTTATATAATATTGAGAGGAGTGGAGATGAACAGAAATGCTGAGGACATAATTTCTCTTTCTCACAATTATGCTGTAATAGATCTTGAAAATGCTTCCCTGAGTTCAGTGCAGGTTGCACCAATAAAGACTGTCCCAAAACAATAGAGGATCAGGCAACAGGTTGACAGAATCAGTGACAGTTTCCAGGTTCCAGTGCTAGTTTCTAAGCCCAAAGATTCCAGAGAAAACCTGGAAGGTCAGCAGGAAAGTTATGTCGCACCTAAATGAGACTAGAGGGCTGGATGTTCAGCACTGATCCAGTCCCAGGAAACCAGAGTCAAAATTGAGATGTCCTTGGGCAGTGGTTGCTCGCAGACCTCTCAGCAAATTAATAGTATGGGGGTTTGAAACAGGATTCTCTTTGTTAGCATTCAGGCAGAACTCTTCTGCTTTGCTCAGCTGGGTCTCAGTCCTGGTTCTCAGACTCAGAGAAAGGAGGGTTAGTAGTAGTATACCAGACCTTGCTGCCACTAGGGAGCAAGGACCCTGCTCCTGATTCCAGGGCAAAAAAGAGTGCCTGCGGTTATGCACAAGTACCTGTCCTTAAATCATACCAACTTGAAAGATTTGAAAACTTGCAGCTCCCCAAAATATTGGTTCTACAACCTGTTTCAATCTCCACACATTTTCCCCTATGAGAATGGACCTCTATATAGTGAGAAAATAATTTTCCTGTGGTTACTAAAATATTCTAGGAAGAGTAGGATGTTGGTTTTACAAAGACTTCTATAAGCTTAGTTAGGATCTATTTTTGTTAACATAAAAATAATTAGTTTGGAAGTAATTATTTCTGAATAAGACTGCACAAAACCCTAGAAGCCTAAGACAGTGCACCCTCCAACCTGGTAGCAAAGTCAAACTTTAACAAAGAGTTAAAATCAAGGCATAGAGGGGTGGCTAGGTGGATAAGAGTGGATAAGTGGATAAGAAAGAGCACCAGCCGTAGAGTCAGGAGTACCTGAGTTCAAATCCGGCCTCAGACATTTAATAATTTCCTAGCTGTATGGCCTTGGGCAAGCCACTTAACCCCACTGCCTTGGAAAAAACCTAAAAAAAATCAAGTCATAGGTTAGAAAAAATGATTAAAAAATAGGAAAAAAATCTATCCTTAAAAAGTTACTATACTCACCAGGAAGATTAAAATACACAGTCAGAAGAATGTAACAAAGTCAAAGTCATTTCATCCAGTCTCCAAGAAAAATATGAATTCATCTCAAGTCATGAAAGAGTTCAGAGAGGTTTTGAAAATCAAGAAAGAGTGGGAAAGGAAAAATTGGAAACTGAAACAACAGGAAATCATGAAAAATATGAAAAATGAGTCAGCAATATGGTAAAGAAGACACATACACACACAAACACATATATGTGTGTGTGCATATCTATATCTATATCTATATCTATATCTATATCTATATCTATATCTATCTATATCTATATCTATCTATATCTATATCTATATCTATATCTATATCTATATCTATATCTATATCTATATCTATATCTATATCTATATCTATATCTATATCTATATCTATCTATATCTATATCTATATCTATATCTATATCTATATCTATATCTATATCTATATCTATATCTATATCTATATCTATATCTATATCTATATCTATACACACATATAGGTATATCCTGAAAAAATAACACTTTAAAACCTAAACTGGGTCATATGATAAAAAAAGAAGTTCAAAATGTCAATAAGAAGCATGACTTAAAAAAATAAAACTGACCACCTGGAAAAAAAAGACACAAAATTGACCAAATGGTAACGGAGATACCAAAACTCACTGAAGAAAATAATTCCTTAAAATTTAGAATGGAGCAAGTGGATGCTAATGACTTTTTGAGAAATTAAAAAAATAAAATGAAAAAATAGAAGACAATGTGAAATACCTCATTGGAGAAACAACTGACCCAGAACATATATACTTGAGAGATAATTTAAAAAATATTGAACTACTTGAAAATCAAGATTTAAAAAAAGTGTCTAGACACCTCTTTCAAGAAATTAATTAGGAAAATTTCCATGATATTCTAAAACCAGAAGATAAAGTAGAAATGGAAAGAATCCACTATTTGCTTCCTTTGAGAGATCCCAAAATGAAAAGGAAAATTATAGTCAAATTTTAGGGTTCTCAGGTGAAGGAGAAAGTATTTCAACCAAAAATTAGATTCGGGGGAAGGGACATTCAATGAAATAGGTTACTTTCAGACTTTCCTGATGAAAAGATTATAAATGAGGAGAAAATCTGATCTTCAAATATAAGTCTCAAGGTAATAATAACAAGATAAATGGGAAAGGGAAATCATAAGGTACTTAATGATATTGAACTGTTCACATTCTAACATGGGGAGATGATACAGGTGACACATAAAAAACATTTTATTTTAGGTCAGTTAGGAGGAGTCTATATTGTCAAAGGACATGGGTGTGAATTGATTTATGAAGCAATATTGCCTAAAAATAAAATTAAAGGGTGAGAGAGGAATGTAATGGAAGAAAGGGAAAAGGGAAAGCAAAACAGGTTAAATTATCTCCCATAAAATGGCAAGATAAAATTTTTACAGTGGAGTGGAAGGGGGTGGGTGGTGGTTCAGGGGGAGTAAGTGAACCTTACTCTCATGAGAATTGGCTCAAAGAGGGAATAATACACACTCATTTGGATATAGAAATCTATCTTACTCTACATGAAAGTAGGAGGGAAAGAGGACAAGAGAGAGGAGGGGGGAGATGATAGAAGGGAAGGAAATTTTAAGAAGGGGAGTCAATAGCAAAAGAATTTTTTAGGAGGGAAAGGATGAAAATAGAAAGAGAGAGAATAGAATAAACAAGAATTGGATAATAGGATGAATGGAAATGCAGTTAACAGGAGTAACTATGGAAAAAATTGAAGCAAGTTTCTCTGACAAAGGCCTCATTTCTCAAACTGAGTCAAATTTATGGAAATAAGAGCAATTGAAAAATGAGCAAAGCTATGAAGTTTTTAGAAGTTCTTATGCTATCTGAAAACTTCATAACTTTGCTCATTTTTCAATTGTAATATTCAATAGTAATATTAAAAATTATTAATTGCTATAGATTGGAGAAATACAAATTAAAATAATTCTGAGGTACTACTTTAACCTATTAGATTGGCTAATGGGACATGAAAGGAAAATGACAACTGTTGGAGAGGATGTAGGGAAAAATGAGACATTAAAGCAATATTGGTGGAGCTGTGAACTGACTCAACTATTCTATAGAGCAATTTGGAATTATCCCCAAAGTGCTATAAAACCATGCCTTTATCATAGGTCTATATCCCAAAAGAGATGAAAAACAAAAGGAAAAGGACTTATATGTAATAAGATATTTATAGCAGTTGTTTTCTGGTAGCAAAAATTGAAAATTGAGGGGATGTCCATTAATTTTAAAATGATTAAGCAAAATTTGGTATGTGATTATGATGAAATACTATTCTGCTATAAAAATAATGACCAGAATACATTCAGAAAAACCTAAATTTACATGAACTGATACAAAGTGAAATGTAACATGTTCAAAGTAACAGCAATAGTGAAGGATGATCATGTGTGAATGATTAGCTTTTCTCAGCAATACTGTGACCCAAGACAACCTTGAAAGGCTTATGATAAAGATATAATCTAATGATTGAAGTTGTATAATTGGGCCTCTAAAATCATTTCCAATTTAGAGATTCTTTCATTTTCAAACCCCTAAAGTCAGAGAAATTGCTCTTATAAGCCTGAAATATAAAACCTTTATACACAAGAGAAGGGGAGAAAACCATTAATTTCCCTCTGTTAAACAGAACTGATCACTGCATGACTAACACATAACATTAGTTTAGGAAATTCCGTGCCCAGATATTTACCCTTGACAATTCTCTATGCATACTAGAAATTGCATTATCTGCTAATATCCATATTACTTTCCTAGGCACAAAAGAAAATTGTAAGATCATGAGTTTCCATAAAATGAGCCATGTTAAAATTAATCCCTTTCCCCTTTCTCCACTCCCCCCTTCTACTTCCACTTCCAGTGTTTTGGAAAAATTCACACTTCTTTTTTAAAATTTTTTTCTGAATTTAATAAATAAAGCAAACATTTTCATAACATAATAGAACCTAAAAATTGAGGATTATACTTGAAACTACAAATCTATTATGTACAATTTATTGCTTTTAAATATATAATAAAATTACCATGCAAGTTTTTAATTTCATTTTCTTCTCCCACCTCCCTAAAAGTGGCTACCATTAATTTTTCTTTTTTTTAGGTTTTTTTTATTTGCAAGGCAATGGGGTTAAGTGGCTTGCCCAAAGCCACACAGCTAGGTAATATTAAGTTCCTGAGACCGGATTTGAACTCAGGTATTCCTGACTCCAGGTCTGGTGCTCTATCCACTGTACCAGCCAGCTGCCCCCAAATTTTTCTTTCTTAATAGATACCTATGACAAAATATTGGTTCTGTAACCTGTTTCATTCTCTAGATGTTCCCCCACCCCACAAAGAATGAGAAAAGAATTTTCCTTTGGTTATTAAAGAATTCTAGGAAGGGTAGGACATTGTTGTTATTGTTTTTTTTCCATGATTTCTGCAAGCTTGAATAAGAACATTTTTTGTTAAAGCAATTTGGCAGGAATTTTTAAAACATTACCATTATAATATATATTGTATTTTATTTAAATAACTGGTTATATTAACTTCTGACACTATTCAAAACTATTTTCTCAAATCCTATTTTTATTTCTCGCTTAACTATTAGTTAGTGATATTGTAAGGTTTTCAGTATTCAAGGTTGAAACATTGATGTTACACAGAGTCTCCCTTCTTGGTTATCTTCCCATTTCTCATATGCAGTTTAAAAAAAAGCTTGCAAATTTTACTTATGAACTATTTAGTGAATTTTTGCTTCTTCTGCATTGCTATTACCACCACCCTCCTACAATACCTCATAATCACCCATCTGGACTATTGGCATTATCTCCTATAGTCATCCCCTTTTCTCCTTATTTTTATTATCATTTGTTAATTACAGCTAGAATACAATTTCTTGGATATTAAAATACATCAGACAAAATTATCCCCAACTTTAAGCCCATCAATGACCACCACTTATATACAGGGTAACATTCATCTTCCCTGGGATTAAAAGACATATCAAAACCTTACCTCCTAAATTTATTCCATACCTTTTCCCTTACATGCACTCTATGTCTCAGATAAATCTCTTCAAAAAAACCTATATTTCCTGACTTCATGTCTTTCCTCATACTTTTCTCTGTTACAAGAACTCATTCTCTCACTGCCTTTTTGTCCTCTGCATTTAATAAATTCCATTCCTTTTCTTTAAGATCAAATTTGAATATTATTTCTAAGAGGAAACTTTTCCTGATTTTCCCTAATCATTAATATTTCTCTGCTTAAATTTCACAAAGTGCTTTGCTTGCCCTACCTGATATACTTATCTGAATTCTTTTAAGAATTATTTTTTTGTGTCCTTGACACATTCCTGTATTAGATTGTGGGCAGGAACATTGTTTTTCTCAAATACTCCAATTAGGTGAATTGCTCTAAAATGCAGTAGTAGACTGCTACTAGTTCAGACAACTAATGCCCAGATCTGAAGTCAAAAGGACATCTTCCCGAGTTCAAATCTGTCCTGAGGAACTTCCTAGCCGTATGACCTGGGCAAGTTTGCTTCAGTTTCTTTATCTATAAATTTAGCTGGACAAAGAAATAACAAATGTCTCCAATATTTGTGCCAAGAAAACACCGACATCATGAAGAGACAGAGAACACTAAAATGACTAAATAAACAAGTGATTTCACTAAAAATTTATGTGACTTACCGTCAATAATAATTTGGCAAGAATTTAAATTTTGTTTTTCTTAATATTCTACTTGATAGAACTGTTAACAAGTAGTGATTCCGTTTTTTGATTTTTCAAATAGTCTTGAACCCTATACTACTCCAGATGGAGAAGAAATTAAGTGACAAAGTTACTAGGAAGTAGGTAAGAAGAGGATGGAAATGAAAGCAAAATTGATGGATAATGCAATATTAGAAAGATGATAATTCCATGAAAAAATTCACCAGTTTCCATGGAATAAATTCATGAACTAAAGTTTCTGTCAAGCAAAAAATAATAGTATTGCTTTAATATGAAAAAACTTTAACTGTTAATTTGTTATAGTTTTATTTTATTTTATTTTTCAGAATAATTGATTTGCTTGATAATGTCAGAATTGATAAAAAGAAAGAATGCTTTTGGAAAAATAAGAGTTATTACATGTCACTTGACTTCATTTTCCTTATACTTCTAGGAAACTTACATCTGGTCACCTCTGGAAATCACAATACATTCTAGAATCATTAAACACTTATTTAAAATATTTCAAATATAGTAAAAAAAAATTCTTACATGATAGATGTCAGTAACTTTGTATTATCTTACTCTCTTATTATGTGGTTGTTATTTTCCTGTTCTCCTCAACTACTCTTAGATGATGGATTAAATCATTACCATGACCTATCAAGATATTACTATAATTGATCTTATGGGCAAATGCACAAGAGAAGGCTAAAGTGCACTAAAATACTTTTGAGAAAAATGCTATTTGACAAGTGGAAAGGGGGACACTTTCAGATCACTATAAACTGTTTAACAGTTTGCCTGCTAAAAACATTAGACATTGTAGGATGATGATGAATTGAATCCACAATTGATTAGAAGGAGATAATCAGGACAGATTAAATTCAGTATATCTTTTTTTTTTAATTTTTGTTTGTTTTGCAAGACAATGAAGTTAAGTGCCTTGCCCAAGGTCACATAGCTAGGCAATTATGAAGTGTCTGAGACCGGATTTGAAGTCAGGTCCTCCTGACTCCTGGGCTGGGCTTTACACACTGTGTCACCTAGCTGCCCCTAAATTCAATATATCTCTTAATGACCTTTAAATTCAGTATATCTTTTAATGATCCTAAGCTTTTTTTCCTGATCTGGAAATTCATTTTAATTTTAATTCAATTTAAGAAGATTTTTTTTTCTCAGAAGAATCACATTTTCAGGTGACTCAAGGGAAATGGAATGGGATCTTAAGAGGACTGGATCATATAATCAATAATTAATCTCACTTGACAAATAACAGAAGAATAACTTCACAAAATTTTGACTAAAAGAGGGTGTATTGGACATCCATAGGAACTGAAGAATAATGAATGTTTTAGGTGAGTGCCTCACTTTGAATGAAAACATTAATTTTTTTCCTGACATATGCCACTACAGTGGCTACCAACCATTCTTTTCATTAATTGAGAAGTATTCTAGATAAACTCAGAACAGCTCAAACGAATGACTAGCAAATGATTCAGTTTCCTGAATTCACTAGTCTATGAAGAATTGAATAAGATCTTCATTGGAAAAAGAAGCAATCGCACAGAGAAAGCTGTAGATGCTTGAGGAGTTGAAATGAGTAATCTTCAGTACACCGTATTAAATCTAAATAATTGAAAAAATAATAAATCTATATTTTAAATCTGTGGCTTATAAAACCTAGTCATCTTGATATCATCAAAATTTTCCAATATATTAAACCACAAAATAAATTAGTATATACAGAAATAAAAGATTAATAAAAGTATACAGCATATTATAATGATCCTCTAAAGACTTCTGCATATCACCTAACCAATCAAATGATTGATTGAATTTAACAGTTTTCAAACAGAAGTCTGTCATTTAGGTTAGAGTGTCAGACTATGTCTACAATCAATAATCTATATCTGTTTCTCTCTCTCTCTCTCTCTCTCTCTCTCTCTCTCTCTCTCTCTCTCCTCTTTACCCCCTCTCACTCTGTCCCTCTTTCACCACATATATGTGCATGTTTTGTAAATATTAATCCACACAGTACTATGCAGTCACCTTGACTAATTAGAAGTTTACCTAAAAGAAGGTTTATTGTATTTGTCACAGGATGTAGCACTACTTTAGAGCTTAACTTTCTATCTGTTCTGAAAAGAAGTCAATGGTAGTGGCAGAATGGCTAACAATTTATCTAGGTGTTCATTCCAGTACTTTACCAAATAGATGACTGCTTTTTCCAAAAGAACTACTTCCAAATTGTCCAGAGGTTTAGAGGAAATTTGAATCATTCTATTCAGGTCAAGGTGATTAACTTAAGACTTTCAGTTTCAACCTCTACTCTTTCCATAAGATGCCACATTCTAAGTAGTAGCTTAAGTGACTGTTTCCATATGGTCCTTCTCTCATTTTTCATAGCAGAAACAATAGGAGATAAGAAGCCATGTCTTTAGCTAAATTAAATTACTAATTCAATGTTATAGTGATCGAAAAATAGTAACAAAATTCGTCTGAAGGAGCAAAAGGTAAAAAATATTAAAGGAATTAATGAAAAAAATGCAAAGGAAGGTAGCCTAGTCATTCCTTATCTAGAACTACATTACAAAGTAGCAATCATCAGAGCTATCTGGTACTGGTTAAGAAGTAGACTAGGCAATCAGTGGAATAGATTAGATATAAAAGAAGCAGTCATAAATGACTAATAACCTACAGTTTGATAAGCACAAAGATTCAATTTCTGAGAAAAGAACTCACTATTTGACAAAAAACTGCTGGGAAAACTAGAAAAGAATATGACAGAAGCTAGGCATCTCACATCTCACACCCTAAACCAAGATGAGGTCAAAATGGGTACAAGATTTAGACATGAAAGTTTATACTATAAGCCAATTAAAAGAACAAGGAATAGTTTTTGACCAAGCAATAGATAGAAAACATTATAAAATGCGAAATGGAAAATTTAGATTAAAAAATAGCTAAATTAAAATCATCAGGTTTCTAGAACATGTAAACAAAACCCTAAAATTGCAAAAGTATTTTTATAAGCTCTATTGGTTTTGTGGAATAAATACAAGATGATATTGAAAAGTGTAATGCATATTATGAACAAAAACTAATTTTAGAATCCATTTTAAACATGGATCTTTCCCCCCTCTCACTGTAGCATTTCTAATTTGGTACTAGAGAACAATTACAGATTGAATTTGTTTGACTTCTAGATCCAGATGAATGCCGAAGTCTTTAACTTAAAATTTCTCTGCACCAAGTTACCACAACACAGAATATATGCCTCAAAGATCTGGTTTTTCTTATTTATCATGATCTATTTATGTGTCTGCAAGAAACAGAGACCAAGGGATATTATTCCAGGATTTAATGGGGTTCAAGCTATTTTTAAAAGATGATTTGAATTGCAAATATTTTTAATCATATATTAAAGAAATAATTAGGTACATCAATATAATGCCAAGTGATTATGAAGAAAATGATTTAAAAGTTATAAATAAATATTTTATACATATATCATGTTTCATTTTAAATTAATTCAAATACTTAAAATACATAGCTTTAAATAGTTCTAAATAAAAATATTTTACGAGAATAAATATTTCTTCTTACCCCAAAGGTCAAAATTTCTCTATATTTTAATATATTGTGTATGAGTTGCTGAGTCCAAAACAAAACAAAAACATCATTAGCAGAGCAGTAGTCTTCTGCTGATGTATGTTTTCATTAAACTGAATAAGATTATTTGCAACCCAGTAGTCCCAAAGTTTTTAGTACAAAAGATCTTCCTTTACTCCTCTGCCATAACCTTTGAAAAATCAAATTTTTCCCTAGATCATGATAAGGTTTCAAGTTAATTAAAACTTTCACTATAAACTGCAGTTCTTTAATATTTTACTAATTAAATGACCAGATAATTTCACTGTTGTTTATATTATACTGAATACTGATCAGTCATACTTTCCTGTTTGAATTGTGTCCATATTCTCCCACTGATACTCTTTTAAGGAATCAACCAAAATAAAGTTTTTCCTTAGGTCCTATTTATACTTTTGAGGGAAAAATAGTCTCCCAATATCATATTTTTTTATCTGTAAAGATTGCAAGAATGAATTCTTCTAAGTAATCATGGATTTCACTGGGGAACACTATATTTCATCTCTGAAAATGCGATGGTCTGTAAGATACATATAAAACATACTAAACAGTATAAAAAGCTTCTAATGTTATGTAAAAACTATATATTAATGATATTGCACTTATCATCCTCAATTGAACATCTTCTCCATATCATATGGCTATTAATCAGGAAATGAATAATTTACCTCAAAGTCCAGAAAATTAAAATTATGGCAACTTAAAAGTCAATAGAGAGGCGGCTAGGTGGCGCAGTGGATAAAGCACTGACCCCGGAGTCAGGAGTACCTGAATTCAAATCCAGCCTCAGACATTTAATAATTACCTAACTGTGTGGCCTTGGGCAAGCCAGTTAACCCCATTGCCATGCAAAAAACCAAACCAAAACAACAACAAAAACAACCTAAAATAAAAGTCAATAGAGATTAGGGCAAAGTCAAGATGGAAAAATTTCATCATAGCACTTGTCAACAATTTATCCAGCAATCTATAAAATGTGCCAAACTAGGTTCTGATTAGGAAATTAAAGAAAAAAATTAGTGAGTCATTTTCCAATGAATAAGCATTGGTAGAGAGAGTAAGAGGTGTTTTAATACTGGAACTGTGTCTGGCTATGAATGTCTTTGTAGATCATTCTATCACAGGCATTGAATAGAATGAGAGTGTACCACATAGCAAAAAGTCTTGGACTTAAAACTAAGAGACCTAAGTATGTTCAGGGTATAGGAATAAGTACCCAGTTTTGGGTCATAGACTCATGGGTGAAATTAAGAACTGACCATTGCCTAAGGATGGCATCCAAGTTATGGAACATTTGCAGGCCCTAGGACATATATTGAACAAAGAGGAAGTTCAATTGTTTGACTCTGACATCAGGAATGAAGGGAATCCTCACTTCCACCTTCAATCCCAATCTGAATCTTACAGTATAATAATCAGATCAGGAAACCTAAACCAAAGGGAATCTAAAATCAAATCAGTCTCAACTAGCAGAAATTCTTCAATCAGCCAATAGTTTCTTTTAAGTGTTCCGGACAAAAGTCAAGGAGCTTTGAAAAACTTTTCAAATAACAACACAGGTCAAGGGAAACAAAAAATAAACAGAAATAGCCAATCATAAGGGGCTAAGCATCGATACACTATTCACATTTTAACGTGCTTTCTCAAAAATTGCCATCATTGGAAGAGCCATAGAGATTATAATTGAAGAGAGAACCAAGAAGTAATTTTGTAATGAATTAATTATCTTAAAAGAATGCAAATAAGGAGAAAAGGAATACACTAGGGGAAAAAGAAAGGAATGATAAAGAAAATTATCATACATAATTGGACAGGCAAGTGTGAGTCAATTCAAAAAGAAGTAAGGGGTAGGGAAGCAAGGAACCTCATTCTCACCTTAACTGATCAGAGGAAAGAATATACATGAAGGGGGATATGAAAAGAAATTTCACTCAATTAGAAAATGAGCAAAGGATGAGTGAAGAATAATGCAGAGGGCCTATTAATGAAGAAAGAGAGAAAATTTATTTATAATTTTCTCATGTAGAAGGGGAGATAAAATGGATTTAGGTGAAGAAAGTACAGAAAAGCAGATCTAATAAGGAACTATTTAATAAAGTAGTGTTGATTCTGCCATTTTATAAAGAAAGCTGGGAAAATGACCAAAGGCACAAAGTTATGTATATTATATTATTTGTGTTTATATTATATAAATACATTCAAATATTTATTTTTGGAGTAGGAAAAACTGAAAACTAAGAGGGCTCATTATTTGGCTAATTACCAAACAAATTATGTTATGAGAATGTAATGGAATATTCTACTATCACAAGAAATGACTTAATAGACAGTTTCAGGGGAAAAATGAAGACTCATGTGATGTAAAATAAACTAAATGAGGTGGAAAATTTATACAATAATATTATAACTCATAAATCCAATGACAAATAATGATTCTAAGGGTTCAAAGATGAAGTATGCTTAGACATGTCCTGACAAAGAGATGAATTATTTAGATTTCAGAGTATGACCATTGAGAGAATACGATTTGCTTTTCTATGCATATTTGTTTTGAGAATTTTATTCAATTGCACTCATCTATTTAGGACAAGTTGGCATGTGTTTGGGGATGTATTTTACACAAATGTGTATATCTATAACTATATATGTATGTATATGGATATATGCATTTATATATCATTTTATTGATATAAGCAAAACAAAGTAATGGAATGAATTGTGTATGTGTATATACATATTCACATATGTGTCAGACTAAGAAGTCTTACATAATTGCATGAAGACTTTTATTTTAAAAGTTATGTTGCCATGATAATAGAGGATTAAATATTTAAAGGGATTATCAACAGATTAGTATCCTACTCCCAAAATTTTTAGAATATAAGTGAATGATATAAAAATGTCAAATACAATAAATTCTATGTAATCTCAAAATTAAAAAAGAACTTTTGTTAAAATGTTTTATTTAATACAATACCAATGTCATAACTTTCTATTCATAAACTGTCTTTTGTATTTTTCACTTCTGTTTTTGTATGTGGTCATTTAGTCACACAAAGAATTGTCTTCTTAAGAAATATGAAATGATTAAATTTTACATATAATTATATTGCCATTGAAATAAGAGAAAATGAAAGTTCATCTTGAGTACCATCATGTGCTTTTATTGTTTCAGGGGTTGGCACATAATATATTCACATTAAGATAAATGAATACGAATTTAGCAGATTCAATGTAAAATCAAATTTTCATCATTTTCTCCTAAGAATGAATCTCTTCATGAAATTTCTTTGAATTCAGTGGATAATTTTGCCCCAAAATAGATGAATATGCTGCTAATAGTAGTGAGAACTCTATTTTTTTAAATCTAGAAGTCATTTCCATGAGAAATGATGAGTAACTGAATGATCATTTCTTTTATGATGACTGATAAAATTTTTAAGGGTAATAATTAGTGACATCATTTTATTCACTATTTTAGGCACAAAAATTTCATACTAATTTTTACCTTGATGAATTTATGAATAATTTGACACATGTTGCAAGTCAGTTAGTATTTGCTATAAAGTCATTTCAACTGTGTTTGACACTTTATGAACCCATTAGGATTTTCTTGTAAAAGATACTAGTTTGTCGATTCTTTCTCCAACTTATAATACAGATGAGAAAACTGAGGCAAAAATAGTTAAATGACTTGCCCAAGGCACACAGATAAGTCTCTGAAGCCAGATTTGAACTAAGAAATTGAGTTTTTTCTGACTTCAGGTCCAGCACTCTATTCATTTCACTATGCCAACTAGTTACCTCTCATTTAGTATATTTCAGACTGAATTTAGAAGGACCTGGTAAAGTCCTAAGGTTGTGATTTCTCTGGAATTAAGGAGGAAGCAAGACTATTCTCCATAGAAAGAAGAGAGACAGACAGAGACAGACAGACAGAGAGAGAGAGAGAGACAGAGAGAGACAGAGAGACAGAGAGAGCGAGACAGAGAAAGAAAAACAGACAGAGAAAATGTGATTTTATGTGTGTATATATATATATATATATATATATATATATACAAAATATACATTTTGCTGTGTATCCTTTTTAACACTCACATAGATGGATGGATAGATAGATAGATAGATAGATAGATAGATAGATAGATAGATAGATAGATAGATGTAGGAAAGTAGGTTTTGCTCATATCTAAAGTCTCCCCAAAATGGACCTACTGGTCTAGAAATAAAGTCAATGTGCAACATAAAACAGGTAAGAAGTCATTTATTTCATCTTGTAAACTGTCAGCAGAGCTGTCTTGAAGTGTCTTTGATGTCTTGTTCATCATATCTGTATGTCACTGAAGTCAAAGTTCTCTATTTGCTCCTGCTCAGAAAGCTTCAGTTCATATGGTTTGGCTTGTTCTCTTTGCCAGTGAATGACCTCCCACTTTCTTAAAGATTCTCTCAACCAAATGACATGGAACTCATGTATATTGAATGAAAAACCTTGGAAAAAGAATACATTCAAAACAAGATCATGGACAACAAACATATCTCTCCTTTTTACAGTAAACAACTTGTGAAGAATCTTCATGAATGGTAGCAGGGATAGGAGATGTTACCTATAATTTTTGTCATTAAAACAGAGTAGACGCTATGGTTTTAAGGATTCATGAAAGAGTGACAAGACATCTGACAGATGAGCAACATAAATATTGCTATTCATTTTAATTCATATTTATGAATTAAATTATATTGTCCTTTCAATTACATTTTAATACATATTTGTGAATTAAATCATATTGCCATTTCAGTTATATTACAATTTAATTTTGTCAATTCAATTACATATGTGTATATGTGTCCATATACATTTATATATGTAGATATGTAGCTGTATTTATACAGGCTAAAATAGGAACAGAATAAGTATCAAATAACTAAAAGATAATTAAAAATAAGGTAATTAGAGAGGAAAGACAATAGCAGCTGAGGGAGGAAATCAAGAAAGGTTTTGTGTAGAAGGTTATTTTTTTTAAAATTGGTATAAGTGGGTTATTAAATGAGATAGAAGTGAGGAGAGCATTCCACTCATCAAAGGAAAGAGTCAATCCAGAGAAACAGGAATTGCAATCTATGAATAATAAAAGGAAAGCTGTTTTGCTTAGATTGCAGTGTGAGAAGTAGGGTAACATATATATTAAGGGTGTACAGATAAATTGGAAGCAAAATAGGAACAAGATTTTAAAAACAGAAGAATTTACATTCACCTCATAATCTGTCCATGCCTATGGGATGCAATCAATAGCATGAAGGACTTCCTTTCATTCTCTTAATATTACATGTATAATAACTTATCTATTTTGCATATTTATTTGCAGTCCAACATCTTTCTAGTGTTGGTATGTGTGCTTTCTTAGTAAATACTTAGAGAGAAGGATCATTAATCTCTTTCTCTGAGAAATTAATACATACAAATATCCAATGTCTTAAAACTCCAAGAATAAAAAGCAAGATAATAATAGCTGCAAGACCCTTAGAGATCATCAACTTCAATATTATAATATCTATTTCCTTCACTAACACTGATAATAACCTATTTATGTCATATAACTCTGTGTAATTAATATGCATTGACTTGCAAAAGCTTGTCCTAGAGTATATGTTCAGGATGCCAAAGTTTTTCCCACAATAAAATAATTTTCAGATTCAATTGTCACTCAGATGTTTTTATATTCTACTTTTATAAGTAGAACAAGTCTTTTCCCTTCTTTATTTTGATAAGATGCTGATGTGTTGTGTATTTTTTTTTACTGTTTGTGGAAAATCAATATCAGAAACGCATTTGATTCCATCTATCTGTCTCTACCCTGTATTGGTCCATTGTCATTTGGATCATCAAAAATTTTAATTCTTCTGAGATCATCATGACCTGTGATTCATTCTCAGAGAATCCTGGGAATTCATATCCATATAGAATAATGAAGGAGTTATCAATGTTCAAAAGATTAGTTTTCATGTTAGGAAAAATCTTTTAATAATTGGAAATATTTCCCAATTTCTATATTCTCTCGCTATGTTGCTCTTCATGTGTGTTTTTTTTTTGCCTATCCACTGAATAGTTGTGAATTTTATTGAGGTGGAAAGTAGGTATTCTGTGTTTCACTGACATCAATATAACATCATCTCAAAAATAGTAACCAGAGAAAATTTTACATATATATATATATATATATATATATATAATATATATATATATATATATATATGTATATATATATAATATATATATATATATATATATTTTCTTCTATGTGGACTATGTGAAATGTTGCCTTCATGTCAGTGGCAAATTCCTCTAATAAATGCATGTCTACATATTTTATGATTCATTTGATATTTAATCCCAAACAATTAAACATAAATTTCACAAAATTTAGAAATGTTTGTGGTCTTAGAAGTCATCTTTTCCTGTTTTTAACAGCATGTGGAAGCTATCAAGCACAACAAATGAAAAGATAACAATACTGGTACCAATGAAGTATCCAAACTTGTTCATATGTTGCAAACTAATGATTTTTGTACTATTCCACATCAATTGTTCTTCAGTCATTTCAGTTGTGTCTGACTATTATGACTCCATTTGAGTTTTTTTTGTTTGCTTATTTGGGATTTTTCTTTTGACAAAGATTCAAGAGTTATTTACCATTTGCTTGTCCAACTTATTTTATAAATGAGGATACTGAAGCAAAGAGTATTAAAGGACTTTCCAAGGGTCACATAATAAATATCTTAAGCTGAATTTTAACTCAGATCTTTCTGACACAAAGCCCAGCACTACATCCACTGTACCATCTAGTTACATGCCCATCAATTGCCATTCCTTGAATATCAAGGAAACATGATGAAAAACACATTTTTGAAAGCGAGTTTATAAGCCTGTGATTTTCTTATTGTCAAGTCAAATGATCTTGTGTAAATAAATTAAAAACAGACTAATTCTTCACATTTCAAAGTCAACTCTATGACTTAAAGTCTGCTAATTTTATAAAATCATTTAAGATAAAATTACATGCATTCTTCACGAATCTCTTTGATGAATGCATAGACCATCCTCATACCAATTGTATCCAAATGAAAGAGTAAATCAGAATGAATCAGTGGTTACCAATATCATCTAGGCCACAATTCATTTTAGGTATAATGTAATGCGATCTATAGTGTTTTTCATTATTTTGCAATAGTCTACATTTTGAGAAATTTTGTAATTGTATTTCTTCTAGAATGAATTTCTTCTACATGTCTTTGTCTATATTCAAATACTATTATTTGATCTGATCTTAAGTTCCATCTAGATCCTCATAAAATATATTGAGTACTGAAGTGGTAGAGTTCTAATATCATATGTAATGAAAATGGAAAACTAAGTAACTATTAGTTCTATAGCATCAACATATATTTTTATCCTCCTTCCAATTTCCTTTCTTCTATAAATAATCTTTATGTTTATCTGTATTTCACATCAATATTTACTTTCCATTCCACTGTTTTTCTATAATAAGAAATTACACTGCTTATAATTATTTGTCTTACCCCACTATAATGTTTTATAAGTCATTTCAAACTCCCATAGTCTAGTGTTCTACTTACGTGTTAATTTTGACCTTTACTCTGAATGGTTAATAATCTTGCTCCACACAAAGTCTGATCATAAAATAATTCCCAAGTCAATAATCCATGAGTCCAGATGTATTCAATCTTATTTTGTGATGATATTTATTGATCAGCAAGTAAAGTGACTTCCAATTTTCTTCTAGAAGAAATGTATTCAAGACAATGTGTGAAACTCAAAAGTTATCAATATGCCTTTGGTCTTGTTTAATCATTTTTAATGATAAATCCTGCTTTAATGAAGGTATGTTTTAAATAAAGAGAAGAAATTATTTTCAAGTTTTATTTGGTAATTCACTTCTATGCCATTCTTTGTAATGATGTCTCTAAATATGATATATGAAAAGTTACTTTGGAGGATTGTGTCAAATTCTTTGTAGAAGTTCTCTGATTCTCCATTTTATAGTAAAAATTTACTCTCAAGTTGTATATTCATGATTAATCTTTTGTCTTTTGTTAACAGTTTTACAAGATAATATGCTTTCATAATTTCTAATTTGACATTTAGTTGGGATTATATATTTGCTCTTTCTCTAACTTTTTTTAGTTGCATAGTCAATTCATTTATCTCTGTTTTATGCATGTAAATAGTTAGAAATATAATACACCCCCTGGCAAGTGCTTTCACTGTGTACCATAATTTTTGTATTGCATAGTTTTGCCTCATTATTGCCACTACCTTGGATAGAATCATTAATTCTTTCTATGATTTGTTGTTTGAACAAAATTGTGCTATTTAGTTTCCAATTAATTTTAGTTCTGTCTCTGCATGACCATTTATATAGCACATGATTTTTATTGCATCATGATCTGAAAAAGATACATTCAATATTTCTGTCTTTCTGAATTTGACTATGAGGTTTTTATGTGCCAATACATGGTCAAATTTTGTGTAGATCCAATGTATGGCAGAAAAAAAGCTATATTCCTTTCTATCACTATTCAGTTTTCTCCAGAGGTCTATCATATCAAAATTTTCTAAAGTTCTATTCAGCTCCTTAATTTCCTTCTTCCTAAATCTGAGAGAGGGATGTTGAGAACCCACACCAGTAGAGTTTTGCTATCTATGCATTCCTGTAACTTATTTAGCTTCTCTTCTAAAAAATTGGTACATATATATATATATGTATGTATATATATATATATATATATATATATATTTAATATTGAAATTACTTTGTTGTTTATGGAACCTTTTTGGAATATATAGTTTCCTTCTTTAGCTCTTTTAATGAGCTCTAGTTTTGCAACTGATGTTTCTGAGATAAGGATTGCTACCTCTGCTTTTTTTTCACTTCAGATGAAACATAATATATTCTACTCTAGCTTTTTTAACTTTATTGTGTATGTATTACTCTGTTTCAGTTTTTTCTTATAAGCAGCATATTGTTGGATTCTGGTTTTTATTCCACTCTGCTTTCCATTTCTGTTTTATGGGAGAGTTCATCCCATTCACATTCAAAGTTATAATTACTAACCCTTTATTGCCCTGCATGCTATCTCCGCTCCATTTACATTTTTCCCCTGTCACCTTATTCTTCTTCCCCCATCATTTTGCTTCTTAATACCACCTCCATCAATGTGTTAACCCCCTTCTACCCACCTCTTTCCTTTTTCTTTCCTCTTTCCTTTCTCCCCTGCTTCCAACTCTTCCTTCTGTCTGTCCCTCCTTCCCTCACCCACTCCCATTCCTCTACTAATACTTGAAAGTTGAGATAAATTTCTAAACTCAATTGAGTGTGTATGTTAATCTCTTTTTGAGCTAAATCTGATGAGAGTAAGATTCAGGCAGTAGTTCTAATCTCCCTTCTTTCCCTCTATTGCAATAGAACATATATATATATATATGTATATATATATATATATATATATATGTATATATATATATATATACATATATATATATAGTATGTATTTCTTTAAATAATTCCATCAAAGTCATGCACATATCATGAATGTCCATATCTGCAGTCTAAGTATATTCATTTCAAGAATTACACTTCTCAAAAGTTATGAGAATCTTCCTCCAGGTGGGAATGTAATCAGTTTAATAAAATATTGCATAACAGTTTTTTTTTCTTTTCTCCTGTATACTTTTTCATGTATCTCTTGAGTTTTCTGTTTGAAGATCAAATTTTCTGTTTAACTCTGGTCTTTTCAACAGGAAAGATGGAAAGCCACTTATTTCATTAAATGTCCATCTTTTCCTCTGAAAAAAGAAGACTGTTTTAATTTATAGTGGATTCTTGATTGTAATTCAAGTTCTCTTACTCTTCAGAATATCATATTCCAGGATCTCTTAATCCTTTAGTGTTGATGCAGCCATGTCCTCTGTAATCCTGATTGTGACTCCTTCATATTTAAATTATTTCTTTCTGGACACTTTTAGGATTTTCTCCTTGATCTGATAACTTGGAGTTTGGCCACAATGTTCCTTGATGTTTTCATTTTGTGATCCCTTTCAGGAGTGGATCAATATATTCTTTCAATGACTATTTTATCTTCTGGTTCCACATTATCAGGCCATTCTCCTTAACTATATCCTGAGGTATGGGAATCCAGGCTTTTTTTTGCTGTTGCTTAAGGTTTTCAAGTAATCCTATGATTCTTTTTTTTTTTTTTTTTTTTTTTTTTTTTTAGTTTTTGCAAGGCAATGGGATTATGTGGCTTGCCCAAGGCCACACAGCTAGGTAATTATTAAGTGTCTGAGGCTGGATTTGAACTCAGGTACTCCTAACTCCAGGGCAGGAACTCTATCTACTGCACCACCTAGCCGACCAATCCTGTGATTATCATATTGTCTCTACTGGATCTATTTTTTCAATCCAGTTGTACCAATGAGGTATTTTAAATTTTCTATTATTTTTTTTATTTTTTAAATTTTGTTACCATTTGCATCTCCTTTTCCAATTGATCAATTCTATATTTGAAGGAACTGTTATGGTTTTCAATTTCCCAAATTGAGTTTTTAAGGGAATCATTTTCTTTTAGCATTGTTTCAATTGTGGTATTAAAGGATTTGTTTTCTTCTGTCATTTTGAGTTTTAAGAAGTTTTAATTATTTCTTGATTAGTGTTAATTTTCTCTTGTTTCTTTTCCCAGTTTTTCCAATTCTTTTTTTAACTCCTTTCTGATTGCTTCTAAGAAATATTTCTGAACTAGAGACCAATTCATATTTTCCTCTGAAGCTTTGTTCCTTCTGTCCTACTTTTCTGAGCTAGTATCGTTGTCTCCAAGGTGACATTAAATAAACCCTGCTCTGTGCAGGGCTTTCTTTGATTTGGGCCCTATGTCTAGAATCTTCTCTTGGGGGAAGGGCATTTTTCAGACCATATGTATTGAGATCCCAGAGACCTTGCTCACTAGAGTTAGGAACTCCCAGGGGATTACTCTGTGAACCCTCCAGGAAGTAACCAGAAATTTTCTCTATATTGTCTGTGTTGGTGGTGTCAGTGGCCCACTCCCTAAGGCTGGGGCTGTATCTGGATTATCATGACACAGTAAGAACTAGAAATGGCAGAGGTTCTCTCCAGGTATTCCGTGCTTAGGAAAATTTGCTGCCTACACCCAGACCTTAAGGAAAGGTAGGAACACCTGGGGTGGTTTCTGTCTTTGTACTGGAGAAAGTCATACCCTCCCCCAGGAACAACAGGGGTTCTGGATGAAAATTTGGGGGCTCACAGCTTGGGCCTTCCAGGCTAGCCAAGTTGGCCGGATGGGTGTTTGAGCAGCCATGCTGTAACTCTCCACTTTTGCCCACCATGGCTACTACAATGACTTCCTCAGGGATTCATGGGTAAGTCTCCAGCTTTTCCCTGCTGCCCTTGGGCTGGGTCTCTTCTTTCTGCCTTAAATACACCCACTTTCCCCATGATATACCTTGCTCCAAGATGTTCCCCTTTGTTCTATAAATTCTGTTAATCCACAATCTGTTCAATCTGTTAAAAGGCTTTGTTCATGTAGGTGCTGAGGGAAGTCCTGGAGAGCTTAAAGTAGTGCCTGGCTTCTTTCTGCCATCTTGGCTGGAAGTCCAGATAGGGAGGATTTTTATTGGAAAGGAAGATAGAATGAAAAAATATTGTGATTGTTTTTGTTACATGACAACTCTGAGGATAGTCTTATTCAAGATAGTGGAAGGGAAGATAAAGGATAGGATGAAACTAGTAACATTAGGGATACTATAAGTTTGATAGAAGAGTATTAGGAAGGGCAGCTAGGTGGCGTAGTGGATAGAGCACTGGCCTTGGAGTTAGGAGTATCTGGGTTCAAATCTGGCCTCAGACACTTAATAATTGCCTAGCTGTGTGGCCTTGGGCAAGCCACTTAACCCCATTTGCCTTGCAAAAAAAAAAAAGAAGAGTATTAGGAGTCAAGGAAAACAAAGTCCTAGTAATTGCAAACTTAAAGAGAAAAACAACATTTGAGTCATGAGTATATTACTGTCTAAAACATGAATATATAACTAATGATGTTGGTCCATTAACTGCTATTTTCCTTAATAATCTGCAACTGTATTGGTTTTAGCAACTTTTGCCCCATTTCTGCAATATTTCTATAATTACTGTAGAACAAATGGAGAACATAGAAGACTGTCATTTTAAATTTTTATCAGCAAGCAGTCCCTCACTTAGCCAAGAGCATCTCTAAGATCTTTAAAGGATATTCATATAGTATAAACTCAAAGCTTTGTATCATTTCTTTTTGTCATGAATAATTATGACAAATTAGTGGCCAATATTCTGATAGGAAACTTTCATCACTGATGTAGGTGGATTCTTGCATAGTAGTGATGATATGTTACCAAGGCAATACAGGATTTCTTTCCAGGTTGATAAAAGTTGTCAAAAATTGTGTTCCACTGGCACAGTCTGAGTAATTTCTCTACCATTTTTCTTTGTAAAGTTTGAGAATTTATTTAAAACATTATTAGATAAATATCTTCATATATATATATATATATATATATATATATATATATATATATATATATAAACATATTTCATGATGAATTAAGTACCTATGGGAACACAAGAATAGAATTGTTCTTCTATTTCATTCAATTCTCTGTACCAGACTCTGGCCAAATTGCATTTAGGAAATATAGACTAAAAAGGTAGGATCTTCTTGCAATGATAGTATTATGCTGCTGGACAAGTCCCAAGCATGTGAGAGCTCTTTCAAATTGCTCCAAAACATAGTAGTCACACTGACAGAGTACTAACAACTGCTATCTGAATCATTAAAGTACATTTAAGAATTTTATATGTCTGTTAGGGCATTTAGTTTCCTTGCTTCATTAAAGAATTTGTCTGAATCTTCTACACATGAAGAATGCGGTATCCTCCAAGCATAACTTACAAAGTGATAGTCTCCAATACATTCATAGAAATTCCTGGTTAGGTATATATGCTAACAGTGTATATTAAGATTTGCAAAAAGTAAAAGGTGAACAGCATCCTAACACTGAAGGAAATCAATACAAATTTTCAAGTCTATATGTTCATCATTGTAATATTATTGAAACTGAGTCATCAAAAATCAATTAAACATAAAAGTAATAGTAGAATGTGTTTGGAATGATTTAGGATAACAATTGATTTCTGCAAAAACTCATTAGTTTAAATCTCAAAAGTTATTTTGTAGCTGACTATGTACTTGAGGATGATATAAATAAAATTGAAAGGAAATAACACTTCTTTTTGGCTTTATCATAAAAAGTACCTTTATAAATCATGATGCTACCATTTCTTGATAGGAGATTTTATGCATCTAAATTACCATTGAATTAAGTGTTTGTTTAAGTCTTATCAGGACAAATACTGACTAATGACTAAAGGAAAATCTAATGACAAATGCAAGTAATAAGGGGAGGTATTGCAGAGATTAATTACTTTGATATTAATCTCAAAGTTTAAAATAAAAGAACAATTTAAGTTAAATGAATCATTTTAAATGTATTCTGCCCTCAGGAATATGTAAATTTATCTGCTAATCATAATTGATTAGCAAGTGTGTTATTGAGTTTCCCAGCATATAAATTGATAATGCACCATGGATTGGAATGAGAAAAGAGTCTGGGCACATAAATCCAGTGTCATATTGGAGTAAGGAAATGATTTATGTACACTTTCTTATAGAGAATTTAAACCAGAAACAGAGCAGAATGGGGTCAGATAAGCCTAAATGATTTAGAAAAAATAATTGAGAGAACAATTTTTAGTATTGGAGATCATTTCATGGATCTCTCTCTAAGATGACCAGGTATACTGCTCTCTTCTAAGGAATGGTTAGTATCACTTTAAATGACTCCTTCTTAGCCTGAGTTGAGGAGTAAAGGCATTCGTCTCTTTGAATGGAAAGGATCAGATTTCATTTTTCACCTAGGAGATCAAAATGAACATCAAATGACCCAGAATTTTTAATTTGGTGGATAGAGTTTTGTTGTCAGTAAGTACTTCTTATGTTCCTTCTCTGTACCAGACTCTGTCCAAAGTAATGGGAATACAAAGAAAGCAAAAATCAATTCTACTTTTAGAAAGCTCACAATGGAATAGGGCAAAAAATGTGAAAACAGCTAAGTGCAAACAAAATGTTTACAAAATAAATAGGATAATCACTGAGTGAAGGTACTAGCATTAAGGAGTATCAGGAAAAGTATTTTGAAGAAGGTGATTCACTAATAAAAAATAAGAATAAGTGGATTCACTAATTATAGATAGCTTTCTCGTGTAATGTAGCCACAAATTGGAGAAAAAATGTATACTGATAGTAAATAGGAAGGGATGGATCAAGTAAGAAACTTTTGGTTGGAGGTCACATAGGCCTATTTATAGGCAATAGCAAATTAGGGAAAGATTAGAAATGATAGAGGTGATATGCCAGAGAAGAAGGGATTAAATGGGATCACTTATTCATGTAGAATGTCAAACTTCTTTATGTGAAATAAGGGTGAACAACAATAATGGTGAATAAAGTATCTGAAAGGGATAGAAGAGGGTGGAGGGATTGGAGGGTTGTTTCTTAAAGAATGTCCTCAATTTTTTAAGTGAAATATGAGGAGGTTGGGAAAGGGCTACCAAGGGAAGTTTGGGGAGGCATGACAGGGTTTAGAAAAAAAAGCATTGTGGTAAGTGGAATAGTAAATTGATTAGGAAGTTATAAAAGAATCGACTTGTACCTGCTTTACATAATTCTGGTAGAGATCATGGAACGTAAATTTATAGTGAAGCAAGTCATTACAGATAATTGATTTTCTTCAGCTCAGTTTAACAGTCTTTAGTTAAGAACAAAGTCATTGGATGTTTCTCTCTCTCTCTGATGTAAATTGAGATGGGGAACTAGAATATTATTTAATCTTTCCTCAAAGAGATGAATAAATGTGTCATTAATCTGTATCATATAGATTTTTCTTTATCCTAAAATAGTCTAATTTAGTCATTGCTTGTTTTCTTGTCAAACTTCCTTACCTCTCATAAATAAAAACCACAACCAAGGGTGGGAAGAAGAGATGTTAGTTATTATTTCCTTCTGGTTTTTCAAGGGAAATTGTTTCACTTGTTTTTTTAGCTAAGTAATTATTTGGCAAACTGAGTCAAAAAAAATTCTAACATGATTAAATTAATATATTTTTATTAAAAATTAATGATATATTTATTTAAAGTTTCTGTAAAGAAGTGACTTTTGTTAGAGTCAGATTTTTATCAAATAGAGGTATTACAATATGATGGAGTGTGATTTGTAGTATTCGTTAAAGAAATAGAAAATTCTCATCAAGTCTCTGTGCCATGATAGGAAATTTTCATATATATGTATGTATATATATATATATATATATACATACATATATATGTATGTATATATATATATGTATAGATAGATCAGTTTTTGCTTTTCATAATACCTCTACTTAATAGAATAATAAAGTTTTTTAATCTTGATTGATTTAACCATCAGATGTCCTTGAAATAAAAAGTCAGAAAAATGAAAAAGAGAATTTTAAAAATAAAATCACAGTCGAAGAAAAAATAGCAAAGAAACTCAAATGATTTTAGGTACTAAAGTAAGAAATACTGCATTTTATCCAAGTTGATAAATATAAATATAATTTTAAGTATACAATTTAATAGAATTGACTTGTAGATTAAGATAATAATCTTTAATTTTGAAATGTTAACAATATGAAATAATGAAATTTTTCACTATTAAAAATGGACTTAAAATATATATTTGAAAACCACAGACCATTCTAGTTATAAAACTATGGCATAGTGTTATTTTTAGGATGTGTAGGGATATAAATGCATTTGCATTAAATAAATAGCTAGTTTGGGAGTATTTAATTCCCAGAGTATCTGCTTACTTTGCATTGATAAAGTCAACTCCCATACATTTTAAATATATATGTATATATATATATGCAGCATTTTAATGCATAATTTATTTCAAAGGGTACTGTGAGTATAGAACTGTTTGAATTCTCTAGAATTCTGGTACTGTCACTAGCTGCTTTGTAAGACCCTGTACATTGTATCAGAAAGTGGGATAATAGGTGCATGTAAGGAAGGAAGGAAAGAAGGAAGGAAAGAAGGAAAGAAAGAGAAGAAGGAAAGGGGAAGATTAAAAAATTTGGTTTCAAAAAAAGGATAGATTGATGTTTGAATGTTTCTCACTCTTGTTGATAAATAATTCTAATCTTAAACATAGGTTTCTAAAAATAATGCATATTTATGTTCAACATTGTAATATATTTGTGAAACAATAATAGATTCTTTCCTACCTCCATTAAACTTTACTATTATTTTATATGTTTAATGAGATGAACATTTTAAATCAAATTATATAAGGAAAATTAAAAGATGCTATGTCAATGAAACTTCTCTAGTGAAGTTTGCAAGTTATTTGCAAGTTCCAACTAATGGTGTGATGTATTAATAATCTATGAAAAGAAATAATATTTTTAAAAAGTCATTCTCTGAAAATGAATTAATTTTACAAATCCATCATTTGATAAAATAATCTACTCTAAGTGATGTATGAACATGACTATCAACTAATCTAACAGTCTCTTCATTTGTCATGCTGTCTATGATCTCTCAGGCTATTGTATTATTTTGATTATTTTGTTGCACTACTGAATTGTTCCCAATTACCTCCTGAATTAAGAATAAATTTTTAATGTTCAAAATTCTGCATAAAATGGACTCAATTTGCCCATGAAGATTTGACACATATTCCTTTTTTTTTTTTACCTAGCCATCTTCTCTCATACTTGTCCTTTTTTTCACTTCTCTAAACTTTATGCCATGGTCCCATAATCTTTTCTGAAATCTTTCCCTTCTCGTCTGAAGTCTTTACTGATCACTAAATAAAGTTGAAAGAAATTTCTTCCTCCTTAAATAAATTTATCATTCTCTCAAAAACTATAGTTTTTCATTATTGCTAAATTATTTTAAGCTCTTTGAGGTCATGGTCTGAAAATAGTATGTCCTTAATACATGATTAATTTAATTAAATCAAAATTTCTTCCCTTATCAAATGAGTAAGGCAGGAGTTCTTATTCTGGAGGAGATTACTTAAAAATCTTTTGCACAGATAAAAACACTGTAAACAAGATCAAAAAATGTTGAAAATTGGAAAGCAATTTTTACAACTAATATTTCTGACAGGGACTCATTTCTAAACTCAGTCAAATTTGTTTTAAAAAAAAGCCATCCCTCAATTGACAAATGGTCAAATAAGCAAAGGCAATTTATAGATGAGGAAATCAAAGCTATCCATAGTTATATGAAAAATTACTCTAAATCATATTGATTAGAGAAATGAAAACTAGAGCAACTCTGAGGTACTATCTCACACCTATATGATTGGCCAATATGACCAGAAAGGACAATGATCAATTTTGGAATGGATGTGGGAAATCTGGGACTCTAATGCATTGTTGGTGGAGCTGTGAACTCATCCATCATTTCTGGAGAACAATTTTGAATTGTACCCAAAGGGCAATAAAAATGTGCATACCCTTTGATCCAGCAGTACCACTACTGGCTCTATAACCTGAAGAGATCATGAAAAACAGTAAAAACATCACATGCAAAAATATTAATAGAAACTCTTTTTGTGTTGGCAAAGAATTAGAAATTGAGTGAATGTCCATCAATTGGTGAATGGCTGAACAAATCGCGTTATATGTATGTTATGAAACATTTTTTTCTATTAGAATTCAGGAGGGATGGGAATTTCAGAGAAGCCAGGAAAGGTTTGCATGAAGTGATGCTGAGCGAGATGAGCAGAACCAGAAGAACATTGTACACCATACAGCAACATGAGGTTGATGATCAATCTTAATGGACTTGCTCATTCCATCAGTGCAACAGTCAGGGAAAATTTTGGGGTATCTGGGATGGAACATACCATCTGTATCCAGAGAAACAATTGAATTTTGGAGTTTGAACAAAGACCCAAGACTATTACCTTCAGTTTAAAAAAGTTATCTTATTATTTAAATTTTCTGTCTCTTATATTTTTTTCCTTATGGATATGATTTCTCTCTCAATGCATTCAATTTAGAACAATGCAAATTATGAAATAAAGTAAAGAACTATCAGAGTACCTTCTGTGGGGGGTGGGGAGGAGGAAAGTGAAATAAGGTAGAAATAGCAAAATTCAGAAAGAAAAAGAAAGAAAGGAAGAAAGGAAGGAAGGAAGGAAGGAAGGAAGGAAGGAAGGAAGGAAGGAAGGAAGGAAGGAAGGAAGGAAGGAAGGAAGGAAGGAAGAAAGGAAGGAAGGAAGGAAGGAAGAAAATTCCTAAACAACCACAAAAAAAATTCTGGAGATTTCAGAATATCCATTAATTTGGCTTGGGAAAAAAATTATCTTTATTATAACTAATCTGTGGGTGAAATTCAGAACTTCCTTCAATTATTTAAAAGCATAATTCTGAGACAATATCCAACCATTTTACCAGACTGTCAATGGGATCCATGAAACAATAAAAGTTAAGAATCCTTGGACTAAGGAGTCTCTCAGGTCCCTTTGAAGGACTTAAAACTCTTCTGTGTAGGAGACTGAATTATAACTGGTATAAAATAAACTTTTATTTTAACATATCTAAACATAATTTTAAAACAAAACAATTGTACTCTGAACTACTTTGTCAATGAACAAAGTAGTCTATATTTGAATGTTTTTACTTAACATTGCTCAATAGAGAGTATATTAAGCTACAAAAATATTTAGTCATTGTGCCATTTAGTCATGGTACATGCCCAGACATCATCAACTTACAAACTCTCCAAATGGAGGATGTGGAAAGTTTCCTTCTGAGAGAACTGAAATTACATATTAGGGATGTACCTTCAAGCATGAATGAATGTTATATAACTAGCTCCAAATATCTAAATTTGTAATTGAGAGGAGCCTTTTTCTGATTGTCTGAGAATTCAAAACTATTAAAATTTCTTTGAATCAATTTTGATACTCCATTTGAATCTGCTATAGTACAGTTACTCTTTCACTCATAGACACCTTTTGTAAGTGAGAATAATCTTAGAGCTTTATTCTTTGCTGAGGGGCTAGGGCTTCCTACATAACTGGGACCCATATTCCTTGGCCTTTTCATTTGCCTTTTGCCTATTCTAAGAGGAAAAGGCACAACCCTCACCTACATGATACATGATAGCTTAGTGTTCCACAGTGGATTTTTGCAGTCAATTCAATACCGAAGTCCCAAGGAACAAGGATCAGCCTGATGAATATAAGCCAGTGAAAGCTAAAATGACAACTCTGACAGCAATGTTGCCCTTGAGTGAACTTGATGGAAACTTTGCTATACTGAATATAGGAACCAACCTAATTTTTGAGCCTATTTCTTTCAAAGACCAAATCAGTATAGAGGATATTAAATATATGTGTGTATGTGTGTATGTGTGTATGTGTGTGTATATATATATATATATATATATATATATATATATATATATATTGTGTATATATATATATATTGTGTGTATATATATATATATATATATATATATATTTGGTAGTAGAAATGTTTGTATGTTTGTTTTTGATACACATTTGAAGCAAATGTATATCAGTGTTTCTTGACTAAATGTTATTACAGTGCTAGGCACTATCCCTTAACAAATAGATGGAGAGAATATAGTCAATGTGGTGTAAACTGAGAGCGTTAGAGAAGAGGAACTCTATCCCCTCAATCACTCAGCATATACTAGCACAACAAGGAGGTGATAAAGGAGAAAGGTCCAAAATATGCAATTATGTCTCTTTAGGATACGATGAATTTCATAAATTGATCATTTTATCCTCAGAATTCAACCTATTCATTTGTGATGATTCTATTTTCCTTAATATGCAAACTTCTGATGATCACTTGGCTTTCTTATGACAAAGGCTACTTTCATATAAGGAAAGAACGTGTTGCCTTCCTAATAAGAATTTTTTTTTGTATCCACAATTATAGTTTCTTGATCAGTCAATCAATCAACAAGCATCTGCACTGTGTTAAGCATTGAGGATGAGTGCAGATACAAAAATGAAACAGTCCATGTCCTCAAGGAGCTTACATTCAATGTACAATTATAACACACACACACACACACACACACACACACACACATATATATATATTCAAAGTAGATGTAAATTTAAGCTAATTATTTATTTGATCAATAAACATTCATAAGAATCTAATATGGCAGGTGCTATGCTAAGTAAGGGGGGAGGGGATACAAAAAACCCAAAAGGCTTAACCTTGCCTTTAAGGAGTTTAGAAATTAATGAGGACACAACTTTCAAACAAACATATACAAAGTAAATGATATATAGGATAGATAGGAAAAAAACAAAGAGAGAAGAAACTAGAACTCAGAGGGGTAAGGGAAGGCATCCTGCAGAAGGTGAGTTTTTAGTTGGAACTTAAAAGAAGCCAGGGAGGTCAGTATTAAAAGTAAAGGAGGAAGATCATTACAGATATAGAGGAGAGCTAGAGAGAATGTCTGGACCCAAGAAATAGAGTGTCACATCTTTGGAAAAGTCAAGAGATCAATATTACTGGTTTAAAAATTTGAGTCAGAGACTAAAGAATAAGAAGAGAGGGAAGGTAGGAAGTCATTAGGTTATAAAAGACTTTGAATACCAAGGAGAGTCCCTTGATTTGATACCTGGAGACAACAATTAACCAATGGAGTTTATTGAGTAGAGAAGTGACATTATTGGACCTCTTGTTTATGAAATTATTGGGGGATTTTGTTGAATGAAGGATAGATCAAATTAAGGAGAGATGAGGCAGGCAGGTCAATCATCAAGTTGTTGCAATAATCTAGGCATGAATTGATGAAGGTCTGTAGACATGGAATGGCAGTGTCAAAGGAGAGAAAAGGACTTGTTTGATCAATTTTACAAAGCATGGATCAACAAGACTTTGTTTCAAATTGAATGAAGTGGAAAGTTGAGAGATAGAAGAATCTAGAAAGACTCCTAGGTTGTGAGCCTGAGAGACAGAGGACATAGTATTGTAGTAATATGGACTTTAGTGATAGGGAATGGTTTAGGGGAGAAGAAGATGAATTCTGTTTAGGAAATTGTAAATTTTTAAGATATTCATTAGACATTCATTTGAGATTTCTGAAAAGCATTTGGAGATGCAAGTTTGGATGGCAGAGAGATAGAGGCAGGAAAGGTATATTTGAGTATCATCAGCATGGAGAAAATAATTAAATCCAAAGGAACTAATGAGATCACTAAATGAAACATTACAATGAGGAAAGAACAAGGGCCTAGGCTAGAACCTTTATTGGCACCTACTGTAAAAAGGCATGATCTGAATGAGGATATGGTAAATGAGACAGAGAAGGCATGTCAGACAGGAGAAAAGTCAGGAGAGAATAGTATTCTGAAGATGTAGAAAGAAGCTATTATCAAAGCATAGCGAGTGAAAATAAATGAGGAGAGGGGAGGAAAGAGGATTCATGACAAATGACCTCAATTTTTTTCCTGCAAAACATAAGGCAAAATTCTCAACTATAGAATGAGAAGAAAAGGAGCTACAAGATATGAGGAGGAATGAAAATGTTTGAAAAAGCCACTATGGAATAAAAGATTAATGAAATGGTAAGGGAGGTAAAGTATAAATTAGCAGTGTATTCTGTCAGAATAGTCACATGATTGTTCTCTTCTTTCATTGAACAGTACATGTACAGTAATGAAGGTAAAGAATTTTAAGAGTGATCCAAGGTTGAACTTTGGGTAAACAATACGATAAGGGATATAGTACTCTAGAGAAGAGGATAATATAAAGTTGTATTGATTTAGAATGTGATCAAGATGAGAAAAAGAGAAAAAAGTTTCTAGTCTCAGCAAGTTGGTCTAGGAAATAATTGCAGTCATATTGCAGAAGAGTAGGAAGATAGATAGATAGATAGATAGAGAGAGAGAGAGAGAGAGAGAGAGAGAGAGAGAGATAAAAATCAATAGATTATGATTTTATAAAAGGATTTTGAATTCCTGAAGGGCATGAGTTGAAGAAGAGAAAAATATTATAAGCCAGTTATCAAACTCACTGAGCAAGCAAGAGGAGCGATGTAGGGAATAGGGAAACATAGTTTTCCAGGATTTTAATTGGATGGTGTATATCAATAGCATAAACCCCAAAGAAAGAGAGATTACTAATGAAGGAAGAGGGAGACCCTGAAAGAGACAATTGGGAGCAAGGAATATTCTAACTTTCCTGCCTTAACCAGCAAACTGAAATGAATGAAGGTGAAGCCAGTACTGGAAAGCATAGCTAGGGAGACTGTATCACCAGGGGTGACCAAGTTTTAGTAAGAGCTAGCAAATACAGTGTAGAAAAATATTTAATTTAAGATTAAAATAACTTTGCTTTCTATGGAGTAGGTACTCTAAAAGTCACATTGGAAGGGATGGGTGACTTTAAGATAAAATTTTTGGATGGAAGTGTTTAGGGGATGAGAATGAGAAGCTGGGTGGTACGGGGTTTGACATAGGATTTAAAACAAAGTAAAAATTGAATCACTTGAAAATCAATGAGAAAGAAACTAATTGTGTCCTTTGAAACTTAGGCTAGGTATGACTGAAAGCATTAATTGATTTATTAATGGAATTGGTATAAATAGAACTATTACCACCAAAAATTGTGTATGATTTTTTTCTTAAAGGAGATTTTTAGAAAATCTTTAAAATATTTCAACAGATATGGCATATTTTCATTTTTTCACATTACTTATTGGGATCATTACAAAGGTAACTTTAACATAATGTTCTTCCTTCTTGCTCTCTGTCCAAAGTTTTCCTTTTTTAATAAGAAAATAAAATCACTGTTTATTTCAGAAAACAGTTCTTACAATCAAAGTTGGGATATTATCTGAAGAAATTGGTTTTATTTTGAAATTTATGCTATGATTCAAATCAATGTTAATTTTATATAGTGTAAAAGTGAATAATGCATAAGTTGATCTCTTCAACCATAACATTATAGACCATTATCATCAAGGTAGAACCTTAATCCTTCAAAAGAAGTCAAACAAAATGGCCTTGTTCACTTCCTTAAAATCTAAGGATTTGTTCCAATAGATAATTTTGACTTTTCTAGAGATGTTAATGCATTTGGGAAGGAGTGTCAGTATCTTTACAAAGATTATAATTTTTTACTTGGAACAAAAGTGACCTACTGAAGAGATCCCCAAATGGAATGAAAAAAGTGATTCCATTTAGTTCTTGAGATAAAATTAGGATATTTGACACATATATCATTAAAACTGGAAGCAAATTTAGGATTTCAAGTCTAACATCCTCATTTTAAGGAGGAAGCTGATTTATTTATTTATTTTAGATTTTTGCAAGGCAGTGGGGTTAAGTGGCTTGCCCAAGGCCACACAGCTAGGTAATTATTAAGTGTCTGAGACCAGATTTGAACCCAGGTACTCCTGACTCCAGGGCCGGTGCTTTATCCACTGCCACCATCTAGCTGCCTGGGAAGCTGATTTAAAGAGAAGTGATCTGTCTAAAATTGCAAATTTTAGTGGCAAAGCCAGGACGAGAACCTCCAAGTCTTTGAGTCCTAGTTCACTGCACCTTCTGCTGTATACCATGCCCAATGTCTTAAGTTCAAACTCTACAGGTCAAACTTCATTTTTGTAAGACTCTTAATATTACATTTTTGTGTATGTAAACTGGAAAAAGGTTTCGGTATTTTGAATTTTCTCCATCATCTAAATTTGTACTTTCTGTAGTATAAAGGAAAATATGCCTACTGTCTCCTAATAACCTCTTCACCATGCACAGACTCAGCTAGACACACAACCTGTGGGGACAGAGAGCATAATGCCTCTGTAGCTCAATGCATGTTAAAAATTGCCCTTTGTATGGCATGACTTTTTTATCTACTTAAACAAACAAACAAACATGGCCATAAAATTAGTACGAGTGAGGAATGAAGTCAGGAAGTTTATGTTCATTATATGTTCCTCTTTTACCTACTAAGATTAAAATGTTTTTATTATCTAATTCAGAAAGAGTGGGAATTCTAATTTATCACAAATTCAAGATGAGACTTTTATGCTATGTAAATAAAACATTACATAAATTAAAAAGAAAAAATCTAATAACTTTTTCTTTAAGTAGAAATGATAAAAATGAAAAACTCAAGTTATATTTGGAAAAAAAATTATTGAAATATATCTATTTACTTTCAGAGAAGAATAAGAATATATAACTATCTGTGGAGACAGAATATGAATATAGAGGGAGAGATGAATGAAAGTGTGGAGAGAAACAGGAGTATAGAAGGATTATGATTTTTTATGGAGTGATCCTAATATTTTGCTGGACATAAGATTTTTTTTAACATGAAATAAGGAACAAGACAAGAAGAACTCAGAAGAAATTAGAAAAGTTCACCTTCTGGGATATATTGAGTGGCTTCTATATTTTACAAAATATGAATTGAGAATTGAGCTCTTTTATCATTTCTTCTCAGTCATTTGAACACTGAGAATTAAAATTCCATGAATCTGTTCAGACATAAGCCTGACAAGGTGGAAATATTTTGGAAATGAATGGATGAAAAATTAAGCTACAAACTTTTTTAAAATTTTTATTTCTAAATAAATATTTACTTTATTCAGTTGTATCTGACTCTTCATAATGCCATAAGTGTTTTATTATACAAGATACTGAAATTATATACCTTTTCCTTCTGCAGCTCACTTTATAGATGAGGAAATTGAAACAAAAAAAATTAAGTGACTTTCCCAGGGTCATGCAGGAAAATGTCTGAGATCAGATTTGAATTTAGATATTCCTGACTCCAGACCTGGCACTGCACCACCTAACTAACCATCCTAAATATATGTATACATATATAAAATATATATTATATATTCATATATATAAATAAATATTATGTATTTACATTTATATGTAGAAGTATATATATATGGAAATAGAAAACTATATAATCATAGAATAATTCAAATGGATCATTGAACTATCCATTCTGTGATCTGAAGGTCATATTTTCTTGGAATCTATCTCGCTGTTTCAATTTGAAACTAAAATTAAACCTACAGCTCATTTCTTCTGGGGGCCAGGACAGTATAAATAACAGAAGATCACTAAAACCTTTCCAAATTCACCTCTAAACAACCATAAGTAGCATCATAAAACAAATCCTGGAATAGCAGAACTCACTTGGTGAAATAATCTTTTAGTCAAAGAAATTTGATAGAAATGCAGGAAAAGATCTCTCTCACTCAGGTAAAAGGACTAGAAGAATCCCAGAAAACTAGCATCCAACCAGTGGAAAATTATGTGTCCCATTGCAGTGGAGCAAGCAAAAACCACCATCAGTAGCACCCCCACTACTTGCTTCAGTACAGCTCCAGGGAAAAAGATAGTCAGACAACCACATGCTCCAGTATGCCCCAGGGAACTACAGAAACACTCTTTCTGCCTCACATATACCAGACATCAACACCAGGCAAGTTGCCAGACTCCCATGACTTCCAGCAGGAGGCATCTGCCAACACCTCAACACAGAACTAAACATATAGTTCTGTACTGTTGCCCTGAGACCCATTTGTAAATTGTCAAGGCCTGTAGCCCTTAGCACAAGAAGCCTAAGACAGTGTTCCTTCCAGTCTGAGAACAGAAATCAATTTAAGAAATAACATCAAAAAAGAACAAACAAAAAATAATCAGACCAGAGATAGTTATGATGATGATGATGATGATGAAGGGAAAATGAAGGCAATCAAAGAAGATGAAAACAATGTCTCAAAGAAAAATGGGAAATGGTCTTAAAGCCTAGAAAGCCTAGAAAGAACTCACAGAGGAGCTCAAAAAGGAGGTTTAAAATCATATTAGAGAAATAGAAAGAAAACATGGGTAAAAAATGAATGATGAAAGAAAAATATAAAATAGTCAATAGTATATAGAAATTTGTTTTGCATGATTGCATATATATGTATAATCTATGTCAATCTACATCAAAATTCCTGTCTTTTGAACTGGGGAAGGTGTACAATGAGAGGGAGGGAGAGAGTTTTAAACTGAAAATTTGAAAAAATGAAAGCTAAATTTGTTTTTATATGTAATTGAGAAAAATAAAATATTGAATAAAATTGAAAATATATCTCCCCTTCAAAATAAAAAAAACTTTAATCCAGAAAAAAAAGAAAAAGAGTCATCAGCTTAAAAAAATAGCTGCTTAAAAAATAGAAAAGGCCAAAATGAAAAGGAGATACAAAAATACATTGAAGAAAACAATTCTTTAAAAAGTACAATTGGCCAAATTGAAAAGGTAGTACAAAAACTAAATGAGGTAAACAATTTCAAAAAAGTTAGGATTTGGCAAGTAGAAGCTAACAGATATAAGAGACATTAAGAACCAATCAAACAAATTTTAAAAATTGAAATAAAAAAAAGAAAAGATGGCAAATTTTATCATGGAAAAACCAATTGACCGATAATACAAATCAAAATGTGAATATGTCATAATCACTGGATTTCCTGACAATCAAATAATCAAAACGAAGATCTGGATAGAATCATTCAAACATTATCCAGGAATACTGTCCTGATATCCTATTACTAAAGGGCAAAATAGGTATTGAAATAATCCACTGATCACCTAAGGAAAGAGATTAAAATTAAAACTACAAGAAACCTTGTAGCCAAATTTCAAAAGGAAATTTGCAAAGAAAAAAAATAAGATACTCAAATGACCAGAAAGATGCATTTCAAATATGGGAGGGGGGGGGGACTACAATTAGGATTACACAAGACTTAACAAATGCAGCATTTAAGGATTGAAAATCATAGGACTTGATATTTCAGAAGACAAAGGAGATAGCTATGTGACTAAAAATCACCTATAGGATAAAATTAAGCCTAATACTTAAAAAGAAAAAAAAATGACTATTTGATGGAAGAGAAGGATTTCTAGTTTTCCTAAAGAGAAGACAAAAACTGAACAAAGATATAATCTTCATTATCAAGACCAAGGAGAATTCTATAAGGGGAAAAGGGAAAAATAAACCACAAGGGATTCAATTAAGCTGAACAATTTGCATCCCTAATACAGCGAAATGTTTTCCATATCCAGAGATAGAAATGATGAACTTTGAATGAATTATTCCAGTAATTGTACAGCTAGAAGGTTTAGACATAGGAAGAGAATACTAGTATGAGATGAATTTAAGGGGATGCTATAAAAAATAGTTAAGGGAAGAGACCAAAGAGGTTACTGGATATAGAAGTAAGGCAGAGGTAGAATGGGATAAATTATTTCAAATGAATAAGTGTGAAAAACCCATTACAGTGGAGGGGAAAGATGACAGGGTGGACAATGGAAGTCATTTAAATCTTACTCTTACCAGTATTGGCTAAGAGTTAATAATTTTCACAAACACTTGAATATAAAAATCAGTCTTTCTCAAAAGGAAAGGAGAGGCAAGAGATCAAGTAAAGGGTGGGATTTGGGGACTGACAGAAGGAAGGACAGATCAGGGATGGTGATCTGTCTAGAAACTGTCAAGAAACACTCATGAAGGTGTGGCTAGGTGACGTAGTGGATAAAGCACTGGCCTTAGAGTCAGGAGTACCTGTGCTCAAATCCGATCTCAGACACTTAATAATTACCTAGCTTTGTGGCCTTGGGCAAGCCACTTAACCCCATTTGTCTTGCAAAAACCTAAAAAAAAAAAAGAAACACTCATGAGGAGAGAAAGGGTAAAAGGAGAAAGAAGACAAGTAGGAGGAAAATTAAGGTAGAGAGAAAAGCTCAATTATTATTGATAGCCTCAATGTGAATGGGATGCATTCTTCCATAAAACAGAAGCAGACTAAATTTCCAAAAATAAGATCCTACAATATCTTGTTTACAAGAAGCACATTTGAAGCAGAGAGATACTCTTAGAATAAATTTAAGGTGCTGGAACATAATCTATTATGCATCATCTGAATCAAAATTAAAAAAAAAAAGCAGGGGTAATAATCCTGATCTCAGACAAAGCAAAAGCAAAAACAGTCTTATTAAAATAGATATTTTATTACATTAAAATATAAGTCTTTTGTACCAACAAAACCAATGTAATCAAGGATGTGACCTCTGATAAATGTCTCTTTGCTCAAATATGTAGAGAAATGAGTCAAATTTATAAGAATAAGTCAATCCCCAAATGATAAATAAAGGATATGAAGAGGCAATTTTCAGATGAAGAAATCAAAACTATTTATAGACATATGAAGAGATATTCTTAAAACCCTTTAATTAGTAAATATATATTAAAATTAATCTGAGGAACCACCTCAAATCTATGAGATTGGCTTAGATGGCAAAAAATGAAAATGATAAATTTTGGAGAGGATTTGGGGAAGCAGGTATATTAAACTGATACTGTGATCCTACAGAGTAATTTGGAACTATAACCAAAGAGCAATCAAACTCTACATACTCTTTGATACAACAATACGACTACTAGGTATATATTCCACTGAGAGGATAAAAACCAGGTAAAGGACTTATATGTGTCAAAATATTTAGATAGTGTGTCACCCTGTTCATAGAGACAAAATATTGGAAACTGAGGGAATGTCCATAAACTGAGGAATGGCTGAACAACCTATAGTATATGAATGTAGTGAAATAAATACTATTGCACTTTTAGAAATAATGCAAAAATAGATATTAGAAAAACATGGGAAGACATCTAGGAACTGATGCAAAGTAAAATGAATAGAACCAGGAAGATACCGTACACAGTATCAGCCACATCACAACAGTATGAAACAAGGTGAGAATAAAGGTCTAATACAGGTAAATATTATCCATATCCAGAGATAGAGCTGATGAACTCTGAATGCAGACCAATTACTTTATTCTTTTTCCCAATATATATTTTCTTTTTATTTTTTTACAACTAATGTCTAATATATAAATGATTTATATGATAGTACATGTATAGCCTATATAAAATTGCTCATATTTTAGGAAGAAAAAAGGAGAGAGAAGGAGAAAAAATTGACCTCAAAATCTTGTAAAAATGAATGCAAAAATTTATATTGTCATGCAATTGAGAAAAATAAAAGAGCTATTAAAAAGGAAAGAAAAAGGAAAAAATCTCCATCTGCTAATGAGGTTTGAAAGTATCTCTTTTCCTATACTCAGAAGAATTTAATGTTGAGTCAGTGAATTTTCCAATTAAATACTTCATCAGGAATATTTACTTACTTTTCTTCCAAGAGTTATGGAGAACCAGGAGCAAAGAGACATGTCTCTCACAGACATTTCCAGTTGATTGAACAGATATCAAATTCTGCAAATGAAATACCCAAAATTAAATGATGTTCCCTTGGAAACCTTTGCCTCACTGACAATAGTTTATGGTACTAGAGTTAAAAGGAAAAGGAGAATGAAGTGTCAGAAGTAGTGTCGCAAAGGAAATCTCAAAAAGGAATAAAGTTGGTCTTCTTGAAAGAGAGTTATTTCAATAAAGCTTCAATTTCAATAAAGGAGGTCTATACATAGATGAAAGAAATAAGAAAAGGAAAAAATATGAAGCTGGCTGGAAAATAATACCACTACTAAAAAGTCTTTAATGGCTAAAAATTAAAAGATACTCAAGTAAGACACAAAAGACACCAGTAATTCAATGGAAAAGAAGTCGTTTATTTATCCTTCCTTTCCAAATAATTTCTTGAATAGATCTATAATTGCAGTGGGATTAACCATTGCATTCAAGCAGTGTTACAAGCAGCTTTCACCAGCCCCAAGCAAAGAATAGATTAGTCAAAATTTCTCTTTTTTTTTCATTTGACTTTTGTTTTTATTTTTCTCCCACTTATTAAGAAACACAACTATCTACACGACCAGCAGATATAAAATATCAGTTTCCTTTCCTGACCTCTGTCATAGTCCATAGAAAAACAGAATTTGGAAAGTCTACCTTACTAAATATGCTGCTGATATTTATAGGAATGAAAAAAGTGTAGAATCATCTTTGGTCTTGCTAGTAAGGAATATAGATCTACTACACTAATCCTCTTAGAACCCACAAGTTCACAGATCAACATGTTACTTATAGCTGTAACTACTATCACAGACCATGCATAGGAACTAAATTGACAAAATATTTTTGTTTTCTTTTGTTTTAGACTTATAAATTATTCAGACTGTGTCTTCTGGTAAATTAAAGTAAGAATATAAGGCTATGTATTGAAAATACCTAATTATAATACACATTGGGGAGGAGGATTTGAATGAATGAATGAAAATGTATTTAAATGAATGAAAAATGTGTGAAAAATGTATTGAATGAAAAAAATATTAAGAATTTCCTTTTTTTGTTGGGCAATGCAATGGAAAAATAAATACAAGTACTACCCTTAAGAAGCTTGTGCTCTAAAGCCTTGCAGCAAGAAAACAAATCCTTAGATAATACAATTGGACAAATACAAAAGGAGAATAAATCTCTCAGATCCTCAATTGGACAAACGCAAAATGAGAATAAATCTCTCAGATCATCAATTGGACAAATACAAAATGAGAATAAATCTCTAACATCATCAATTAGACAAATAAAAAATGAGAATAATTCCTTCAGATCCTCAATTGGGCAAATGAAAAAAGAAAAAATTTCTCTCAAAACCTCAATTGGTCAAATGGAAAGCTCTTTCAAAAGTAGAATTGACCAATTGGAAAGGGAGTTGCAAAAGGTTAATGAAGAAAACTCCACCCTAAAAAAAGAATGGAGTCTGCAGAAACTAATGACTTCATGTGACAGCTAGAGACAGTTAAACAAAATCAAAAAAATAGAAAAAATAGAAGGAAATGTAAAATACCTCATCAACAAAACCACTGAATTCAAGAATAGATCGAGGATGGGCAACCTGAGAATTATTGGACTACTGGAAAACAATAAAGAGAAAAAAAAGCCTGGACTTAATATTACAGTATCTAGTAATGGAAAACTGCCCTGATATCATGGAACCAGAGGGCAAAGAAGTTATTGAAAGAATACATCAATCCCCTAAAGAAAAAGAATGAAAACACCAACGAATGTTGTGGCCAAATTCCAGAACTATCAGATAAAAGAGAAAATCCTGCAAGCATCCAGAAAGACACAATTTAAAAATCAAGGAACCACAGTAAGGATCACACATCAACATCAAGGGATCAAAGGGCCTGGAATGAGATATTTCAAAAAGCAAGGGAGCTTGGAATGCAGCCAAGAATCCACAATCCCACAAAGCTGAGCCTTCTCTTCCAGGGAAAAAGATGGACATTTAACAAAATGGAAGAATTCCAAAAGTTCCTGATGAAAACATCAGAGCTAAATATAAAATATGGACATCAAACAGGAGGTTCACGAGACACATGGAAAGGTAAAAGGGGGGGCAGTAAATGCAAAAAAACTGCCATCCAATAAGTTGAAACTGGCTATATCCCAGCAAGGGGAAAGAAATTCTCATAAATCTAGGGAAGTGTAACTCTACCAGATAGAATATACCTAGGCAGAAATGATGGACATTCATGATCTATCCATGAGACTGCTATCTAATGGGATGTAACTGGCTTTAACCCTACTTGGGAGAAAGACTCTAACAATTCTCAAGAATTTTAACTGTATTAGATAGAATATACTTAGCTAGAAGTGACAGATACTCAGAATTTTCTATGGCTCAGATAGAATGATCTAAAAAACATTACCACCTTAAAAATGGGGACAGGAAAGAGATGGGAGGAGGGAGGGGATTGAATGGGGTAAATCTCATTACACTAAGAGGTACAAAATACCTATGATAATAGAGGGGAAGAAGGGAGCTGATGAGAAACACCTGAATCTTCTGCTCATCTGACTTGGCTTAAAGTCAACCTACACACACTCACATAACTTATAAAACATCTAATCTTTCAAGTATTAAAAGGGGAAAAGGGGAGGGGGGGAAGGAGAAAGGGAAGGGGAGTGGGGGAAAAAGGGAAACAAACAAAAGGAAGGGAAAGATGGAAAGAGGAAAGAAAGGGGAGGGGGTGATATAGGAGGGCAAACACACTGAAGAGGGTGGTATTCAGAAACAAAATACTGGGGAATATGGATAAGGGGGGAAGGAGAAAATACAAACAGAGGGAAGATAGCATGGAGGGCAATAAAGAATTAGTAATCTCCCTTAAAATGTAAGCAAATAGCAGAGTGCATTAAAAAACAGAATCCTACAGTATGCTGCTTACAAGAAACTCATTTGAAGCAGAGAGATACATATAGAGTAAAGGTAAAAGGTTGGAGCAAAATATATTTTGCTTCAGCTGGAGTAAAAAAAGCCAGGGGTATCAATCCTTATCTCAGACAAAGCAGCAGGAAAAAGAAATAGCATTAAAAGAGATAAGGAAGGAAACTTTATCCTCCTAAAAGGTACCATAGACAATAAAGTTATTTCAATACAGAATATATATATATGACCCAGTGAGATAGCATCCAAATTCTTAGAAGAGAAGCTGAAAGAACTACAGGAAGACATAGACAGCAAAACTCTACCAGTGGGAGACCTCAACCTCCCCACTCTCAGATCTAGATAAATAGAATCATGAAATAAACAAGAAAGAAGTTAAGGAGGTAAATAGATTGTTAGAAAAATTAGATATGGTAGACTTATGGAAGAAACTGAATGAGGATAGAAAGGAATATACCTTTTTCTCTGCAGTACATGGAACTTATAAAAAAATGACCATATACTAGGACATAGTAACCTAATGATCAATTGCAGAAAGGCAGAAATAGTAAATACATATTTCTCAGATCACAATGCAATAAAAGTCATATGCATTATTGGGCCAAGGAGATATAGACCCAGAACAAATTGGAAACTGAATAACCGCATTTTAAAAAATTCATGGACAAAAAAACAAATTATAGGAAGAATTAACCATTTTATCTTAGATAATGATAATAATGAAACAACATACCAAAACCTATGGGATTCATTCAAAGCAACTCTCAGAGCATATATTATAGCTTTAAATGCTTACATGAATAAATTGGAGAAAGAGGAAAACAATGACCTTAAACATGCAACTAAAAATTAGAGAAAGAACAATTCAAAAATCTGCAATTAAATACAAAATTAGAAATTCTAAAAATTAAAGGATAAATTAATAAACTCGAAAGCAAAAGAACTATTGAATTAATAGATAAAACCAAATGTTGGTATTATGAAAAAAATAAAATTGATAAATATCTGCTCAATTTGATTAAACAAAAGAAAGAAGAAAACCAAAGTGCTATTATCATAAATGAAAAAGGTGAACTCACCAGCAATGAGGAGGAAATTAAAGTAATAATTTGAAATTATTTTGTCCAACTCTATGCCAATAAGTATGACAATCTAAGTGAAATGGATGAATATTTATGAAAATATAAATTGCTCAGGTTAAATGAAGAAGAGATTAAATACCTAAACAAACCTATCTTAGAAAAAGAAATTCAACAAGGCATCATTGAACTCCCTAAGAAAAAATCTCCAGGGCCTCATGGATTCACAAGCGAATTCTATGAAACATTTAGAGAACAATTATTTCCAATTCTATATAAACTCTTTGGAAAATTAGGGAAAGATGGATCTCTGCATAACTCTTTCTATGAAACCAATATGGTGCTGTTACCTAAACCAGCAAGAGTTAAAACAGAGAAAGAAAAGTATAGACCTATCTCCCTGATGAATATAGATGCAAAAATCTTAAATAAAATCTTAGCAAAACGATTACAAGTTATCACGAGGATAATACATAATGGTCAAGTAGGACTTATTCCAGGAATGCAGAGTTGGTTCAATATTAGGAAAACTGTGAGTATACTCAATTATATCAACAACAAACCTATCAGAAATTATATGATCATATCAATAGATGCTGAAAAAGCTTTTGACAAAATATAACATCCATTCCTACTAAAAACACTAGAGAGTATAGGAATAAATGGACTGTTTCTTAGAATAATTAGCAGTAGCTATCTGAAACCATCAACAAGCATTATATTCAATGGGGAGAGGCTAGAGGCATTCCCAGTAAGCTCAGGGGTGAAACAAGGGTGTCCATTATCACCACTACTATTCAATATTGTATTAGAAATGTTAGCTTCAGCAATTAGAGAAGAAAAAGAAATTGAAGGAATTAGAATTGGGAAGGAAGAGACAAAACCCCCACTCTTTGCAGATCACATGATGGTCTACCTAGAAAATTCCCAAGAAATCATCCAAAAAGACACTGGAAACAATTAGCAATTTTAGCAAAGTTGCAGGTTATAAAATAAACCCTCATAAATCCTCAACTTTTCTATATATATCTAGCAAGAAACAGCAGGAAGAGCTAGAAAGAGAAATCCCATTCAAAGTAACCTCAGACAATATAAAATACTTGGGAGTCTATTTGCCAAGACAGACTCAGAAACTTTTTGAAAACAATTATAAAACACTTCTCATACAAATTAAATCAGATTTAAATAGCTAGGCAAATATCAACTGCTCATGGATAGGTAGAGCTAATATAATAAAAATGACAATTCTACCAAAACTAAACTACCTGTTTAGTGCCCTACCAATAAAAACTCCAAAAAATTACTTTAATGAGTTAGAAAAAATTGCAAGTAAATTCATATGGAGACATAAAAGTCAAGAATTCCCAGGAGCTTAATGAAAAAAGTGCAAAAGAAGGTGGCTTAGCCCTACCTGATCTAAAATTATATTATAAAGCATCAGTCATCAAAACTGTTTGGTATTGGCTAACAAATAGAGTGGTGGACCAATGGAATAAACTAGGAGATGATTATAGTAATTTGCTGTCTGTTAAACACAAAGAGTTCAGCTATTGGGATGAAAACTCCCTATTTGATAAAACCTGCTGAGATAATTAGAAGTTAGTATGGAAGAAACTTAGATTAGACCAACACCTAACACCCTTTACCAAGATAAGATCCAAATGTCTACAGGACTTAGACATAAAGAAAACAATACTATAAGCAAATTAGAAGATCAAGGACTAGTTTACCTGTCAGATCTATGGAAAGGGGAGCAGTTTATAACTAAGGAAGAGTTGGAGAACATCACCAAAAACTAATTAGATGATTTCTATTACATTAAATTAAAAAGCTTTTGCACAGATAAAACCACTGTATCCAAGATCAAAAGAAATGTAGTAAATTGGGAAACAATTTTTACAACTAATGTTTCTGACAAAGGACTCATTTGTAAAGTATACAGAGATCTGAGTCATATTTTTAAAACCAAAAGCCATTCCCCAATTGATAAATGGTCAAAGGATATGCAAAGGCAATTTACAGATGAGGAGATCAAAGCAATCCATAGCCATATGAAAAATTGCTCTAAATCATTAATTATTAGAGAAATACAAATTAAAGCTTCTCTGAGGTACCACCTCACACCTCTCAGATTGTCCAATATGACCAGAAAGGATAATGATCATTTTTGGAAGGGTTGTGGGAAATCTGGGACACTATTACACTGTTGGTGGAGCTGTGAACTCATCCAACCTTTCTGGAGAGCAGTTTGGAACTACGCCCAAAGTGCAACAAGAATGTACATGCAGTAATATGCAGTAAATGCAGTAATAGAACTTTGAAACCTAGCTCTGAAAAAAAGTAAATTTAAAATTCAGCAACAGAGACCAAAATCCCAGACAGTCATTTCCTATTTCAGCTTGAGGAGAAAGAGTAGGATGGACAGGTTGTAGTAACCATTGTTTAGAAATGAAAAATGTCTGAGAATCATTTCTTTAAAACCTTTTGTTGTTATTCAGTTATTTTAAGCATATCTGACTCCTTGACTCCTTGTGATGAAATTTGGGATTTTCTTGGCAAATATACTGAAGTTAATGGTGTCAGCCAACTTGTAAGAAGTCCTTTTGCTAGCAAGGATTCAGGATTCTGTTGCATTGGTCATATATGGATGTGAGTCATGGTCCTGAGACTCATTGGCAGTGTGAAGAGAGGCACTAGATTATCAGAGGTTACAGTTTCAGAGGAGCAGGACCTCTAGACAAAGTTCCAGAGTGGTAAAGAATACATGTGGTTTTCCACAGGCCAGAGTACAGGTCAGAAGAATAGTAAATACACCTCTCTAAAACTATCATTTTTTAAGAATTGAAAACTTAGTGTCCCCAGAACTCAGTCTGAAAACCACTGCACAAAAAAATCTGAAACTTGAAGGAGTATTCTCCCACACTCTGGAAAAGAGCCAAACTATACTATAATGATAAAAAACCAAGAATTAAACTAGACAAAATGAGCATACAGCAACAACAAAAATTTCCTGACCACAAAAAGTTACTTTGGCAACAAGGATGATAAATGTACAGGATTTCAATAAACAACAAAATCAAAACAGCTATATCTAAAGTCTCAAAGGAAAAAATGTGAATTGGTCTCTGGGCCTTAAAAACATTCCTGAAAACATTCAAAAAAATTTAAAAGAAAAGAATTGGGTACAGAGAAAAACTGAAAAAAAGTTAGTGAAACCAAAAAATCATGGAAAAAAACAACAGCTTGGTGTAAAGTAAGCACAAAAATATTGAAGAAAATAGCACCTCAAAAATAGAGTAGTATAAATGAAAAAAACCAAAAAAACAGACAAAAAGTCGTCTCTGAAAAGACCTCTTTAACAAGCAGAGTTGATGAAACAAAAAAGTAGATACAAATTCTCCGTGAAGAAAATAATTCTTGAAAAATTAGAACTAGGACGTAAAATGCTAATGACCACATAAGACATCAAGCAGCAATAAAAACAAAAAGAATGAAAAGTTAGAAGAAACTATAAAATATATATTTGGAAAACAACTTGTTCAATAGACCCTGGAGAGAAAATTTAAGAATTATTGAACTACTCGAAAACCACAATCAAAAAAATAGCTTAGATATCATCTTTCAAGAAATTATCATGCTGTACTATTTTAGAACCTCAGGTTAAAATAGAAATTAAAAGAAATCACTAACTCTTTCCTGAAAGACATTCTAAGGTGAAAACTTCTAGAAATACTATAGCTAAATCTTAGAGTTTCCAAATCAAAGAAAATATATTGCAAGCAATAAAAAAGAAATAATTCACTCTTCTTCTTCAAGCTCCCCCTAAACCATTTCAAATATGTTTAACTATTGACTCTTACTAAATTCTAGAGTGACAGAACCCACAAGACTGAGTGAAACAATTTTCCAGCCCAAGAAAATTTAGAAGATTCATAGGAAAGGTCTGTTGCACTAGATTTAGAAAGGGTCCACTGAGCAAACAGGCTCCAGTCATCTAGGAACAGATTGAGTCCCTAGGGGCACCTAGGCCCATGGCAACAGGGATGGTTTCCAAATCTCTCAACCCAGGGATTGCCAAGAATATGTAGAAATGTCAGCAGAAAAATTCTGCTGTACCAGAGTGAGAGTGGAGCCCAGTTTAGTGCATGATACAGCACAGACCCAACCCCAGGGGCTCAGCAACAACTTTGTGAAGCCTCCCTTCAAGTAGACACTGGGCAGCTGTTTCCATAGCCCTCAGGCTACAAACAATAAGGGGGCTGAGGGAGATTGCAGAGGTCTCTTTGTTATCACTGAGACAGGATTCTGTGGTTTTGCCCATCCAGGTTACAGTCTGAGGTCCCAGTCTCAGAGAAAGGAGCAGTAGCACAATATAGCCTACTGTAGCAGCAGAGTAGAGACCCTCCTCACATTTTCAAGGCAGGAAGGAGTGCTTGTGATCATCCATAGACCTGAGAACAGGTCAGGAGGGCAGTCTTAGACTTTCATAAGATGTTGGAGAAACTGAGAACGTGTAGAACAAGTTCTCCCTTGCAGGGTGTCCCAAGTAACAGCTTCAAAAACACTCTAAAGCTTGAGACAGTGTATCCAGCAGCCTGGAAGCAGAGCACCACCCTAACAAAAAACTAAAATCAAATCATAGGCTATGGAAATGATCAATAACAGAAGAAAAAATCCAACCATACTCCAATACTTTGATCCTATGGTAGAACAAAATACCCACTCAGAAAATAATATCATAGTTTCTGAATCCAAAGCCTCCAAGAAAAATATGAATTGGTTTCAGGTTATGGAAGAACTCAAAAAAATTTTGAAAATCAAATAAGGAAGTAAGAGCAAAATTTGGGAGGAGAAATGAGAGTGATGTGGGAAAATCATAAAAATCAAGAGAGCAGCTTGGTGAAGTAGACACATAAAAAATACTGAAAAAATAACATCTTAGAAGTCAGTTTAGATCAAATGGAAAAAGCAGTTCAAAAGGCCAATGAAGAGAATAATGTCTTAAAAAGTAGAATTGGCCAAATGCAAAAGGAGATATAAAAGCCCTCTCAGGAAAATAACTCTTTCAAATGCAAAATGAACTAAAGGATGCTGATGACTTGTGAGGAATCAAAGAAAAAAAAGAATGAAAAACTAGAAGAAATTGTGATCTATTTCATTGAAAAACAAGTGATCTGGAAAACATATCCAGGAGAGATAATTTAGAAATTATTGGTATGAAAGTCATGACCAAAGAAAGAGCCTAGGCTTCATTTTTCAAAAAAATTATCCAGGAAAACTGCACTGGTATCTAGAAGGAGAGGATAAAATAGAAATTGAATGAATCCATCAATCAACTCCTGAAAGAGATTCCCAAAATGAAAATTGTCAGGATTATTACAGCCAAGTTTCAGAAATCTCAATCAAGGAAAATATTACAAGCAGTTAGAAAGAAACAATTTAAATATTCTGTAGCTACAATCAGGATAACACAACATTTAACAGCTTCTATTTTGAGGGTTCACAGGGCTTGTAATATACTATTTCAGGAGGGAGAAGAGCTTGAATTACAGTTGATAATTAACTGCTCAGAAAAACTTAACATACTCTTTCAGGGAAAGAGATGGACATTCAATTAAATTGGACACTTTCAAACTTTCCTGATGAAATGACCAGAGTTGAACAGAAAAATTTGATCTTCAAGTACAGGATTCAGGTGAAGTATAGAGAGGATTGATGGGAAAGGCAAATTGTGAGCGATTTAATGATGTTGAGCTGCATGTATTCCTGCATGTGAAATTGATACTTATGACTCATATGAATCTTCTCATTTATTAGAAGGAACAGATATAGACAAGGCCCAGGAAGGAGTTAAATTTGAAGGTATAAGATATTAAAAAGATGGAGTTGGAACTTCCAGCTAAGATGTCAGAGAGAAGAGAGGCACTGCATTAAGCGCTCCCTGCATCCCCTCAAAAATAACATGAAAGAAACCTCTTAACAGAAACTTGATCAACAAAACCCAGAAAAAGAAGCTAGAAGAACCAACAAGGTCAGTCTCAGGGAACCGTGGGTGAACTGAGAAAGGAGACCAGAGGATCAGTGCAGGGACAGCAATGGGATGGGGGCAGGGGAGGGGGGGGAAGCCAAAGGACTGGTGTTAGCCTTAGAGAACTTGGTGAGAGGCTTTAGTCTCAGAGACTTTGGTGAGAGGCCAGATGAGAACCAACTTCAGCCACAGAGTCTTTGGCCAGGCGTAGGGGAAGTTGGCAGCCTGGAAATTGTCCAGCTAGGTGTGGGACCTGAACTCCATACTTTTGCAGCATTCTTCTAGGAAGGAACAGTAGCTGTTCCAGCCCCACCCCCATCCCCTCAAGCACAGGTGTGGACTAAGGAGCCCACTCAACTCAAGGAGATTGGCTTCCAGCCCATTATTCAAGGTCAACTCAGACCCTGCTGCCACTCCTCCCTCCCTCCAGGATTGAGAGAAGGCTTCAATCACTCCAGAGAAGCAACCATTACTCCCTATTGGTCAGCCCTTGGAATCACTAAGGCAAGTGAAAAAAACCTCTAGGATCTTCAAAAGCAAACCTCTGAGAGCCAGCCCCCTCAACACAAAGTCCTAGAAAAATGAAGAAAAAACAGCAAAAGGGGGTACCATGGAGAAATAATTAGAAAGACCAGATTCTAACCCAGAAAGAACTAGCACTTCTGGGGAGAAAATTAATGGGTCTCCAGCCCAGGAAAAACTTCCTTGAAGAAATCAGGAAGGAATTTAAACACTAATTGGAAAAATTGGGAAAAGAAACTCAAGAGAAAATTAAAACATTGAAACAAGAAAACAAAACATTGGAAAATACAATTGAACATTTATAAAAAGAAAATAATTCTCTCAAATCATCAATTGGGCAAATGGAAATCTCCTTCAAAAATAGAATTGATTGATTGGAAAAGGAGTTGAAAAAGATAAATAAAGAAAATTCTTCTCCAAAAAAGAGAATTGAATCTGTGGAAACTAATGACTTCATGAGACAACAAGATTCTGTTAAACCAATCCAAAAGATTGAAAAAATAGAAGAAAATGTACAAACCTCATCAGCAAAACCCCAGACCTTGAGAAATGATTGAGAGGTGACAACCTGAGAATTATAGGACTTTCTGAAAACAATGAAGAGAAAAAAAGCCTGGACTTAATATTACAGGATTTAGTGATGGAAAACTGCCTTGATATCATAGAACCAGAGGGCACAACAGCACAACAGTTACTGAAAGAATATATCTGGGTGGCTAGGTGTCATAGTGGATAAAGCACCGGACCTGGAGTCAGGAGTACCTGGGTTCAAATCCGGTCTCAGACACCTAATAATGACCTAGTTGTGTGGCCTTGGGTAAGACACTTAACCCCATTTACCTTGCAAAAACCTAAAAAAGAAAGAAAGAAAGACAGAAAGAAAGAAAGACAGACAGACAGACAGACAGACAGACAGAAAGAAAGAAAGAAAGAAAGAAAGAAAGAAAGAAAGAAAGAAAGAAAGAAAGAAAGAAAGAATATATCAGTTCCCTCCGGTAAAGAGATCTAGATCAAGATCCTAAAATGAAAACACCAAGAAATGTTGTGTCCAAATTCCAAAACTATCAGATAAAAGAGAAAATCCTGCAAGCCACCAGAAAGCAACAATTTAAATGCCAGGGAATCACAGTAAGGATTACACAGGACCTGGCTGCATCAACACTAAGGGACTGAAGGGACTGGAATGAGATATTATGAAGAGTAAGAGAGCTTGGAATGCAGCCAAGAATCCACTATCCAGGAAAGTTTAGCCTTCTCTTCCAGTGGAAAAGATGGACATTTAATGAACTGGGAGACTTCTAACATTTCCTGAAGAAAAGACCAGAGCTAAATAGAAAATTTGGATATCAAACAGGAGGCTCAAGAGACACATGAACAGGTTAAAAAAAAGAATGTAAAGGAAAAAAAAACTGCTATCCAATAAGATGAAAGAAGCTAAATCCCCCTACCTTATAGAAATACTCTTGAGAGCTGTAATTCTATTAGAGAGAATATACTTAGCCAGAAGTGATGCACACTCATAACTTTTCTGTGACTCAGATAGAATGATTTAAAAAAATACCTCCTTAAAAGGGGGGAGAGTAAGGAGATGGGAGGATGGAGGAGATTTAATGGGGTAAATCTCATTATGTGATATTTGAGAGGGGAAGAAAGGAGGAGGTGAGAACCACCTGAATCTTCATCTCATCGGACTTGGCTTAAAGTTAAGTTATATACATTCAGTTAAGTTAAGAAACTTTTCTTACCTTCCAAGTATTAAAAGGGGAATAGGGGAGTGGGGTAATAGGGAGGGGAGAAAAAGGGGAACTAACAGAACGAAGGGAAGGAAGAAGGGGAAAAGGGGAAAGGGGAAAGAAAAGGGAGGCAGGTTAATATAGGAGGGCAAACACACTGAAGGTGGCAGTATTCAGAAACAAAACACTGGGGAGTATGGATAAAGGGAAAAAGGGGGAAAATACAAACAGAGGGAAGATAGCATGGAGGGCAATAAAGTGTTAGTAATTAAAAGTTTTAATATGAATGGAATGAACTCTCCCTTATAAGTAAGCAAATAGTAGTGTGGATTAAAAACCAGAATCCTACAATATACTACTTACAAGAAACTCCTTTGAAGCAGAGAGATACATATAGAGCAAAAGTAAAAGATTGGAGCAAAATAAATTTTGTTTCAGCTGAAGTGAAAAAATCAGGGGATGCAATCCTTATCTCAGACACCGTAGCTGAAAAAATAGACAGCATTACAAGTGATAAAGAAGGACTCTATATCATCCTAAAAGGTACCATAGACAATACAGCAATTTCAATACCAAATATGTACATACCCCATGGTATAGCATCTTAGAGGAGAAATTGAAAGAGCTACAGGAAGACATAGACTGAAAAACTCTACTAGTATGAATGGCTTAACAAACTTGTATATGTATGCCATGGAGCACTATTGTTCTATTAGAAACTAGGAGAGATGGGAATTTAGGGAAGTGTGGAAGGATTTGCATGAACTGATGCTGAGCAACATGAGCAGAACCAGAGAAACATTGTACACCCTGACAGTGGCATGGGGATGATGATCAACCTTGATGGACTTGCTCATTCCATCAGTGCAATAATCAGGGACAATTTGGGGCTGTCTGAGATGGAGCATGCCATCTGTATCCAGAGAAAGAATTGTGGAATTTAAACAAAGATCTAAGACTATTACCTTTAATTTAGGAAAATACCCATTGTCTTATTATGTAATTTGCTATCTCTAATACTTTATTTTTCTTCCTTGAGGATATGATTTCTCTCTCATCACATTCAACTTAGATCAATGTATACCATGGACACAATGTAAATACTAGCAGATTGCCTTCTGTGTGGGGTGGGGGGAGGGACGCAAGATTAGGGGGGAAATGGTAAAACTCAAAATAAATAAAATCTTTTTAAAAAAAGATGGAGTTATTGGTGGAGAACGGACTGTACTGGGAGAAAGAGAAGGGAGAGATAGAATGTGGTAAGTTATTTCTCATAAAAGAGGCAAGAAAGATTTTACCATGGAGTCTAAGATGGGGAAGGTGAGGAGAGTGAGTGAGTTTCACTCTCATCACAACTGTCTCAGAGAGGAATAACATGCACACTCATTTGGCTATAGAATACTATCTTACCCTATAGAAAAATGGGAGAGAAAAGGCATGGAAGAAAGGGGACAGGAGAAGCAGAGGGAGGGGTGTAGATGATAGAAGAGAGGGAAGATTGTGGCAGAGGGTAGTCAGATGCCACACATTTTTGAGGAAGGACATGGAAAAGAGAGAGAGAGAGAGAGAGAGAGAGAGAGAGAGAGAGAGAGAGAGAGAGAGAGAGAGAGAGAGAATTGCATAAATATGGGTGGGTGAATAGGATTGAAGGAAAGACAGTTAGCAATAGCAACTGTGGGGGAAAATGTTGATACAATTTCTCTGCCAGACTTAGGATAAAGAATGCTATCCATCCCAAAGGCAGAGTTAATGATGTCTGAATACAGAGTGAAGCATGCTTTTTTTCTCTTTATTTTCTTGAGGTTTCTTTTTCATTGTGAATATTGTAGCAATTATTTTCATGGTTATACATTAACATACAACAAATAACTTGCTTTCTCAAAAGTAAGGGAGTAAAGTAGAAGAAAGGGAAAGAATTTGCTACTAATTTTGAAAGTAAATGTTGAAACTTGCAGTTGCATGTAATGGGGAGATTTAAAATAAAAAAATAATAATTAAAAAAAGAAATAATTCAGCTATTGTGAGTCACTCTCAGGATAACACAAGGTTTAGTACTTGTACTTCAAAGGTTTCAGACTCTGAATTAAAATATTCCAGAGAGGAAAGGAGTTAGAATAAAAACTAAGAATTACTATCCAGCATAATACTACAAGAAAAAAATAGACATTCAAGAAAAAGAGGATTTACAAGAATTCCTGATGAAAAGACCAAAGCTCAATAGAAATGTGACTTTCAAATACAATACTCATAGAAATGTACACATAAAAGGTAAATCATAAGAGATTCAATATGGTTAAACTGTTTACTCTTCTACTTGGAAAGATGATATTTGTAATGCCTAAATATGTTCTCATTATTAGGGCATATATGACTACACAAAGAAAGATTTGCATGTTTATGAGCTGCATATGATAAGATGATTATCCAAATAAATAAAATGAAGGTGTGAGAAAGATGAACTCACTGGGAGAAGGGGAAAAAAGGAAGTAGAATGTGCTAAATTATCTCAAAAAAAGATGTTCCTAAGAACTTCATATGGAGAATTTGGGAAGAAGATGGTAGGGATGTGCATCTGCTTCATATAGAAAATGGCTAAAAGAAGGACTAAAGTACACAGTCAGATATGGAAATCTATTTAATACAAAAAAAGGGGAAGGAGATAAGAAAGGGGGAAGATACAAGAAATAGAAATTTGCATAAGTACTCATAAGCAAAACTCATTTGAGAATGGGGTGAGAGAGAGAGAGCATATATAATATAAATGCATATATATCTATTTATGTAAGTAAATGCATTCGTTCAGTTATTTATAACTGCCTATATATTCACATAAATATATAGACGTGTGTGTATATATCTGTATCTATGGTTTTTATTGCTACGTAACACTCATTTATGAAAATACCTAACTTTCCCAACAGTGAGTGAGAAAATAAAATTATCTTTTGTACAAAAGAAAAAATCATTAAGTCAAAAGGCCGAATAATAACCACTTCTGATAATGAATACAACATCTCCTCTGTGAGGAGCGAAATGTGTATTTTGCTGTTCTGCAGTACAATTATTGGTTTTTCAGTTCCTCAAAGGTCAGCTTCTTTTTTTAGTTATCTTTTCACTTACATTATCATATTCATTGTTTGCATTATTTCAATCTGTTTATTACTTTCTATATCATTTGATTTAAATCTCCCCACATTTTTTTGAGGACAAGTTTTGCTTTTGATGACAGGTCTTGCTGAACAATAATAATTCATTCCATTCAAATATCACACTTTATAGTCATTACCAAATTTGGGGGCAACCATCTTGTTTCCAATTCTTTGCTACAAATAAGAATGCTACTATAAACATTTTAGCATATACAGAAATTGTTTTCATCTTTGACCTTCTTGAGTTCTATGTCAATCAAAGGAATTTCTAGATCAAATCACCATTCCACTTTTTGACAACTCTATTTGATAGGAAGTTTTGATGGTTTGTTTATTTCTCCCTTAACAATGATTTAAAATTCTTCTTTCAACTTCTTAAAAATACTTTTAGCTTTTTTCCTAGGAAGAGCTAGTTATATCCTCTTCCACATAAAATTCCTTAGAATATTCAAAGATAGTTAACCTTAGACAACTTTAAATGCTTTCAAAAGTATCAGGTAATCAACATATCTTCAAGAGAATATGTATTATTATCATTAAGATTATTTTACTCCCTGAAATATGCACATGCTTTTTCTGAAAATTTTGAGGAGTTTTACAGCATATTGACAAATCAAATAACATTTTCCATAAAGTTTCGTGTGTAATTCAACTCATTTTAACAACTATAAAAATTGATCTAAATAGCTTTACATTCTTTAATAATGTTTTTGGAAGCAGACACATCGGTGCCTCAAGCATTACCAAAGGTATCTGTATGTTACTTACAAAAATACCTTCTATTTATCCATTGGCTAGAGATAATATCTTTATAGTTCTCAAAGCTAAGGCTTAGTCATAGGTATGTGGTCCTCATACAACAGCAAAGTTCAGAGTTCCTTAAAATCATATAAATGGATACCTTTCAAGATCAATTCTTTCCTTCCCTCTAACCTCTAGGCAAGAGAGTGGCTAAACTAGAATTCTCTGATATATTCAATTTACCATATATGGAAAACTAGTAATATTTTTTTCACAAATATGTTTTTCTATAGAGCAAATAGGAAGTACTGAGGTAATCCAGGGACCAAGGAATAATATTATTTCCTCCTCCTTTCTTCAGAGTCCTAGATTTCTATTAGTCCTGGTATTGCTTGAATAATAGCTTTTGGACAATTTGTCTTCTCTCTAGACCAAAGTAGCATCCTTTTTACTCTTTCTTCACACTCACTAACATCATTTACTTCTATGAACCACATTTGACCATGCTGACCTGTGATGCTGAATATAGTGGGCCACTTGTCACATTGGTAACATTCAAACAAATCCTGTTGTATTTCACTGAACTTTGTCTGACTGCCTACAGAAACTAACTCTGGGGAAATCTTCCTATAATATCAGAATAGTGGCTTATAATGACATCACTCTTCTCCAGAAATCAAAGTTAAAAAATAAAGTTTTAAGCAATTTTCTTCAATAAACTGGAGTAAATAGAATTTGGGGGTCCCCTAGTTTTGTTTATATGAAAAACATAAGTCTAAGAAGAAGTAATCCAATAGTACACCCCATCAATCATCAGGTTTTCCTTGTTTATTACAATGACCTCATGATTGATTTCTCTTCATCAAATATTTTCCCTCTTCATTCTAACCATCATAGATCTATCAAGTGATATGCCAGAAGCTTGATTATGTCCCATTTTTCCTCTCTAAACTCCAAATGATTGCCTAAGCATAGGATTAAATACAATATTTTTAGTAGCTCTAACTTTCATATTCTCCCCTTCTAATGCTACAGAATCTATAGTCTAGTCAAACTGCAATTCTCATTCTTCATAACATACATAATATTTCATTTCCTATCTTTTAGTGTATAGGCTCTTCCTTTTGCCTGAAATTCATTGTTTCTATAGCTGTTGGCTATGACTTGGATAAAGATTCAACAAAAGTGTCTGAGAAATAGCATTCAAATAGAAGAACTAAGAGACTTAAACCTAGAGGGAAGGGAGTATCAAAGAGAAGATTTGGATAGTGTCAAAGATTGAAAAAAAGATTAAAAAATGAGAATGGATAAAAGTACACTGCATTTGACAATTAAGAAGTCACTGGTAAATTTGGAGGGAAGTTTAGATGCCAGAGCACAGGTATTTAAGTAAAGAGTAGGAAGAGAAGAAGTGAAGAAACCTATTATAGAAGACATTCTCCAAGAGCAGAGATATGGGGTAATAACTAGCAATGATGCATGGATCAAGTGATAATGTTGAGGACTGAGGAGACAAAGAAACGTTTATAGACAGAAGAGAAACATCAAGAACAAAGAATTATTGTAGATAAATAAGAAAGATGTTAGAGGGGGAAAAGGTTTGGTGAAAAAAAGGATGGAATGGAAAATTTTGTACATATAGAGAAGTTTATTTTGGCAATAAGGCCACCTTGTTATGTTAGACAGAGGTGAAAGAAAAGATCGTGGCAGAAGATATCTAGCTCCATTAATATTCAGCAAAATAATGATTATATACTTTTCATAAAATAATTTGATTAACATTAGTTTAAGCTTGATGAGATCCAATTGGTCTGTGAATGGTAGGGTTTCTTTTTAATAAAATATCTTATAATGTAATACCATGATGACAGCAAAGAATATTATTTTGACAAATTAAGAGAAAATATTACTCTTTCTATTATTTTACAAATTAAATTATTCAATGATTTAAAGGACTACCACATGGCTGACTGAATGGTTCAGTCATTGTCTTCAATGACAATATCAGAATCTTGGAATGGAAATCAGTTACTTCTACTTTAATTGTTCAGAATTGCCCCTAACCAACACATTTCCTCTGTGAAGAGACAGTAGAACAGAATTATCTTGTTTTTTCCATTACATTACTGCAAGTCATTAATGCCATTATGTTCAGGAGAAAAAATATAAACATGCCAATACTTTATACATATTTCATGAAATATCAAAGAATTCATAGAATTTAGATAAGTTTAGCTTCATCTGACACAGAAAAATTAAAAATTTGAACTATGATTTATAACGGACTCAACTTTTCAGTGCCTCTTAAAACTCATAACAGATATATGATATAGAAAAAATGAGTGTTTTAAGCAAGGTGATATCAGACTCTCCAATTTAATTACTGCAATGCTATTGGCATAATGCCCAAGTTTTAATAAGTAACTTCTTAACACTTAAAATTATCCTGTTTCAGTTTGTGAACTTATTATATTTCTTCTGTATTTTAAGTGGCAAAAACACATTATCTTTTTCATTTGACATGTTTTTCAAGACATCTCACACTCTTCATGTTTAGGGGGAGGGAAATGGAAACAAAACTTTCACAAAACACTTTATTCCATGAACTTTTGTAAATATGTTTCCTGTTGTGTTTTTGTGCTTGGTCTCATTTTCAGTTGAGTCAATCTCTGTTGGAAATGTTGTATTACTCAACTGATTTTAGCTCTGACTGTCCTAAGCAGACGATTGGCTCTTGACTGTGAAATATTCCTGACAGAAATGCAGATTTACTTCAGTACTGTGATGTAGATAACAGTTTAATACATTTCATTCTGTATGGAATGACCCTTTGCTAGGTTTTCTCAGTGACTGAACAAATGATGTTAGTATATATGGTTCTTCTTAACCTCTTCTCAAGGCCTTAGGGATAAAGCCACGAGATTTGAAAACCATGTGATAAAGAAATTCATCTCTAAAATATAATCCTCTCAATTGGTGTCTTACATTGTTCAGCATTTCCAGTCATCTGGTGAGGTGACTGGTAGGCTTTGTTGTGTATGTCTTTGAACTATAACTAATGTCCTGATCTCTACCCTTTGAAAATTGGAACAGTTATTGGATAACTTGACTCTTGACTTTCTACATCCTATTTGGAATGTAACAATAAAATTAAGTTTTGAAAAATCAAAAAAAAAAAAGAATTCATAGGGCGGCTAGGTGGCACAGTGGATAAAGCACTGGCCCTGGAGTCAGGAATACCTGGGTTCAAATCTAGTCTCAAACACTTAGTAATTACCTAGCTGTGTGGCCTTGGGCAAGCCATTGAATCCCATTTGCCTTGCAAAAAAAAACCTAAAAAAAGAATTCATAAAACATTTGCCTAACACGCATTATAAAAGTGAAAATATTGGAATTTGTCCAAAAATGTCTAAAGAAAAATTATTTAATCAATGGAAAAAAGGTAAAAATAAAACAGGAGTACAGGTAATAATTGACACAAGTAGACATGTGCTATTGATTTATATAGCATTATATTATAGCATCTATCACTTACTATGTGTCCAATTCTGGGAAGAAGATACTATTATTATTTCCATTTTATAGATGAGGAAACTGAAGTAAACACGGTTTATAATTTACACAAGATCACACCATTTTTAAGTTTCTGAGGCCATATTTGAAATCATTATGAACACAGTTCTGAATCTAGGCACAGCATAATATAACCTAGCTTCCTCTTATCTCTTGCATTTATAAAATTATAGACCCAGTATAACCTGAGAACTTCAGGAAGCCTTTATAAATTATAATTTTAAAGCAGGAAAAAATTAAATCTTCATTTTGTATCTGTAATAATTTTTTTCACATGTAGTGAGGTTGACTCTTTTTTTGTAGCCCTAGTACTGTGACCTAAAAGCTGGATGAGAAAAAGACTCTTTCTTTTTTCCTCATATATGCTAAAGTCTGGCTAAAAGAAGTGCTTCATTCCAGCTAATGTACCTGCCAGAGAATGGTTTTTACTGTACCACTTCATCAAAAAATAACTCTTGGTCATCATCTGGGCTCTGTATGTTATAAAAAGAAGAATCATTAAAGAACATATAGTTCCTTCATTCTAAATAGGTTAGAATTATCAGATATCACACCCTTGATAAGCATTAGGTATTACTTAAATGAAAGATACCATTTAAGTAAATGGTGTCATATTGGTTTAAAAAGAAATACTTGTTTTATTTCATTTTAATTTTCAGGAATTGCTTTATCTAAGCCAATATGAATTATTTATATAGCTTATACTCGAAATCCTGATCACTAGCCAAATATAAGAAAAAAAAATTACACTGATTCAAAAGAATTCTATATGTAGAATTACCTATAATTGTATCTTAAAATGATTCATTTTAAGATTTTTTTCCTGCATACAGTCTTTCACAAGAGACTCAGTTTATTTTTGAAATCACATCCTTTAGAAGAATCAACGCACTTTTGAAATGACTCGTGTATTAAAGCATTATTTTAAAACTCCCGTATTTCAATGCATGAGTAGCCAGGATAAAGATAGGAGGGATACTTTGAATGTCTCATTGACCCAATTTGCCCAACTTCACCATTGCTCAGACTCCCTAGGAAGAAAGAATGTCTTTTAGGAATTGGTTAACTCTTGTTTATTTTCCTTGATATTATCAACTTTTTTTCCTCTGCTGAATTCCTTTGATAAGAGCCATTCACAGAGCTCTGCTGACCACTGATACTGCTGCTCAGCCTCAAAAGAAAATAGCTACTTCCCTTCTTTCTGCTTACCTGGCAGAACTGTAGTCTAGCTGTAGTGGGACTCTTGAGCAGTTGATCTATCTTTCCATCTCACCCCCATGGCTGCAAATTCCCTGCCCCAAATGCTTTTATATTCAATCCTCCCCACTGTAATTCCCATTGTTTTCCCAGCTGGAAGTAAATTTAGTATTGCTCAGAAATGGAGCCAGTCAAAGAACCTATTAATGCTTAATTTTTTTTTAGTACTCTGACTCTTACATGACCATTATGCTGTGGTATCATAATAGAGTTCATAGGAGGTGCCATTTGGCACATTAAAATATACCATACAGAGAACACCAAAATTGTTGTCATTCTTCATATGACTGGTATTTTTTTGAAATATAGAAAATCTATTTGAGACTATTGTGTACCAATAACCTCTTAGAGAGCAGGTTACATTAAGCTTCAGGGGTAGCCCATTATAATGATACAGGAGACACTGTATTTAGTGTATCAACTAATATCAGCATACAAACTACATCTAAAATTGATATTAGGTCTTAAATTGTTATTATTACTATTGTTATTTTTACTTATAATGAAGTACCCAACTAGAATGGGTGCAAATTTATTCATGAAATGTCCATTTAGTTTTGTTCAAGGAAAACCTTTCTTTAAAGTCCATTACAAATTAATATCCTTTACCCCAGTCACTTATCTCAAGAATTCATTAAATTGTCCAAAATTGAAAACAAGAAAATTTAGGTGTTTTAATAAAAAGCTATATTACTGTTGGAAGGAAAAAGAATTCCTCAAAGAAAACATTAGTATCATTTTCAAGAAGAAAATTTTTATTTTTAAAACTTTTTTTCTAGGGTTGGCTAGGTGGTACAGTGGATAGAGCACTGGCCCTGGAGTCAGAAGTTCCTGAGTTCAAATCCAGCCTCAAACTATTTAATAATTACCTAGCTGTGTGACCTTGGGCAAGCCACTTAACCCCATTGCCTTGCAAAAAAAAACTAGAAAAAATCCTTTTTTTTTTCTTTTTGAACATTCTTTTAAATATTTTTCAAATTATCTTATTTTACTTTATTTTTAAGCAAATTGCATCCTTTGCCAACTTAGCAGGTACTGGTTGGACTAATACTGATGGACCTGCTCTGAATCTGAGTCACATTCAGTTCTTTTATTTTCTTCAAACTCTAACTTCATCACTCTACCTAAGTTCTACTCACATTAGTTTAGTAGCTCTTGTTAATAAAAATAATTCAGCTTTTCCCTGAGTCTATCCACCCCATTCTAACATTTCTTCTGTAATATATAGACCCAGTACTTTAAAGATGGCATCACCTCTGAGCCACCAAAATTTCCTGAGTGTGAATCCAAGTCCCAACCTCTAGTTTCAAATAATCATTAAGTACATTGTAAATAATAAAAGAGAGAAGAGCATATCCCTTTTACCACAGTATCCATTATATGTGTGTATGTGTGTATATACATATATATATATATATATATATATATATATATATATATATATATTACAAAGCATCTTTGACTAGTGCTATGAACTGAAGTCAGGTTCTGTAAATGACCTCTTTCTGCACCTGTATAGTAGGCATCTTGGGCTCAGCTGAATAATGGGAACTATGCAGTACTTGGAATACATTCAAAACTTAGGCACACCTGCAGCACTCACAAAAACAGAGCATTGAAGTATAAATTACTGGTGTCAGAATTAACCTCACTGAACTCTGATCAGTGAACACTCCATAAAAATGTATATCCAAATATGCAGAAAAACTTCATTAAGCAGCTATTAAAGGTACAAATTAAGTCTCTAAGAAAAGAGAAAGCTGAAGTCAAAATACGATTTCTTATGTAGTTGGAAAATTGCAACTGCATTCATTATAAGAAAATGGCAAATACTGTAAATGATACTTCTGGACTTAGGGCTACTTATTATAACAAAGAGAAATAGCAGAGAAGAGAGACTAGAGAGCAGAAATAATAGTAAGAAGAGTTCAAGTCTTGCTTTTGAAATATGCTGATTTTTCATCCTCAGTAAGACAAAGTGAATTCCCAGGAGATTCCTTCAGACTATAATAGTTGCTTGGCTGTGAGGCTATCAATCGGGTTATATAAGTTCTCAAAAGGTAATTATTAAATTTTTCAAGGGGAACAATGCATCTCAAATATTAGCAAAAACTATGAATTATGCCTTAATTTACTATTACTTTATTTTCTAAAGATAAGGAAGTGATGGAGAAAATATAATAATGCAGATTAAACTTTGTTTAGCACATGATATGCAGATATTTTAGGTTTTTGGGAGAGTAGGTCATTGTCAAGGATATTCTCAATAGGAATTCATTATACCAATAAAATCAAATTTCTTGTTGTGTGTGTGAGAGAGAGACAGAATGAGAGAGACAGAGAGACAAAGAGAGAAATAGAGGCAGAGAGATAGAGAAAGGAAGAGATATTCAGAGAAAGAGATAGACACCCAGAGAGAAACAGAGAAAGAGAGACAAAGAGAGAAAGAGACAGAGTCAGAGCAGAGAGACAGAGAGAGAGAGAGAGAGAGAGAGAGAGAGAGAGAGAGAGAGAACAGCAAAACAAGACTTCTAAGGAAGTAGATGACCATCAGTTTCAGAATCCAAGCAACAAATTGCCTCTCTCTACCTATTTCTTAATTTGAACTGCTTAATTTGTTGCTAGAATAAGTATCTATGTATGTGTGCATGGTTTATTATTCTTTTTTTCTGTGCACATACAGATGTATACAATAAAATATTATTTAATTTTCATATTCAAGTGTGGTTTATAGATCTGATCATGTGGATTGGATTTTAATCTTTCTTTTGTATCAGCAACAGTTCTCCTGATTAATAGTGGAATATAGCCAGATTTTAAAATGCCAGGTTAAAAACAAAAAGAAAGACTCATATGAATGCATCACAAGTATAATTGTGGTGTTCATTTATATATAGCAACAATTCTGACCATATGTCCTTAAAAAATGTGAAAATATAATATTAATTATTTTGACTCTGTATAGTTCCCTATATTCATGGACCCCTATAGATATTCTACTTCTGTAATACTATCATGGAATTAAGAGCATAACAAACACAAGGTCCCAAGAGAGGCAATCCTCTCCTGGAGATGGAGAGGTAATATACATTTATATGGCACTCACTCAGGCATTGTGCCTTGTATTTTAAAAATATTTCATCTGATCCACAAAAAAAATTGCAAGGTCAGTGTTATTATCCCCATTAAACATGAGGAAACCAAAGCAAAGATTACTTAAGTGTCTTACCCAGGATCATTCAAATAGTGTCTGAGACTGGTTTTGAAGTCAGCTCTTCCTAACTCTAAGCCCAGTATTTTATTCATTGTACCACCTAGATCACAGTAACAAAAGAAAAAAAGATGAGCTTAGTCCTTTGTATTGATCCTCCTTCCTTCTTAGCAAACTATGTTTTCCATGTACAACTGGTAACTTCTCTATCCTGTTTTTGCCCACTCTTCTCCCAAAAGCTATTTCCTAGCCAGCTACATAGCTCTTCCCACTAGAACCTTAGACTCGTCCAAACTTTTAAACTCCCATGATGCCAGGCTCTGATAGGTGAATTTTTGTCCTTTCTTCAGCATATAAGCATTAATACACACCCCAAGTCATCTACTCATCTTGTCATCCATCCCTTTTCCAGTTCCCTTTTATGTGGCATTTCCTCCATATTCTCCATTAGACTATAAGGTCCTTAAAGGCAGAGGCTATCTTGTTTGCTCTTACGTGTAACACAGTGCTTGGTAAATGGTAAGAACTTAACTGTCTTTCTTTCTGTCAATCAAACTTAACTTGTTCCAAGAGTTCCTTGCCCTGCATTCCTTGCTGCTATTCCACTGGACAATTATTGCATCTCATACTTCCATCAGAGCTATGTATACTTCTTCCTCTAGATAATATTAAAGCACTGACACTGATATAAAAATGGGGAAATAAATCTATGAGAAAAACATATTCTTTGTTGTAATGAGGCCTATGGTATTTATTTGACCCAATAAAAGTCCTCATTAAAATGACTATGTAAATCTCCTAATTCATTTTTCTCTACTAGAATTTCTTGTCCCACGCTTGTTTCCTTTCATCTCTACCATTTCGTCTCCTGATGTTCAACACCTACCACTAAATTTTTTAGAAGATTAGGGAAAACAATCTTGATTTTTTTCATTTGTCCATTCTTCCCTCTCTCATTCCCTAGTTGGAGTCATATAATTTACCTTCAAGATCAAATAAAATTCTTAATATAAGATTAGAATTCCTATCACAACAGCAAAAACTATTTCATAATGGTCATATACTAAGATTTTACTTGATGAAACAAAACTTTATATACATGGAAATAAATAGATGAGTTGAATTTTTCAGTTTTCTATATGCTATTTAGTGTTACCTAAACAGAAGAGAAAACTAAGTAGAAAAGTAATATGTTCAAGCTAGACCCTGTTTTTTTTCTAAATCAGAAGTATTTAACCTAGAATCCCCTTGACAAATAAGACATCTATGGATAGATTTCTTGAGGTCCATTAACTTGGATGGAATATTTCAGTTAATTTCACTTCCTGAAATGAAGAATTCAAACAGGAAAAAATATTCAAAAAATGCCATAGACTTGGGCAGCTAGTTGGTATTGTGGATAGAGCACGACCCTGGAGTCAGGCAAACCTGATTTCAAATCTGGACTCAGACACTTAATAATTGCCTAGCTGTGTGGCCTTGGGCAAATCATTTAACCACTTTGCCTCAAATAAATAATTTTTTTAAATTCCATAGACTTCACCAAGCTGCCAAAGAGATTCACAACAAAAAAACCCTCTTAATAATACTTGCTTTGAAGAGAAAGGACTCACAAATATGATATAGTGATCTACCTGAAAGAATGCTTCCTTTATTTTCTCTCATGTTCATCTAAAGATCTCCCTTAATGAATATAAAGCTTATACAATCATTGTGCTAATTTGTTCAAATACCTTAAATATCTATTTTTCAAAACACATCTTGCTTGTCTATAAGCAATACACCTAGATCAGTGTTCACAAATGTTATCTATCTCTCTCTCCCAAAGAAACCCATTTCTTATAATATCTTCTTGAAGGTGTTTTGTTTTTCTCCCTGACTAGCTTTAAATGATTCAGAAGATCAGGTTTTAATACTTATCAGGGGAGGCTCCTGCATACTCTAATAGATCTGCTTGCTACACTTTCCCCCTTGATATTGAATAGAAGTTCTTTGCTCAGCTTCACCTCATTACACTTCAGTTCTACCTAGTTATTTTATCAGTGAATTGAGAAAGTATAAAATTGAAAACTTATAAATATTTTCCTTTATTAAACAATGCTATTGCTTGTGTAAGCATTTGTGATTTGACATCATGTTCTATTCTGTTATTTTTCTATTAGTGTGACTGGTTCATTTCAAGAGCCAATTTAATCACTAGTCAATGTTCAGGGTGGGGAGAGGATGGGAAGTATTTTATTCAGAAATTATTATCAGTGCCACCTTGGTAATATGTTTACATCAAGGAATATTTCATATATATATGTGTATATATGTATATATATATATATATGTATATATATATATATATATATATATATATTAAAATCAGGCTGTCATTATAAAAAAGTAAGAGATAGAAGTGGTTGAGCCAGGATCCTCTGTAGATTTGAAGTTAAGGGAGCTCTGCAAAGAAAGAAACAAGATTGATAAAAAAAATCAAGAAACCACTACTAGAATGAAATTTACACCAAGGACCAGTTTAACACAAATGAATTTAAATTACAATTATTCTGATTTAAACTTCAATTAAATTCAATAAAAATTTATTAAGAAACTGATATTTGTTGAACACCATTATGGAAGGTATTGGGAATGAAAAAAAATGGGAAATAAGAAATCTCAAGAACCATTTTGTTTAGAATATATGGTGTGTAGCATAATGATCAAAAAGCCTGGACCCAGTCAATTCAGGATTTTTAAATACGAAACAGAGGGATTTATATTTTATCCTAGAGGGAAGAGATTGCTACTGGAACTTTTTGAAGATAAAATAGACATAGACAGATGTGTGTTTGGGAAGTTGTGGAGCTGTGGAAGAAGGTTTGAAAATGAGAAGATTGGAAATAAGGAGATAGTGTTCCAATTCAGTGATATTAATTCAGCGAAAATGGATGGATATGAGAGATACTGTGGATACAGGTTCAAGTAAAGACAATTCACTGAATATGGAGTAGAGGGTTATAAGGAAAGTAAAGAAGTCAAGGATGACTCTCTATTTCCACCCTGCATGAACAGAAATATACTGGGTGTCCTCAACAGAAGCAGACAAGTTCAGAAAAGGGGAAGTTTTAGGGTTAGAAATAATGAGTTTTGTTTTGAGCATTTCAAGATGATTACAGAACATACAAATGAAAATGATGTGCAGGGAAAACTGAAGCATGAGATTAGTGTTAGATACTTGAATGTTGTTGTTTCTATAGACATATTAGTTGAACCTATGGAAACTGAAGAGAGTACTGAAACAAAAGAAAAGAACAATGCTATAGCATATTGACAGTTAGGAAACTGTACATTTATGACACAACACATCTCAAATATGCTACTTCCCTCCACTGAAACTGCCACCACTCTAATTCAACTATTACTTCATATTTGAATAATTGGAATACCTTACAAGTGGGTCTGCTTTCATTACGTTTCTCCCCATTCCAATCCATTCTCTATTCAACCAAGAAAGTGATTTTTCTAATGCACAAACTAATCATTTTACCCCTCCCTAAGCAATAAAATACAGTGACTTTCTATAGATCCAGATACAACTATAAAGTGCTATGTTTGGCATACAAAGTCCTTCATAATCTACCTGATGTGTACTTTTTTGATCCAATGATGTTGGCTTCCTGACCAATGAAAAAGACACTCCATATTCATCTCTGGGAATTTTTTCTGACTGATGTATAGTGAGTGAGCTTTAGTCTCATTGGAATTGCCTCAAAGAAGGAATAGAAATCCAACTTACCTGGCAGGAAAGTGAGAGGGGAAGAGGACGGGAGAAAGGTAGGATATGATAGAAGGGAGGACAGAAAAGTGAAGGGCTAGTCAGAAGCAAAACACTTTTAAGGAAGGACAGGGTGAACAAAGAGAGGAAATATAATGAAGGGAATAGGTGAAATAGGATAGAGGGAAATATAGTTAGCAGTAGTAACTGTGGGGAAAACATTCAATTTCTCTGATAAAGGGCTCATATCTCAAATATAGAGAAGTAAGTCAAATTTATTGAAAATAAGAGTCATTCCCCAGTTGATAAATGATCAAAAATCTGAACAGATTTCCAATTAGGTTATCAATGTTATGTATATGGATTATATTTATTTAAAAATTGTTCTCACTATTAAGTTGATAAATAAAAATTAGAACACTATGAGCTATTACATATATATATATATATATATATATATATATATATATATATTGGATTGATTAATAGGACAAAAAGGAAAAATGACAAATATTATAAGGAATGGAGGAAAAATGAGACAGTAATGCACAATTGGAGTTGTGAGCTGATTCAAAAATTCTGTTGAGCAATTTGGAACAAAGCTCAAAGGTTATAAAACCACTCATGTTTTTTTTTTACTTACCAAATGCCACTACTAGGTCTGCATTCCAGAAGAAATAATAAATGGAAAGCAAAAGGATCTATACACACACACACACACACACACAAACACACACACACACACACACATATATATATGTATGTAAATGTGATTTGATGAAAGGAACTGGAAATTAAGGAGATGCCCGTCTGTGAAGGAATGGTTGAATGAATTGTGTAATGTGACTAGGATGGAATACTATTCAGTCATAAGAAATGATGAGTAGGATGCTCTCAGTAAAAGCTGGAAATAACTACATAAACATAGGCAACGTGAAATGCACTGTATAATGATTAATATCAGTCTATGTTTAGCATAGTTACACATGTAGAGCCAATATTAGATTGCTTTCTATTGGGGGGCAGGGCAAGGAGGGAGGGACAAAACTGCAAAACTCAAATTTGCAAGAGAAGATTAATGGGGGCAGCTAAGTGGCACAGTGGATAGATCACTGGCCCTGGAGTCAGGAGTATCTGTGTTCAAATTTGGCCTCAGACACTCAGTAATTGTCTAGCTGTGTGGCCTTGGGCAAACCACTTAATCCCATTTGCCTTGCAAAAACCTAAAAAAAAATTAGTGGGGAAAAAAAGAAATCTAATGAATACAAAGAAACAGCAATATTGAAGGATGATCAGCTACAAATGACTTAGCTTCACTCAGCAGTTCTATAAGGCCAGGCAACTCTGAAGGAATTATATGAGATTGCTCTCCATTCCCAGAGAGAGGAATTGATGGTGTCTAAATACAGAATGAAGATTTTTCTTTTTACTTTATTTTTCCTGAGACTTCAATTTTGGGGTGAGAGAGTCTATGATTTTTTTCACATCTTGATTATTATGAAAATATTTTACATGATTATACATTTTAACCTATATGAAATTACTTGCTTTCTAAGGTAGGAAGAAGGGAGAAAATTCAGAACTCAAAAGTTTTTAAATGAATGTTAAAACATTTTTACATGGAACAGGGGAAAATTAAATTAAATTAAATTTTTTTAAAAGTGTAAAATAGAGCAAAACTGAATATAATCCTTTTGAAGAGGAGGAAGGATAAATAGTTAATGAAAAAAGAGATCTGATGGAAAGACCAGAGCTGAATAGAAAGCACAAGACTCAAGAGAAGCATAAAAAGGTACATATTAAAAAGTAATCATAGGGGTCTTAAATAAATTAAACTTTTTAGATTCCTATACAAGAAAATGATGTGTGAAACTCATAGAATTTCCTTATTATAAATTCAGTTTGGAGGAGTCTACATAGACAGGAGAGCATGAGTATGAAATTCATTATGCTCAAAAAATTTTATTTAAAGAATGAGAAAGGGTGAAGCTCTGGGAGAAGGGGGAAGGGAGAGATGGAATGGAAAAGAAATTTTCTCAGATAAAAGAAGTTTGAAAAGAAAAGCTTCTATAGTGAAGTGGGAAATAGATATGGGGTATGGTGAGAACTCCTAGTTGCATATAGAAATCTATCTTATTCAAAAGCAAAATATGAGGGGAAGAGGTAAGAGACTGGGGGGAGAGATCATTAAAAAGGAGGGGTAACTGAGGGAAAATGTAGTCAGAATCACACACACACACACAAGACTTTTGAAGAGGGGCAAGATAAAAATAGAAGGATTAACAAAAGAAAATAGTATGGAGGGAAAAGCTGCCCATTGATTAAAAGATAGCTGAAGAAGTTATGGTATTTGATTGTGATGGAATACTACTGTACTATAAGAAATGATAAACTCCGGAGGCAGAGACAAGATGGCAGCATGAAGGCAGGAATTCAGAGAAACTCTTTCCCAAAAATTACTCCAAAAGCCATAAAATTATGACTCTATTCAAATTTTAGAGGAGCTGAACCCACAGAAAGACCAAGTAAAACAATTTCCCAATCCGAGGCAACTTGGTAGATCTGCAGGAATGATCTGTTCCACTAAGAAGGCAATGGGGGGGTGGAGGTTGTTCAAAAAGCCACAGTGCAGTCTTGGCCACAGCCACACCATGCTAGTGCAAACCAACTTCAATGTTCCAGAAACAGCCCCCAGGGTGCCTAGGTTCCTTGAGGTGCCTGGGTCCATGGCAGTGGGACTGGTTTCCAGACCTCTTAGCCAGGAGATTGCAGGGGAAGACTTGCAGAGTCAGTGGGAAAACTCTGCCAGACCAGAATGAGCAGAGCTCTGGCCTCAGTATGGCTGGTGAAACCTATGGAGTCACTCAGCAACTGCTTCCAGAGCACTCAGCACACAACTGGTAAGAGAGTGGAAAGAGAATGCAGAGGTCTCACTGCTACCCCTGGAGCAGGACTTTGATGCTTTGCCCCTACTCAGATCTAGGTCTCAATCTGGGGGTCCCATAATACCATAGAGGAGCAAGCACCCTTTCGCATCAGCAGAAGGGAGTGCTTGTGTTCATCACTAGACCAGACCATAAACCGGGAGAGCAGTCAGAGCCTCTCATAAGACATTGGAGGAATTAAGGTCCCTTGGGGGGGGGGGATCCCAAAATCCTTAAAAGCCTTGGAAGTTCAGTAGATCAATCATAGAATGAGAAAATGAGTAAACAACAGAAAAAGAAAAATCTGAACATAGAAATTTATTTTGGTCCCTTAGAGAATCAAAATTAACACTTAGATGGTGACAAGATCAAATCTCCTGGATCCAAAGGCTCCAGGAAAAAGGGGGAATGGTCTCAGACTATGGAAGAGCTCAGAAAAGACATTGATAAACAAGTAAGGGAGGCAGAGGAAAAATTGCGAAGAAAAATGAGAGTGATGGAGGAGAATTATGAAAATCAAGTCAGTACCTTGGTAAAAGAGATATAAAATAACACCAAAGAAAATAGTATGTTAAAAACCAACTTAGAGCAAATAGAAAAAGCATTTCAAACAGCAAATAAGGAGAATAATGCCTTAAACAGCAGAATTTATCAGTTGGAAAGGAGATTAAAAAACTCTCTGAAGGAAATGCAGAATGAAGCTGAAGGAAGCTGATCACTTTGTGAGAAATCAAGAATCAATAAAACAAACCAAAAAATGAAAAAGGAGAAGAAAATGGGAAATATCTCATTGGAAAAACAATTTATGAGGAAAACAGATCTAGAAGAGATCATTTTAAAATTCTTAGGTTACCTGAAACTCATTACCAGGAAAAAGAGTCTCGACTTCAGTTTTCAAAATAAATCATCCAGCAAAATTTCCCTGAAATCCCAGAAGCAGAGGATAAAATAGAAATTGAAGGAATCCACCAATCACACCCTGTAATCGATCCCCACTCCAGTAAAATTCCTAGGAATATTATAGCCAAATTCCCAAACTCCCAAGTTAAAGAGAAAATACTAAAAGCAGTCAGAAGAAACAATTCAACTACTGTGACACTACAGTTAGGATTATACAGAATTTGGCAATAACCACATTAAGAGCTTGAAGGACTAGAATATGATATTGGGAAGGCAAAAGAACTTGGATTGTAACTGAGAATAACTTCAGGGAACTCTCAATGAAACAGGGAACTTTCAAATTTTACTGCTGAAATGACCAGAGCTAACCAGAGAGTTTGATCTCCAAGTCCAGAACTCAGGTGAAGCATAGAGAGGGTGGACAGGAAAGACTATCTATGAGAGATTTAATGATGCTGAACAGTGTGTATTCCTGCCTGGGAAGAAGATATTGATAACTCATATGAACTTCTCATTTATAAGGTCACATAAAGACAAGGCACAGGAGACAGCTGAATTTAATATAATAATATAGTATATACATGGAGTCAATGGGACATAAGGGAAGGTACTGAGAGAAAGGAAAAGGAGATGTAGAATGGACTAAGACATTTCACATAAAATGGTCCAAAAAATATTTTGCAATGGGGTCAAGAGAAAAACATTTTGCAATGGAAGGGGGGGAAGGTGAGGGGGAATGAGTGAGCCTTCATTCTCATCGGAAATAGCTCAGAAAGGAAATAAGGCACACACTCAATAGGGTATAGAAATCTGTCTTATCCTAGAGGAAAAAGGAGAGGAAAGAGATGAGGGCAGGGGAGGGGGATAGCAGGAATGAAGGAGGAAGTAGGTGATAGAAGAGAGGGAAGATTGTGGAAGAGGGTAGTGAGATTCAACACACTTCTGAGGAGGGACAGGGTAAAAGGAGAAAGAATAGAATAAATGGAGACTGTGGAGGAAAAGATGGAAGGAAATACAGTTAACAATAGTAACTGTGAGGAAAAAATATTGAAGCGAATTTTCTGATGAACTTATTATAAAGAATATACCCCATCTCAGAAACAGAACTATTGGTATCTGAACAAGACTGAAGGACACTTTTTTTGGTCTCTCACTTCATTTCTATTAAGGTTTCTCTGCCTTTTGGGGAGAAGGGTGTTCACTTTCACAATAATATTATTGTAATAATGTGAAAATAAATAAATCATTAGAAAAAAGAAATAATAAGCTCAATGATCTTGAAAAATCATGGATAGACTTACTCAAAATAATAAAAAGTGAAATGAGCAGAACAAAAAAAGGTTATATACAGTATCATTAATAGTGCTTTAAAAAAAAACTTTGAAGGAATAAATCCTTTTGACTATTATAAATGTCCAAAGTAACTACAAAGGACATATGAAAGAAGATGCTATCTGTTCTGATAAAAAGATCTGATGAATAGAAGTATGTACAGATTTGTTTTATACACACAATCACATACAAACACACACACACACACACAAACACACACACACACACACACACACACACACACACACACATGCATTTAATTATAACCATTTCTAGGCCAAGGAGGAGGGAAGGTAAAAAGGGGACAAAGAAATTTACAAGAAATTTATTATATATTTTAAAGCAATAGGATGTTTTACATTATAGATTTGCAATTTCAGAAGTAATTGTATTATACTATATTATTGAATTCCTTCTTTTATTCCATAAATAAAAGATAAAATTAAACAGTAGTCAAAAATGTGAATATGAATGGGATGAGCTATCATAAAATGGAAGCTGATAGCAAAATGTGTTAGAGATCCAACATGTATTGTTACAAGAGACATAGCTAAAACAAGTTTTCTGTATGTACAAAAACATATTTGAAGTGTGAAAGATGCACACACAAAGCTAAAATAAACACTGGAGCAAAATCTATTATGCTTCACCTGAACAAGGCAGATTTAGCAATCAAGATCTCAGAATAAACAAAAGTAAAAATTGACCAAATTAAAAAAGATGAACAAGGAAATTACACTTTTTCTAAAATGTACACTTGACAGTGAAGTAATACCAAAATATTATAACAAATTTGTCTAAGAAGAATCTCATTTCTCAAATAAATAGAAAACTATCAACTTAATAAAACCGAGAACCAATTCCTAGTGGATAAATGGTCAGAGAACATGAACAGGCCATTTTCAGAAAAAGAAATCAAAGTTATCTACAATTTATGAAAAAAGTTCTAAATCACTATTCATTGGATAAATGCAAATTTAAATAACTCTGAGGTACCCCTCACACCTATAAGAAATAACAAGTATTAAAGGGGATGAAAATGTGAATGTACCTTTGATGGAGCAGTGAGCTGATCCAACCATTCTTCAGAATGGTTTAAAAGGCTATAATGCTGGGCATACCTATTTGATACAGCCACAACCCTAATAAGTCTGTTGTTCAAAGAGATCAAAAAAAGGAAAAGGATATATATGTACAAAAATTTTTAATGGCAGCTCTTTCTGTGGTGTCAAAGAATTTGAAATGGGCAATGACTTAAAAACTCAGTTCTGTTTGGGATAGAGCACTATTGTGATATAAGAAATGAAGAGTAAAGTATTCCAAAATAATTGCAAAATCTGAGATCGACACAAAATGAAGTGAGAAGAAATACAAAATCATTATTCACAGTAACAGCAATGTTTTAATGATGATCAACTGTGAAAGACTTAGCTATTCTATGCAATAAAATTACCCAATGTAATTCCAAAGGTATCATGAAGAAAAAGTACTAAACACCTCAGAGAAAGAACTAAGGAACTCAGAGTGTAATTTGAAGTATAATTTGGGTACTTTAGTATTTTTATGATAAGGCTAATTATTAAATATGTTTTGTATAATTCATGTGTATAAATGACAAGCTATGCCTTCTCAGTAGGGGAAGAATAGTTGGGAAAGGAGAAGATATGTAATTCAAAATATAAAGAGAGGGAAAAAAAGACAAAAATGAATGTTTTGAAAGAAAAATCATCAAAATATGTAATTATTTCAAAGAATATAAATAATTACTATACTTGAAACTTTAAATTTCCTTCATGTATAATTTAAAAATTTTATTTATATTAAATTTAACAAAATATTTTTTAAATGTTCTAGAAAGTGAAAGAAAATATTAAAATTATGAAGAGCATTAATATTGATAATTTAAAAAGCACTTACATCATTTAGGTGATGAGGGGAAGAAGCCAGATAACAAAAGTCTGAATACTGAATGAGTTAGAGTGGAAGTGTGTGGTGGGAATGGTGTTGAGGTTCAATAGTTTTGGGGGATTTTTTTAGGTGTTTGGTTTTGAAATGGAGGAAATATGTAGGATAATAATATCTTGAATGAATGGAAGAATGAAATAAATATTTCTCCCTTGAAAAGAGAGATTTGGATATCCTGGACTTCTGGCTAAGATGATGGAGAGAAGACAGGCATTATACTAAGGTCTCCTGACCTTTCCTCATATATAGTATATGTCTGTTAACAAAAATCCAATTGATAAAATCCAGAAAAAGAATCTAGGAGAGGAACATCTACATCAAGGTTTCTCTTTGAGGATCGTGGGTGAGCCGGGCATAAAGAGCAGAGACCTTGCCAGGAAGTGTGAGAGCTGGACTAACCTAGGAGCAGGCAAGGAAGCATTGACTGTGGGAGCTGAGATCCATGAACCAACTGGGGCATGGAGGCTTTGGCTGTGAGATTGATGGTCTGGGGCTTACCAACAGGGCTGAAGGGCTAGTTCCAGTGAGGAGTGAAGCTGAACATTTATCACCTGGGCTCCTCTGGTCTGGAGGACCTAAGGCTCCATACCTTCTTTTCAGTTGAGCTCTCTTCCCAGAGCAAACACAATTACAGCCCACCTCCCCCCGCCCCAGGCTCAGATGTGGGCAGCCAAGAATTCATTATCTGGCAAAACTGAGTCTTCAATTCTAGGGCAAAAGATTGACATTTAATGAAACAGGAAATTTCCAACTTTTCCTGATGAAAAGACTAAACTTAATAGAAAATTTGGACTTCAAACAGGAGAGTCAAGGGACACAGGAAAAGGTTAAAAAGGGGGGGGGTAAAAGAAAAAATAAGATGAAACTGGCTATATCCCTACCTGGGAAGATTCTAATAACTCTTGGTAATTATAACTCTATTAGAGAGAATTTATTTAATCTTTACCTCAGACAAAGCAGCTGCAAAAATAGATACCATTAAAAGAGATAAGGAAGGAAACTATATCCTCCTAAAAGGTACCATAGACAATAAAGTAGCTTCAATACTAAAAAATGTATCCACCTAATGCTATAGCATCCAAATTCTTAGAGAAGTTGAGGGAGTTACAAGAAGATATAGAGAACAGAACTCCACTAGTTGGAGAGTGCAACCTCCCACTATGAGATTTAGATAAAGCTAATCATAAACAAGAAGGAAGTTAAGGAAGTAAATTGTTAGAAAACCTAGACATGATATATATATATATATATATATATATATATATATATATATATATATATATATATATATATATATATATATCTGGAGGAAACTGAATGGGGAAAGAAAGGAATATACTTTTTTCTGCAGTATGTGGCACTTAGACAAAAATTAACTATGTACAAAAGCATTAAAAAGCTAATGATCAATTGCAGAAAGGCAGAAATAGTGAATATATCTTTCACAGATCTAATGCAATTTTAGGGTATCTGCAATGGTGAATACCATATGTAAGCAGAGAAGGAATTGTGGAGTTTGAACAAAGACCAAACACTATTACCTTTGGTTACTTTTTAAAAGGTCATTATCTTACAGTATAATTTTGCTATCTCTTATACTTTCTTTTTCTTCCTTAAGGATATGATTTCTCTCTCATTACATTCAACTTAGATCAATGTATACCATGGAAACAATGTAAAAATGAGCAGAATGTCTTCTGTGGGAGGTGGGGGAAGGGAAGTAAAATTTGGTGCAAAATTGTACAATTCAAAATAAATAAAATCTTTCTTTTGTAAAAAAGAGAGAGAGATTTGATCATTTTATTAGGATGCACAGTTGCAATTGTTCGTTCTTCATACTTGAAAATGATAAATCACTTCACGATGCTGGGATAACAAAGAGCTTGAGCAAGACATTGTGTCAACTTCTCCAATGTCTTTCAATCAATACTAACATTCTTCAGAGAGGCCTTGAGAATGCCTTTCTCTTGCATCTTCTGACTTCCATAGGAACACTTGCCCTTTGCAAATTCTACATTAAAATAATCTGTTAGATAAACATAAGTTCAACATTCAAGCTATGTGACCAAATCATCAAAATTGTATTTTCTAAAGTAGAGTTTGAATACTTGACATTTTCACTCTAGAAAAGACTTCAGTGTTCAATATCCTATTTTCCCAAGTACTCTTCAGAATATTCCCAAGGTAGTCCAAATAAGAGTAGTTCAATTTTCTGCCATTGCATAGGAAGACTGTCCAATATTTCACAGGCATACAATAAAGAAATCAGCACAACAGCTTTGTGGGGACTTTCAGTAAAGATGGCAGAGAGAACCCAGGTTCTGTCCTAAGGTCTCCTGGCTTACCCTAAGAACTAATATGGATCAAGCCTCTTAGCAGAATTCAGATCCACAAAATCTAGAAAGAGAAAAGGAGAAGAGCATCTGCCAACAATGTCTGTCTCAGGAAAATGTGGATGAGCTGGGGGCAGAGAGCAGAGAGCCAGCACAGGGATGGTGAGGTGAGACTCAAATCTAACCAGAGAACAATTGCAGAAGCTTTGGCTGTGTGAGTTGGCAGGAGAACTCCAGCAAATTTGATGGAAGAGTTCCAGTTCAGCAGGCAGGAGATCTCCAGTGCAGTGACTAAACATCCATCTGGTCAGCCCCACTGGCCTGAAAGTTCAGGGCTACAAGCCCCTTGTTTTCCAGTTTAGTGCCTCCCCAATCCTTGTTGGAAAAAGAGATTTTTCCCAGAACAAGCATAGTAACAACCCCTCCTCACCCAGGCTCAGGTGTGGGCAGTAGGTCTCTCTCATTATTGATTGAATAATAAGGGGATTAACTATATAGCCCACGGGCTCAGCACACATTATTCAAGGATAATTCAGATGCTTTTGCTCCCCCCAGACCAAGGGAGTACACTAAAATCAAAGTCACAGACACTTCAGAGAAAGTGTCTAGCATCCCCTACCAGCCTTCTCATTTGGAGGTACTAAGGCCAGTTAGCCAAACCTCTAGGGTTTTCAAAACCAAAGGTCTGTGAACCAGCAAAGCCACAACAAAAGATCCTAGGAAAATGAATAAAGGACAGAGTTAATGGGAGGGTCCATAAAAAAACTATCTCTAAAACAAAAACCCTAATTCAGAGAGAGGTAGAACTTCTGAGGAGAATGTGAATTGCTCTCCAGTCCAGAAAGACTTCTTAGAAGAGATCAGGAAGTAGTTTAAAAATCAATTGGAAAAATTGGGAAAAGAAAATCAAGAGAAAATTGACACCCTGCAAAAGAAAATTTTACATCTTGCAACTAGAAAACAAATTCTTGGAAAATACACATGGACAAGTGCAAAAAGAAATGAAAATTCCTTAAAAAATAGAAATGACCAGCTGGAAAAGGAGTTGCAAAAGGTGAATGAAGAAAATTCTTCTTTAAAAAAAAAGAATGGGGAAAAGCTAGGTAGCACAGTGGATAGAAAACTGACCCTAGAGTCAGGAGAACCTAAATTCAAAGCCAACTTCTGACCCTTAATAATTGCCTACCTGTGTGACTTTGGGCAAGTCACTTAACCACATTGCCTTACCAAAAAGAAAAAAGAATGGATTCTGTGAAAACTAATGACTTCATGAGATAACAAGAATCTGTTAAACAAAACCAAAAATATCAAAAAAGAAGCAGAAAATGTAAACTACTTCATCAACAAAACCATTGTCCTAGAGACTAGATCCAGAAGAGACAACTTAAGAATCAATGGACTTCCTGAACACATTAGGGAATTTAAAAAAAAGCCTGGATCAATATTTCAGGATCTTTTGAAGGAAAATTGCCCTGATATCATGGAACCAGAGGGCAAAATAGTTATTGAAAGAATACATCAATCCCCTCTTAAAAGGGATCCCAAAATCTCTACCAAGGAATATTGTAACCAAATGACTACCAAGGAATATTATGGTCAAATTCCAGAACTATCAGATTAGAAGAAAATCCTGCAAGTACCTAGAAAGAAACAATTTAGATACCAAAGAGCATCAACATTAAGTAACAGAAGGCCCTAGAATATGATATTCCAAGGAACAAGGGAGCTTGGAATGCAACCAAGAAGTCACTATCCAGCCAAACTGAGCCTTCTCTTACAGAGGAAAAGACGGACATTTAATGAAATAGGAGACTTCCAATTTTTCCTGATGAAAAGATCATAGCTAAATAGAAAATTTGGACTTCAAACAGAAGACTTACGAGACACATGAAAAGGTAAAAAAAAAAGGGAAAAGGGGGGAAAATAGCTATTCAATAAGATAAAACTGGCTATATCCTTGGATATAGCCTGGGAGAAAGATTCTCGTTATACTCCTGAATTGTAACCATATAAGAGAGATTATACTTAGCCAGAAGTAATGGACACTCATGACTTGTCCATGACTCTAATAGAATTATTTAAAAACAATATCTCCTTAAAAGGGGGGGGGAATGGTAAAGAGACAGAAGGATGGAGGAGATTGAATGGGGTAAATCACATACAAAGTACTTATTGCAATAGAGGAAAAGAAGGGAGGAGGTGAGAACTGCCTAAATCTTACTCTCATCAGATTTGGCTCAAAGAAAGCTTAACATACACATGCTCAATTAAGAAACATACCCTACCCTTCAAATATTAAAAGGGGAAAGGGGGTGGGGGAAGAGTAACTAACAGAAGGTAGGGAAGGAAGAAGGGGCAAAGGAAAATGAGAAAATAGGGTAGTGGATGGATATAAAGGGGCAAATACACTGACGGGGTTGGTATACAGAAGTAAAATACTGGGGAATATGGAAAAAGTCAAAAAAGGGGGAAAATACAGAGGAAAGATAGCATGGAGGGCAATAAAATGTTAGTAATTATTATAACTTTGAATGTGAATGGAATGAACTCTCCAATAAAACATAAACAAATAATGTCTCTGTAGGCCTTTAGTTTGGTATTCAGCCTAATAACTCTTCTTGCTTAAACTTTCTTTCTTGTTCAGTCATTCAATCTTGTCTGACTTTTTGTGAACTTATGGATGATAGCATACTTGTTCTATTATTGTTCTATTATTCTATAATTCAAATTATTGAATGCTGCACTATATTTTACAGTATTATATTTTGGCATTTAAAATAGTTCAGCTGAAATTTGTTAGCAAAGCTTCTTATAGCCCACTTGACATCATTATCCAGTACTATGGCTTTAGATAAGTAGCAATATCATGACTATTAGTGATATTAAGATCTTTCTTGTGGAGTTCTTTTGTGCATTCTTTATATCTCTTCTTAATCTCTTCTCCCCCTGCTAAGACCCTACTTTCTTTTCTTAATTTTGATATCTTTTTTGCATTAAATTTTTCTTTCATAGCTCTCATTTTCTTGAAGATCTTTTATCTTTGACATTCTATAGTTTTCTTCTGTTTCTTTGCATTGCTTGTCTCTTGAGCAATAAAGATATCTCACTTATTTGGCAATGTCAATCATAAGATTCTTAACCACAGGATGATACTGTAATGATAAATGAAGATATATTTCTAGGTTTCTATGATGATGCTGAGGGGAGGAGAAGACAGATATCAAAAAAGTAAGAATAATTTTTCATGTTTATTGGTAAGGACAAGAGAGTTTCATGTTTTGGCAATTTTTGTGAGAGTAAATAAAAGTCATTGTAATATGAAGACATCCCCCATTATCTTTATTTATTTGTTATATAGCCAGCCAGTTATCTAACTATTATTATTCTGGATACTTTCACATCAAATCCTGGAGGTTGAAGATATTTTACTTTTTTTCTCTAAAAACCTAGACAAAATCCAAATTCTGATGTTACCAGAAAAAATGGTATATTGAAAAACAAATAATTGTTTGATAAAGTTCACTTGAACTCAGTCCCATCAGTTAGCATTCTGGAGGTAATTGTTCATGTTATAAAGTTGACCATATTACTCTTTGTCACACCTTATATTAGCTCAATGTTGATACTATTATGATTTAGAGAAGAAAAGGTATCAAGGAAATGGACCTCAAATAGCAAATCAAAAGCATGGAAAAGGAGATAATAACTTCCATAACTATTCAGGTGAATGAATGGGACCCATATTCCTGCACCCTAATTCAATACTCTTTCCAAAGTACATAGAATCAAACAACTACATTTGTTATTAGGAAAAATAACTCCTTCATAAAAGGTCCTTTTTAGCTTGTAACTACAAAGTAAATCATTATCAAATAATATATTTCTTTGCCCATATCACCACAATTTTGGAAGAACTTCCACCTTTGGTTACAAGAATACACTTGAGACCTCCTTAAAACCTTAAGTAAGTAGTATATTTTGCAACAATTTATTTTGATTAGGAGTCTTGCCTAAATAAAACAAGTAACTAACCTCAAGTAGCCTACTTGTTAGTTATCTATTCACCAGGTGCAAGTCAAACTTGTAATCTTATGTTGTTTGTTTATATTACATATTGGCTATCAGAGACTGGTTCCTTTTGAGTTTCCTGGACCAACTTTCAATGCTGAAATAATAAATTCAATTTGGAGTGCTCAGATTAGAAAAGGACAAGTAATTGCTTATTTCTATTTTATAGACAGCTGAGACAAATAAAGCTTCTTGCTAAGGTCAAGCAACCAACAGGTGAAAACAAAAGTTAAATCCAAATTTTTGAAAATTGGGACAGTTTTCTTTATGATTCACCTCCTGTTTAAGATCTTTCAAAGATTACTGACAGGTACACAAACACATCTATCACTTTCAACATGGATAAATGTTCCAACATCAATTGGATCAATTTGATAATCTCAATCATGATGATAATTTATCTTTTCCTAACTTATATTATTTCTCTAATAATATGAAAAATAAATATAACAATCCATTTCAATTCTCTTCTTTCAGATCCAAAAAACATTCTCCTTGACAGAGAAATCAGAAGAAAAGTAAGTGGAGTATTTTGTCTTCTTAAAATTGTCCATTATTGTTGTATACCCTTTCCTAATATTTCTCTAGCTGCCAAAGATTTTTTACAATATCATTTTGCTATCTAGAGCATTCATCAACCTTAACTCATTTTGAAATTTTGAATTCTGACTATTCTTGAACTATTGGGGGGGTTGTATTCATCTTCAGTACTGTCTCTTTTTTTATTTGCCAGGCAAAATTTAAAAAAATATATTAAGTGATAAATGAATTAGTTTTTAATTCTTTAGATAGGTTCATTTTTCTCCCTTTCTTTTCACAATGATATATTTAAAAATTTTAGTTTTCAGAGTTTCCATTCCATTCTTTTTTTTAGGCTTTTGTTTTTTGCAAGGCAAATGGGGTTAAGTGGCTTGCCTAAGGCCACACAGCTAGGTAATTATTAAGTGTCTGAGACCGGATTTGAACCCAGATACTCCTGACTCCAAGGCTGGTGCTTTATTAACTATGCCACCTAGCCACCCCACCCATTCAATTCTTGTTGAATTCCTTTGTAAAATTTATCCTGCTAATTCTTTTCAATCTACTGTTTTCTAACCAAGGAGAAAGGTCAGGCTATTGTCCAGTTTTCCTCTTCCCTATTGAAAATTCCAAGATGGAGTGTTCACTTTAATAATTCTCCTCTCCCTTCTATTTGCTTTGTAACATTGTTATTTGATGTCTTCTCCCTTGCTGGTCAGAGTGATGTCCAAAATTGCTATTTTTTTCTTTGGAAAATAAAATATTCATTAAATCAAAACGAAATGCAGATAAGGTAATTTGGGTTTACCATAAATAAGAAAAAAACTTAATAGAAATTAGAACTACTCAACAATTGAATAAATTTCCTTGGGATATAATGGGATCCATGTAGTAGAAGTGACATGCATGACAACTTCTTGCCAGAGATATCATAAGAAGAATTTTTAGTCAGAGTTAAAGTAAAATCCCTCTAAGATTCCTACCAAGTATGAAATAAGGTAATTATTTAATCTATTAAAAAGAAATCTAATATAAAAGCATTGAGTCTCTCCCCTCACTTTATTTGTTTTTTTTTTAGTTTTTTGCAAGGCAAATGGGGTTAAATGGCTTGCCCAAGGCCACACAGATAGGTAATTATTAGGTGTCTGAGACCGGATTTGGACCCAGGTACTCCTGACTCCAAGGCCGGTGCTTTATCCACTATGCCACCTAGCCGCCCTCTCCCCTCACTTTAATTGTTTGCCACACTTGAATAGAATTTTATAATATGTATGACCATCCAATAGTTTAAAAACGGAATGTCTTATATTCCCAGTTCATCAACAAGACAATCTCCCTATGGTTAAAAGAACTGTGACAGGAAATGAAAGGTACCTGATGTGAGATATCATTTGCCATTAGCCTAGCATGACTTAAACATCTCAGAATTGGATCACTGCCTTTTAGGAGATAATGTAAAATTACCTGAACTAAGTCACAGGAATTATTTATCACTGCTCTATTCAGATTTATTGTCCTCCTTGTCATGTCTGATTTAGAGAACTTCATGCTGGGCAAAGTCAATAAAGTTCTGTGAACAGTAAATTTTGAAAATTGTCTCAGGCAATTTCACATTGTACAACAATCATGCATTTGACTAGTAACAGATCACCATCCTCTAACAAGTCCTGTAGCCAGCTATCTAATCTGACAAGTGCAACACTGAGTTTGATAAGTCTTACATATTACTCAGTGCTCCTGGGCTTTTGCCATCTTTCACTTTTGTGATTAAGGATTCATGAACTGGATAGAATTTAAATGTGTGCGCTTATGTTTTCTGATCCACAAATCAGGACTACTGACAGTTGTATGAACATCTATCTTTAAATAGCATCATCTTAATCACTTTTAGATGGACAAATAGTGGAAACCCGATCACGAATCCTACAATCCACTGCCAGCTATCTCTTGTCATGAGTGAAAAAGCACCATGGATGCCTGCCCTTTGCAACCTGGCCAGTTAATTTTTCTTTCTTTTCAAGTGTTAGCAATTTATCAGCTAAAGTAGAAGTCACTTTTTTCATGAAGATTCTCCTAGTTCAGCTCAGTTTTTTTGGTTGTTGCTCTTATGCCCTTATATATGTAAAAACTGTCAGATACAAACCACTAGGATTCTTTATGGATTACATTGAGAATATATTCCAATTTGTTGCCAACTTAGCTTGCAAAATCTGTAATTGTAATGCCCTACATGAATATTCAGATATAGTAATAATAATCCTTAGTAATTCATACCTTCTTAGTAAAGAAAATAAGTCATAAATGAAAATTCATCTTGTGATATGAATTGTGAATACATATTTATGTTACCAAATAAAGTCTTTTTGCTGGCATTTATCAAACTAAAGGGAAATACTTTCAAATGCACTGTAATATGGTTAATTTGAGTCACTATCCCAGAAAACTATAATTTCTCACCATGATAAGATATAACCTACCTTAAACTTTGAATTTTGGATAGAACCTTAAAGTTCAGGAAAGTTAATAGATGTTCTCACAACAGGACTATTAAGTAGCAGAAATAGGATTTGAATACAGGTATTTTTGAAGCTATATCCAGGACCATATTTTCCATAACACACTGCCTCCTAGTTTAGAAGCACTTTTGGAAAATGTATTGCCTCAGAGTTGTTGTGCATGAATATGTGAATGAAATTCAACATAAGTCTTAGAAATTGAAGGCCCTGAGTTTAAAAGTGATTGGTGCTTTAAAAACTGATTGTATTGTTTTAGTTTTCTGTTCAGCATCCAATTGCTTAATGATGTGAGTAAACCTCACTTCTATATGCAAGTAAAACACCTGCCACAAAGCAAATGCATTATGGAAATAGATAATGTACAAATTAGAATATCACCTACTGGTGGGATTGGGTTGTCATCTGTTATCCAGGCTCCATTCTTTAGTGCTTTATTCTTCCCAAAATGGTTAGAAGAGATAAATTATTCCAGAAACTCCACATGTCTAAGATGCATCATTTGTTTGTGTTTGGAAATAAAATGTCAGCACACACCTTCTGCAAAATTCTTTCTTCAGAACATTTATGAACACAGAATTCCTAACTATTTCTTCTTGGCACTCCATCCATCAAACCACTCCCAGATCCTTATAAATTGTTCCTTCTTCTCTTTAAGGGAAATGGAGTGTTGGAGAAGGGGGAGACAATCAGAAAAGGAAAGTGTTGATTTCTATATAAAATTTAAAATTATTAATGGAGCAATATATATTTAAAATTAGTGCAATTTTTTCAGTTATATGTGTATTAGAACTAGAAGTCAATAAGATTAGTTATATGTGAAAATAGAATCTTTTATATCTATTGAGCCTCAGCTTTCAGTCTATTTAATTTTTCATATGGTCAAAATCAAGATAAGCTTCTCTTTACCTTTATGAATATGTTGATTCTGTCATTTTCAAAGTGTTGCTCAACACATTGAAGTTTCTTCTAATCAGGAACTGGACAAAGGGAAGTCCAACAGGGATTTCTGCTCTATTAGAGGAAGCAATAGGCAGATAAGGAATCATTGATGGTAAAAAACCCTCTAGATAAAAAATGGGTTCTAAAATTTGGGACAATGTCAAAATTAGAGAAGGGAGTGGCCACTTGAAGAGAAAAATAGAATGAAGTGCAGGTGGCACCCCTAGGATAAAATGAAATGTGTGACCTTGAAATGTCTGAAGGGTGAGGTCTTCATGCCAGAAGCTTAGCTTCAGTACAGAAGCACAAATTTCAGGGTAATATACATATTTACTTAGAAAGCCCAAATCATGATATTCTAGTTAATCTATTCTTATAAAAGAAAGTAAATGTAAAGGAGGTTTTAAGCACTTAGAAATACTTGTTGATGACTTTTTTAGAAAACTTTAATCATTATTCCCAATGAATGTTTTAAAATTTTTCTGAACTATTAGCACATTTTAAATTTCAGAAATTGAGGGTTTTTAATATTTTTATTTATTTTGTGAAATGTTTGCTAATCACATGTTTAAAAAAACATTCTTTTTTTTAAACTTTGAGTTCCGAATGCTCTTTGTCCTTCTTGACACTTTTCTTACTTTGAGAAGGCAAGACATCAATGATATTGATTATACAAGGGAAGGCATGCAACCATGTTTCCCAAAAAAAATAGACAAAAAAAAACCCAAGAAAAAGTAAAAAACAAAAAAAAGTAAACTTCAATCAGCATTCAGAATTTCCCTTTACTTCCTCAGAAACTGAATAGTTTTTCACTTGCCCAGTTATAATTTTTCAAGGTAATTGGGGTCAAGTGACTTGACTGGAGAAACATACTAGTGAGTGTCTGAAGCTGGAATTGAACTCTGGTCCTTGTGATTTCAGGGTCAGTGCTCTAGCTACCGTGACACCTAGTTTCTCCTCAATTTTTAAGGTATTATTTTTGTCATTGAATTTTTGCATCTTTTTTCTCATATAACTAAATTCTGCTTTTTAAGAAGTTATTTTGATCAGTCTGTACCTCTTTTTCCATCTGACAAATTCTGTGTTTTACAAGGTATTATTTTCTTCTATAGGAAATGTGCCTTTTTACCAAAATATTGTCTTCCTTTGCTCTCATTTTCCCCTAATTTTTTTCCTTTATCATTCTGATCATAAAAATCACTTTTTTTAGTTCTCCCAGAAATTCTTGTGGGATTTGTATTCAATCTACATTTTTATTTGACTTTCAAATTAATTATTTTGAATTCATTTTTTCTTTTGAGTTGATATTTTATTTTCTCTATTACTATTTTAAGTTTTTATGATCAGGGTTTTGTTGCTGTTATTGCTTACTCATTTTCATTCACTATTTCTTGATTTTTGAACTTTTATCTTAAAGTTTGACTATACTGGCAGAATATTAGGAAATAGAGGCACTGTATCATACTTTAGAATCTTTTTATATAGCTGTTTACCAAGTTAATTTTGGACATTTAGAATTTTTTGGTGCTTCCAAGATAATATTATTTCAAGAGAGATGTGGTCACTGCTTACCTGGGTTTGCACTGTGGTTTTTAACCAGGAAGATAACCTGATCCCTCAGAATTTTAATTTAGAATGTTCTTTAGGGCCCCTGCTCCCTTGGGACAAAAATGATTACTCTTGCCCAGGATCCCAGATCCCTTAGCATTGGAATTAATATTGCTACTCAGTAGTCTTGGTGTCAATTTTTCTTCATGATCCTTGATCTCTTTTGAACAAATCTGATATTGATCTTCAGAAATTCCACTCCCTCTAAACTGAATGTGAACCCCTCTACTCTCAAATTGAGACTTAGGAATAGGTATGGGAAAAGGAGTTGCCAAATAGCATCCAGGCCTGCATTCAGTGCTAGTACAGGAGTTCCCTGTAATATCTTTCTGGTCACTTGCCAGGTCCTCTTATTCTCTTTAGCTTGAAAGCTCCTGAAGCTGTTGCTGCTCTTTTAACCACCAGCTACTCCTACTACTGCTGTTTCATCCATGTGGGTTCTGGGCCAGTCTTCATCCCCATGTCATAGATTTACTTTCAATCACCCAAGTTGTTTTGGTTTGGAAGAATATCTCTCCCTGACTTTTTGGTGGCTTTGCTAATCTAGAATTCAATTTGAGGAGGTAATTTAAAGTTGTGTGGAGGAGAATGTTGGAAGAGTTCTGCTGAGTTCTTTCTCTACTCCACCAATCTTGGCTCTGTCTCCAGTAGACACAAACCTAATAGAACTTTATAACTATGTCTAAGTTAGTCTTTGATAATAAACTGGATATTTAAACAAGTGTTATGGAATCTTTTGGATAATTAATGAATCATTTAATTTAATGAAGTATTCACTCGAAATGATTAATTACTGAGACTGATTTTGCCACTGATCACTGATGGAACAACATGTCTATGGATTTCCTAGAGTTGTTACAATTCCAATAACAACTGAGGGTGATCAAAGTAAGAGAGGTATTTCCACAATTGGTGATTTATTCATCACTAAGCCAAAATTCACTGGTAAGTGAAGTTATTTACAATAAAATTTTACTAATTGTGTTCATATAAATAAATTCTAATTCTTTTCTTTAAATTATTGATTAAAAAATCCATAAACTGATTATATATAGTCTTTACCATGACAATTGATTGTTATCTCATAAAATAATGTATATTAAAGTGATAAACAAGTCCCATGGAAGTTTTTTGCATATACTGCTTTGGCGGTGGTAGTGGTGATGCTCTTACTCTCAAGGTGACATTTCATTGCAGCATTCTAGTATGTCTAAGTCCTATGATATTACTACACCAAATGACAGGAAATTTGAAATTGTATGAAGATAGTCCCAAAATTCTCCCTCTTCTCTTCATTTTTTTCTTTCTCCAATAGGAAACACTTAAAAGTAATGTATTGAATGGTACTGTTCACATACTTGTAAAGGGCTTGTGCAGTGCTGTATATATATATATATATATCTATATATATATATATATATATATATATTTTTTTTTTCTATCATAGGAGAAAATCACAGTACTTTCTCAAATGAGTTTTTTACAAGGAAGAATAAGGGCAGAATCATTCCACAGTGTACCAAATTACTAGCTGCAGCACAGCTTTTAAAGGACAAGAGTGGTATAACCTGATTTAAAAATCAAACAAAAAATAAAAACAAAATAATTTTATATTTTAATTTAAAATATTAGTAAACAAGCAAACAAATAAAAATTCTTTTTGCCCTGTAGGAAAGGTGAAACTGTCTAGGAATACTCCTAAGATCAAGGATCCAAGACCACAATGACAGAAACTATTTGAAAAAATTATTGAAGATCACCAAGACATTAGAAGATTACATTGACATGTAGGTGGCATGTAAAATAGAAAACCTGAGTACAATATCATCATATCAAAGGCAATAAAAAAGAAATATGTGGAATCAAGTTGAGAAAATAAACGAGAATGATATGATAAGTTCTTAATACCTTTAATCATTCTTAAAGAGACTAGACAAAAGGATGACAATAAAAGGAGTCAAAATGGCACAAAAAAGATAGATTAATCAAAAACTATAATGTAGTATGCATCATAGTATTACAAATATTTTAATAGGAAAGAAATGGAGATAGAACCCCTCAAAGCATGGAGGGAAAAAGGGAAGAAAAAATGATGTAATATTTCTTTTCATAGCAGTTATAATCTAATAGAAATAAGACATACAATGTCTATAATATAAGGTTGAATTAGAATATAAAAATAATAGATATATGAAAATTCAGAAGAGTGGGTTATTATTTATAACTTTGGAAATTGTTTTATATATGAGTCTGTTTCAATATGACTAGAGGAAGAAGTAATTTACTCACAGGAACATCACTGAATAATGTACATACTTTAGATTCAATGAAAATAACTGCAGCACAACTGGAAATAATGCAACAAGAAATCATGACTATGAGCTTTGTTGTGTTGGTCTTCATGGGAACAGAAGAGAACCTCAATTAGCAAAGAAAACAGTTAAGTAGTATAATTTCCAAATGACTAAATAGATATGTATTGTTTGCTATAAAGCCAAAACTTTTGGAATGGGGGTAAACTTACCTAAAAAGTAATTCACTGACATCTTTTCTCTGAAGCAAATGTTTTGGTCACAATAAATAAATAAACTAATTAATTAAGTAATGGATGGATGGATGAATGAATGAATAAATAAATAGACGAGCGAATGAACAAATAAATAAATAGGTAAGTAAATAAAGAAACAAACAAACAAGCAAATAAATAAATAAATAAAGAGTAAGACTTTCTGGTAACTAAATGAGGAAATGAAGGAATGAGGGAATGAAGTTTTAAAAACTTGGTTCATTTATATCCCCATCTATACTAAATCTACCAAAATATTTCAATTTGTGACCCCATCTGTACCATATCTTCCAAAATATTTCAATAGATAAGAAAATATTCTTGATGTTGCTTGAGTTTTTTAGGTTATTCAAACATTTTTAGTGTCTTGATTGGGATAATTCAATATAAAAAACAGAGAATTATAGAATTATGGGAGAGATAGAAGAGCTCAAGTAGTCTAAATATTCTCATTTTATAAATGAGAAATTGAAGTCCCCAAATTATATGAGTTACTTAAGATCAAACTAGTATCAAAGTCATGTAAGAAGAACCATTTTTAAATTATTTTTTACTGTTTTTGAATTTTATATTTTTGCCCCAATGCTGATTCCCTCCCCCAACACCCTCACAGAGGGCAGTCTGATAGTCTTTACATTTTTTCCATGCTATACATTGATCAAAATTGAATGTGTTGAGAGAGAAATCATATCCTTAAGGAAAAATAAAATATAAGAGATAGCAAAATTACATAATGTTATTTTTTAAAAGAGTAAAAAATGTCTTTGGTCTTTGTATAAACTCCACAATTCTTCTGGATACAGATGGTATTCTCCATTGCAGATACCCTAAAACTGCCCCTAATTGCTGCACTGAAGAAATGAGCAAGTTCATTAAGGTTGACCATCAACACCATGTTGCTGTTAAGTTGAACAATGTTCTGGTTCTGCTCATCTCACTCAGCATCAGTCCATTCAAATCCTTCCAGGCTTCTCTGAATTCCCATAGTGTTCCATAACATATAGATGCCACAATTTGTTCAGTAATTCCCAAGCTGATGGACAATCACTCAATTTCTAATTCTTTGCCATCACAAACAAGGCTGCTATGAATATATTTGTACAAGTGATGTGTTTACCCTTTTTCTATGATCTCTTCAGGACATAGACTCAGTAGTGGCATTGCTGGATCAAAGGGTACAGACATTTTTATTTCCCTTTGGGCACAATTCCAGTTTTTCATATGACTATTGATTGCTTTAATTTTGTTTGACCATTTGCCAATTGGGGAATGGCTTGGTTTTTTTTTATAAATTTGACTCAGTTCTGTATATATTTTAGAAATGAGTCCTTGGTCAAAAAGACTAGTTGTGGGGCAGCTAGGTGGCACAGTGGATAGAGCACTGGCCCTGGAGTCAGGAATACCTGATTTCAAATTCAGCCTCAGACACTAAATAATTACCTAGCTGTGCAGCCTTGGGCAAGCCACTTAACCAGATTGCCTTGAAAAAGCCTTAAAAAAGACTAATTGCAAAAATTGTTTCCCAATTTACTACATTTCTTTTGATCTTGGTTACAATAGTTTTGTCTATGCAAGAGTTTTTTTTTTTTAATTTAGTGTAATCAAAATTATCTAGTTTGGTTTTAATGATGTTTTCCATCTCTTCTTTGTTCATATACTACTTCCCTTTCCACAGATTTGACAGATAAACTATTCCTTGATCTCCTAGTTTGCTTATAATATTGTCTTTTTTGTCTAAATCCTGTATCCAATTTGATCTTTTCTTGATATGGGGTGTGGGGTATTGGTCTAATCCAAGTTTCTTCGATACTAACTTCCAATTTTCTCAACAGTTTTTATCAAAGAGAGAGTTTTTATCCCAGTAACTGTATTCTTTGGGTTTATCAAACAGGAGATTACTAAAATCATTTCCTACTATTGCACCTAGTCTATTCCACTGATCTACCACTCTATTTCTTAGCCAATACCATACAGTTTTGATGACTGATGCTTTATACTATAATTTTAGATCTGGTAGAGCAACCATCTTTTAATCTCATTTTCAATATATGGAATTTATTTTAAAGGCCTTGGTTGGAAATTATTGAAACATGTAAGTACATGTTACAACACAGGTATATCCTGTAACACAGTGCTATTTAAATGGATTAAGAAGGCTTAGTGCCCCCTGCAAATATCTTCCCCACTCCCCTGATGCCTTAAATCTAGCTATTTAAATTTATGTGTTTTGGTTAAGATTTTTTACTCTGTTATATTTTCAAAAGCATAGTAAATTAAAATTTTCCAACTATTAAAAACCTTTGTGCCGATTTTTTTTTATTAGATCCTTTGTAAGGTGGGAGGTAACTGATAAGAGTTTAAGTAAAGAGAGAAGAAGAGATAGATGGGTTGAAATTATAAGGCACTGTTTTGACATAATAAGCCTAGGTAGAAGTTCAATGGCAACCAATTCCATAGCATAGAGATATCAAACTGCTAATGATAGCCTGGAGAAATAATACTGACTACTTAGGAGAGATGTCGCCAAAAAAAGTGTTTTAGTTAAATTTTTTTCTTGGCTTGCTGTTACTTAATATTGTAATGAGCTCCAGCCAAATAGCAAACAGAAAAATTGTGTTTCCAAAGTAAAACTGAAATTATCAGAGAATATTATATTGAAGAATACTGTCTTGGGCCTAAAGTCCTTTAAAGCATTGGATTAAATTTTTTAATTTATACCTTTAGGATTTATTTTTGTTTGAGTCTATACAAAAAGTTAATTTTAAACTAAGATACAAAATTTGTTTGGTCATCTGATTCAGTTATCCAAATATCTTTGAAAAATAAATTAATTTAAAATCTAATGTCTTAAAATCAATCTAAGCTGAGACTGTCTAAAAATGTAAGAAAACTCAATTAAGGACCCATTGTTACAAATTCACGATCACTGTGCCATAAGATTTGTCCCATAATTTGTGTGACACTTTGCATATCTCTAGTCCATTATGAATGATTAGATTTGAGGAATCTGTGGAAAAGATTTTTCTCATAATAATGCTCCATCGCTACATAATACATTTTCAAATTCTAGGATAATAACACATTCTCAAAAGTTAATAACTAAAAGGATTTTCAACTCTTTTAACTTTTATTAATATCTTTTCTAGATTCACCTCTCCAAAGTATAACTGCATCTCTGAATTTTAGATCTGTAATATAAATAAAATATATAGGACTTATATTATAAATTTTTACTTTACTTTTTCCAACATGATATCTGAAAAGTTTACAATTGCAATTGCATTATTTTTAGTGGAATGTTTAGTTTATTTTCTCATTTTTCTTTAAAAATTGAATTAATTCTGCTGGATACATTTTTTTCTTTCCAAAGTATTTATTTGAGAAAGTAGACAAATAAATTGACTAGTAAGTTAAAATTCTAAGAAGCTAGATAAAAATAATCAATTACTTCCTTATAACTACTTTATCATTTTGGAGATTATTCCCTTTTAATTTCTAGAAATCACTAATAATAGCACTACCATACTAAAATAATTTAAAAAAAAAGACTGAACTAAATGCTTCTGATTGTCTTAGCAAAGATTAGCACAAGTCTAATTATTATTGATCTGGTTTCTTGTCCCTTGGGTTGTTGCAGTTTATATAAATAAATTTCACCAGACTAGCACATATTTATAGGTAGTGGTAATAATTGTTTTGTTTTGTTTTATTTGATTGGTTGGTTGTTTTCCCAACTCTACATTGTACTGATAATGATATGTATAGTTCCCAAATGGTATCCTGAAGGACTGTCGATGAATTCAGGACTGTGCTATCTTTCAATATTTTAAGATCTACTCTTTATCTATGTGTGTCTGTGGATAGGACTCTTCCTCCTCTATTAAATTTTATAACTCTGCCCTTAAAACAGTGTCTGAAAATTATAAAACGCTTAGTAAATGCTTTTTAATTAATTTTTTCAATTATTTTTCTATGTTCACATGCTATCTTTTATTTCATTTTCTTCTGTTGTATGCCATCTTTCTAGCCAAACCAGATGCATATATGCACATACGGTTAAAGAAACACAAAAATGTAGAAACACAAAAAAATGTTGTTATTGATCTCACTCCATATCTAGGAACAAAATTCTCAGAGTAACTGAAAATTCTCTTCCTTTTTTGCCTTCATATAACTAAAAAAATAGTATATTTACAGGGACAGTATAATCAGAGATTTATTTCATCTCAGAATTAGAAGAGGCATAGAGCTTGTCTAAGCCAATCTCTACCCAAATCTTTAATTCTTTCTATGAAATTCCTAAGAACAGGCTAATAGTAGAAAGAGAATTAGTTCTTAAGTCATAGGATCCATGTTCAAGTTCTATGACTGTCACTAGCTGTGTGACCCTGGGGAGGTTCTTTTCATCTTTGTTTCCCCAATTGTAAAATGGGCTATTTCCCTATATTGCCATATTTGTAAAGCACCTAGCACATAGGCCTTGTCACATAGTAAATATGTAATAAATACTTGTTTCATTCCATAGGAAAGTCACTTCTCTCTGGAAATCAGTTTCTTCATAAGGACTATGAAGGTATGAGACTAAATAGATTCTGAGTTCCCTTTCAGTTCTTAATCTACAAGTATTATAATTATTTTGATATGACAATTAACTAATATATTAACATCTCAACTGAGAAGAAACTCAGCAAACAGTGAGTCAGTCCATTGAATTTTTGGACAGTTTTATTTCTCAGTGAGTTTCTTTCTTGATGAAAAAAAATGCTTTTATTTAAATTCTATATCTTGATTTTCCTAGGCAAAGCAGAATATGTCTAATCTTCCTTTACAACAATAAACCTTAAAATATTTGAATTCAGTTACTATCTTATACATTACTCATTTCTCTCCAGATTAAATAGCTTTATTTCATTCAAATGCCTTATTATGGCATACTTTGAGTCCCTTTGTCATTAATATCATGTTGCTTTGGACACACTCCATTTCAATATTGTCCCATCAAAAATGCCATTGCTGGAAATGGACCTAGATCTCCAGATATGAGCTGATATTACCCACCATCCAAATTTGTTTCATTGTTCTACAGTTTCTGTTATTGATTCTTCAAACTTCTCTTTTAGGCCCTTTTCTCTTCTCTCTTTATACTTTTTCGTTCAATAACATCATTAGGTGCCTTGGGTAGAATTCTTATCTCTATACAAATGATCCAAATTTGTGTTTCTAACTCCAGTCTCAACCCTGAACTTCAGTCCTGAATCTCCAGTTTCCTTCTGTGTATTTCAAATTGAATGTCCTGGAACCGTATTAAATTCAATTTGTCTTAAACCGAACTCATTATTTCTCTTCCAAAAAACCATCCCCCCTTCCAAACTATTTCTGTCAAAAGCATGACCATCATTCAAATCTCCCAATTTTGTAACCCCAAAATTTCCCACCTTAATGATTCCATACTGCACTCCCAAAAGAAATTATTGCAATTTTTCTAGAACCTTCCTTTTCCCCAAGTCATTCATCTCAACTGAAAATATTGTTACTTAGCTGAACTGAACTTACTGAAAATGCTCAAGAAAAGTCTCATTTCCTCTTATCTTCTTCATTTTTAAATCTCCTCTATTCCCTCAGTTTCTAACAATAAATTTATCTTTCTTTTTGCCATATCTGGTATGTCTATATATTAACTTGTTCTCATTCTCTCCTATCTTTGGTAGCAGACTTCATTCCAAAACATTCTTCTTTCTCAGATCCCCATTTTTGATTCTGTTACTAACTCTTCCATTTTTTCTGTTCTGGTATGTGCACTGTGCTACATTCTTTACAAATATTATCTCATTTAATCCTTACAAAAACCTTGGAAGTAATGGTTATCATCCACATTTTACAGTTTAGTAAACAGAGGCAGAGAGTTACTTGTCCAAGATCACAGAGATGGTAAGTGTCTGAGTAGGTCTTCCTGACTCTAGACCCAACACTCTATCCCCTGAGTCACCCATATAGGAAAGAAGGGGGGGGGTTTTGCTTTTATTTATGGGTTAGGTGATTTGCTCAGGGTCACACAACTAGGTAATTATAAAATGTGTGACACTGGATTTGAAATCAAGGCCTCCTGAATACAGGGTCAGTGCTCTATCCACTTTGCCACCTAGCTACCCTGGAAAGAAGGTTTTTGCCAAGGATTAGTGAATGCAATTTTATATGTTTATATTTCAATATAACTTGTTTTCTTTGTTGTCATATATATATATTTTTTTAATTTATGTATTTATCAATATTATCCTGAATTGGCTTTGGATGACTATCAAAGAGTCCATAATACAAATAATGTTTAAGAGTCCCATCTCTAGGATTAAAAACAACTCCTCTGTTTAACTACTAAAGCCTTGAATATCTTGGTTTCAATTGATTTTTCCAGTATTGTTGGACATTCATTTGTACATCTAGTCTTTTCTACCTTCCTCACAAACAGGGGACCTTCCCCCATTCTTTTACCTTTGCACTGGTCATCATGTATAGTCGGTGTTCTCTCCCTTCTTACTTCAGGCTGATAAAGTCCCTCTCTTTTCTTTTAAGATGCAAAATATGATCTCCATGAAAACTTTCAAGATCTCCATAACCACAACTTATGATGGTTCCAAACTACTTCTTATTTAACTGCTTTGTATATACAAGATATCCCAAAAGTCCTACTGTCATTTTAGCTCTGTTTTTGTATTTATTAACTTAACACTAATGTTATATGTATTTTTATATTCATTTGTCTTGAGCATTAAATTTAAGTTGAATGTGTATAGAAATTATTTTATTTTTTGTACTGGATTTCACAATGTTTGACACAAAGGCCTTAATAACTACTTGTTGATTAATTAATAGATTATTTGATGAACTCAAAGTACATTGTAAAATTAATCTTCACAGTAAGACATTTGAATATAAAGGTCATAAGGAAAACCAAGAATGGATTTTTAAAAAGAATAAAGATTCCAAATTTGAAATAAGTTTATTAGAGATCTATGCTGATAGTATAATAGTTTCATTAAATAATTATGGAATGAAATAAGATAATAAAAAGTGTATAGGTTTTGGAATTAAAAAAACTTAAGCTCAAATTTTGACTTTTATAATCTTTGCCAATGTGCTTCAATTTCCAACATCTGCTTCTTGTACCATTCCTAAGATTTTCTAACTACATAGAAGTTAATTAGTAGCTATGAGACCTACAAATAATATATATATATATATATATATATATATATATATATTTACATTGGAACCAATTATATTAAAATAGTTATTAAAGTATTTACCAGAAATAACCCCAAATAATTTATAGATTCTATGTTGAGATCAATCCCCTGCTCCCTAAGGATCTCTAATATAGCTTCATAAAATCTACATCCTTATGTAATATGTATTTTGTTTAAGGGAGTGTTTGTTGATATTTTAAATGAAGCTGTTAAATAGATTCCTTTGTACAACATGGACAAAGATTTATAAGATCTGGTTTGGTACCAGCTCTTAAGATATTTGTTAAGTTAATTAGCCTCTTTGAAACTCAACTGTCCTTCTATGAAACAAGAATTATAACACTAGCACTACTTATCTCACAAAGTTCTTGCATAACCAAAAAAAATAATGAATGCAAAACTATTTGCCAGACTTAGTGTTCCATATAAATCTCTTATAAACAGCATTTTGAAGAAAGACTGCTGATAAATTAGAAAAGATGACCATTGAATCTAATGATTAGGTACTAATTAAAAATCAAGATCTAATAAAATAAATTATACTAAACATGCATTTTACAATCTTACTATTTATTTTAGGGTTCTTTTTACACATGTAATTATTTAATTGTATAAAAAATTTTATAAGTAATTATTAACAATTTTAAGTAAAATCACAAACTGCCAAACAGGTCATTCCAAAACATTTGCATTTCCCCTACACATTGCAATATAAAACTTACTTCAGTTTTAATAATTATTACAATGATATTTATAGAGAATTAATTTTATGCTTAGTAGCATGGTATTTAAGCTTTTTATGAAGAATTCTAGGGCAATTGATTCCTGTGACCTATAGAAGTCACTTATTTTGCAGGCTCCTCCGTGCTCAAAGTTAGAGTGACTAACATCATATATTGTATGTATATAAATATATATATATGTGTGTGTGTGTGTGTGTGTGTGTGTATAAATTTACCTCTTATTTTAAGGGCATTAATTTAGAAGGATAGACATTTGTTTAGAAGCTGGGTCTATTATTATAGATCAGTTAGTAAAATAATAAGTATAAAAAGAATTTGTAATAAAGCATATTTCTTAAGATAAAAATTCTAGTTGATACATTTTCATACATATAAAAGCTTTAGAAATTTCTGTTATATTAAATTGTTTCAAAAGATCATTTAAAATTATCAATTAACAAGTGAATTGACCCCATTTCATGTTGCATCTTCATCTAAATCAGTCTCTCTCTCTCTCTCTCTCTCTCTCTCTCTCTCTCTCTCTCTATCTATATATATATATATATATATATATATATATATATATATCTTTATAACTTTCTAATAATCTTTTGTCTCTCTTTTCCCCTAAAATCCTAAAGTACATAACTTTTGTTTCTTGTATAGATTATTTGCTCAGTACTGGAAGTGAATTTTTGATATTGTGGTTTTGTTTTTTTTTCCTTACACAGAGACTTTATATTTGTAATTCAATTAACAACCCAGGAAAAATTATTAATTTCTTAGAAAGTTATAATCATTGTAGACATTATCACTTTTACTTTAAATATAGCTATCAATTGCATATCCAATTTTCATGTGAAACTGCTTGATTCTATCTTGATAAAAAATCATCTAGTCCAATTTTCTCACCTTACATAAGGAGCACTAAAGCTCCTTGAAGATTTGCACAGTAAGTTAATAACAAAAATCTAACTGGAACACAGATCTCCTGTTTCCAAAATCAGTGGTATTTATACTGTGCCACATCGATTCCCTCTTGCCCAACATAATGTTAGTACCATTTACCTTACACTTATATTGTTCAGAAAAGCTACTTTGTAGAGGAAGATTTAACTTCTGAACATGTTTATAAACATGAAAAATGTTAAATTGTAGATTCCTGAGTTACCTGTAAATTCTTTAATTTCAAACTCACCTCTAATTTCCATTTAATTGGATTTTGATTTAGCTAAATGTTTTGAACATTATAACATATAACAGCATAGTGAAAAAAAATATACAACAAGGGAATCATTGAACTGAAACAGAAAAGTTAATAAATTCATTAATATGTGTACTGTGTATATTTTTATGTCGGTAGAATAATTGGTCCTCTGCACAAATCTTAAGCCTGAGTAATATAAAAGCAAATAAGGTCAAATAAAAGAGATAATAAAGTGTTAGATGTTAACAAGGGCAAAATGTTTCTATACTCTATGATCCCTTTATAGAGTTCGCCCTAATAGAATTAGAAAGTCAGTTGATTATTGGCTGACAAAAACTTACCCACAGCTCTGGTAGCCTTTAAAAGTTTCCTAGCGGGAAAAATGATGCTTCTCCATTAAAGTTATCCTCTTGAGGGGAAAGACCCAAAGGGTAGGATTGCCCCACTCTTTCCTGCTCACTTACAAAATATTCCCAAAACCTTAACATTTCTGAGAGAAAGGACCCACAAAAAGACCCAGTGAGGATATTCTCCAGGCCAAGATATCCTGGAAGATTGTGGGAAGATTCTGTTCCATGCAGTTGGAAGGGGTGACAGTACAGTCAAGACTATACCACCCTGGAGTGAAGAGCTCCAGTCCTCCTGGAACAGCTCACGAGCTGCCTGAGTCCCTGGGGGCTCTGCTAGTGGCAGCAGAAGCAGTTTGCTGACCTCTCAACCCAGGGAGCATCAAGAAAAACTTGGAAGATTAGTGGGGAAACCTCTACAAGAATGAGCATGGAATCCAAGTTATCCAGGCCCACAGTGCAGCCATGGCCCTTGGATGAGCCTGGCAAAATAAAAACAGGTCCATGGAGCCACTCAGCAGAGTGCTGCCTAGGCAGCTGCTCCCAGAGTGCTCAGACTATGGAAGGTAAAGGAGTTGGGGTCTCTCCTCTGTCCCTGGGACAGGACTCTTGTGTTTTGTCCATATTTAGACTGTGGCAACAGTCTAGGACTCCCTATTGCCATAGCTCAAGGATCCTCTTCACAGTTCCAGGGAAGAGGGGAGGGGGAGTGTTTATGGTCATCCACAGACTAAGCCAGAGATCAGGTTAGCAGTCAGAGTGTCTCATAAGACATTGAAGTAACTGAGGTCCTTCTGGGGGTATCCTAATATCACTCAAAAGTTTGGGGAGCACCTCAAAACCACAGCACAGGCTGGTGAAATGAGTAAACAGAAAAAAAAGAACCTGACCATAGATAATTACTATGGTCCCATGGAGGATCAAAACACTTACTCTAAATATGACAAAGTCCAAGCTTCTGTATCCAAAGCCTCCAAGAAAAATTGGGCTCAGGCTATGGCAGAGCTCAAAAAAGATCTTAAAAATCAAGTAAGGAAAGTAGAGGAAAAAATGGGAAGAGAAACGTGATCAATGCAGGAAAAATTTGAAAACCAAGGCAGTAGCTTGGTCGAGGCAATACAAAAAAATTCCAAAGAAAACAACATGTTAAAAACCATTTCATGTCAGAAAGTTAATGAGGAGAATACCTTAAAAAGCAGAATTTGCCAGAAGGAAAAGAAGATAAGAAAGCTCTCTGAAGGAAAAAAGACTCTTCCAAATGTAGAATTGGGCTAAGGGATGCTAATGACTTTGTGAGGAATCAAGAAACAATTAAAAAAAAAGAATGAAAAATTAGAAGAAAATTTGAAACATCTCATTGGAAATACAACTAACCTGGAAAACAGATCCAAAGAGACGATTTTAAAATTATTTGACTACCTGAAAGTCATGATCTGCAAAAGAGCCTTGACTTCATTTTTAAAGAATTTCTACAGGAAAATTATCATGATATTCTAAAAGCAAAATTAATAATTTTGTCAAATTGTCAAATTGTAATTAAAGAAATCCACTGTTTTACTCCTGAAAGAGATCCAAAAAAATAACCCTCAGGAATATTTTTGCGAAATTCCAGAACTTCCAAGTCAGAAAGTAGTCAGAAACAATTCAGATATTGTGGGGGCTACACTCAGAATTGCATAGGATTTAGCATCAGCTACATTAAGGCTTGTAGACCTTGGAATATAATATTCTGAAAGGCAAAAAAGCTTGGAATGCAGCCAAGAATGGACAATCCAGGAAAATGGAACATCATCTTTCAGGGGAAAGATGTACATTCAATGAAATAGGGGAATTTCATATGTTCCTGTTGAAATGGCCAGTTGAAAAGAAAATTTAATCTCTAGGTACAGAACTTGGGTGAAGCATAGAGAGGGTGTACAAGAAAGGTAAATTATGAGGGATTAATGTTTAATTTTGTGTATTCTTGCATATAAAATGATATTAATAACTCATATGAACAATATCATTTAATAGAGAAATTCAAGGGAGCATATTTACACAAGGCACAAGAGAGAGCTGAATATGAAGATAAAATATATTGTAAAGATGGAGTCAATAGGTAAAAAAGGAATGTACTGGGAGAAAGGGAAAGAAAAGGAGAAATTAGCTAAGATATTTTACATAAAAGAGACAAGGAAAAGCTTTTACAATAGAGTCGAAGGGGAGAAGGTGAGGGAAAATGAGTGACCCTTCATTCTCATTGGAAATGCCTCAGAGAGGAAGGAATATATATATGTATACATATATATATATACATATATATATGTATACATATATATATACATATATATATATATATATATGTATACATACATTAAAGAGGGTTTAGAAATCTTTTACCCTAGAGGAAAGAGGAGAAGAAGGGGATGGGAGAAAGGGGACAGGGGTAATGCAAACAAGAAGACACTGACTCATATCCAGAGCCAGATTCCCCATCTCCCTCCCTTACTCTTTTTGGAAATCTACTTTTAACTTCAAAATATTCATGATGACCACACATGATGATCATGTATCAAATAAGAGATCTAATTCTGATTCAGAAATTCTAGGATTCAGAAAGTAGTAGAACTTAAAATAAAGAAGAAATGTTACAAGATGGCATTTTAGTTTAATATCAAATTTGGACTCAGAACACTATCCTGCAATAACATTTACTATTTGTGTTACCATGTAGAAATCATTTCATCTTTAGAAGACTGTCTCATAACAGTTAAAGTGTTTTCTATCTGTAAACTCACTAAATAGAAAACAGTGCCTATAAATTTGTATATATCTATTCATTCAATAGGAAGAATAAATACCTTTGGCTAATAATCACTCCGATTTATGAAGGAAAATAGAACCAATGGTTTCAATGATGAGGACTTTTGCTCCTAAAATGAGCTAAGATTCCATTTTTATAGTGAATGTAAGATTCTCCTGCCGTAATGACTTTGTGATGAGAATAAAGCACAGAATGAATCATAGAATCTCTAAACTTCAGACAATCTGTGGCAATTTAAAAAGAAAAAAACTATGGTTAAAATATTAAAAAAAAAAGATACCAAAAGGTTAGATCATTTTAATTGTAATTTTAATTGGATCTCAGAAATTCACCCCAAATGGGGACTGAAATCACACCAATGCTAACAAATTTTGAAAATGTCACTATTGTTCTATATAAAACAAAAATTAAAGAGAATAGATTGAAATTAAAGAGAAGATACATTTATTTTGAAGCTATGGCAATTCAAAAGTTCTATTTTCAGCACAATCCAAATTAAAAAACTGGAATTGTATTCAGGAAGACCAGGGTTTGAATCTTGGCTTAGATTCTATATATCTATCTCTGAATACGTCATTTTTTTTTTAGGTTTTTTTGCAAGGCAATAGGATTAAGTGGCTTGCACAAGGCCACACAGCTAGGTAATTATTAAGTGTCTGAGACCGGATTTAAACCCAGGTACTCCTGACTGCAGGGCTGGTGCTTTATCCACTACGCCACCTAGCTGCCCCTGAATAAATCATTTAACTTGACCCTTAGTTTGCTCATCTATGAAATGATAGAACTTGTCTCAATAACCTCTAAGTTTCCTTCCAGATCTAATTTTATTATTTAATTATCTCCTTAATAATATATACATATAAATATGTATATATATGTGTGTGTGTGTGTGTTTATGTGTGTGTTCTATATGTACAAATTAAAATTCATAGGAATGAGTTACCCTAAAGTTGCAAATAAGTTAAAATTACTTTCACTCTTATTGAAATATTTATTTCCAGCTTATCTTTGTTGCTAATGATAAAATATGTTTTATGTTGTGGATATTTTTTTAAATCCATTCAACAAGTATTTATTGATTGTTGTTCTATGAAATGATAGATAAAGATAAAAAGCTACAGTTCTTGCCCTTAAAACTATTTCCTAGAAGCTAAAATTATGATCTAGAAAAGAAAGTCAAGGACTAAACTTATTCAATCATCAGGTAAATCAACTCTCCAAAATCTGTAATTGACAACAACAACAAAAAAGAATCAGTATTATTTTTAAATGTTTTATCATTGTTATTTTTTTGAAACCCTTGCTTTGGCTTCCCTATGTGCTTTGCAATTTAGTCATAGTTTATATGAAACTGGATGGAAAACAACAAATAAAGTTTCAATGAAACAGATTTGCAAATATTTCTACAACAATCTGTTTTTATAATGAGTGACAACACTGGGAACAACTTGGTACTCAAATGACACAATATTTAAGTGAGCAAAAGATCAATAAGACTTTAAACTCTACTTTTCACTTACTAATCATATAGCTTTGAGAGATTTAGTAACTTCTCTATGCTTCAATTTCCTCTTCCATAAAACAAAGGTATTAGACTCAATAACTGGTTTCTAAGTTTTCTTCCACCTCCAATTGAATGAAGTTATGATTCTATAAAGTTGAAGTTGAACTTAACAAAATAAAGTAGGAAGGAAGGGTTCAACCTAACCATATACTTCAACAATTTTCAGTATCATCAGTGTGAGTATTTCATCCTTTAGTTCAGATCATAAACTTTTTTTTGATAGTCTTTGTGAAATCTTTAAGGAGTAAAAAAACCAAAAAATAATCCTGTGGTAAACAGGGAGATGGAAGTATTTCCAAACTTAGCTAGAATTTTCCTTGGAAATTAGCTTATATATAGCCCATCACCAAGTCTTTACTGGAAAACTTTCTAATTCCATAGGACCTTACTGCCATTCACAAGGCATTGTGTGATTATTTTAAAAAGAGTATGTTATTTGATCCTTACAATAATTGTACTCAAAGGAAGTTCAGTTAGTTGCCTAGAGAAACACAGGTAGTAAGTGTCTAAGGCCAGATTTAAAACCAGTTCTTCTCGATTCCAGAGGTAGCATTTATACAGAGCTTATATTTTAAGAATCCAAGATTATTTTGGGGACATGATGATCAGAATAGAGATTTGCGAAATAAAAGAATATATATATAGGTGACATATGACTTTTTGAACCAAATCTCTCTCTCTCTCTCTCTCTCTCTCTCTCTCTCTCTCTCTCTCTCTCTCACACACACACACACACACACACACACACACACACACACACACACACTTTTTATACTAATATTTTTCCTTGTGGCATACTGACTATAAGTCATGATCACTCATAGAAAATACTCCTTTAGGAATGTGTTCCAAAAGTCTAAGAGAAAACCACTATTCTTTTTATACCTTGACGATGTTCTCTGGAAGTAGATACCATGTCTACAATAAAAAAAAAGATAAAAAATTTCTTGAATTTTGAGTAAAATAGAGTGTTTCCAGACTCAGGGGAAGCCCTTGTTGCTACTTATACTAATTTATTTCAGTTCACTATTTACATAGTTGGGGATATAGATGTAAAAAACATTGTTTTGACCTAGAAGATAAAGAAAGAAGATATTAAGAAACACTTTTGAAAGAATCAATTTAATATATTTTGCTTCAGCTGAAGTGAAAAAAGCAGGGGTAGCAATCATTAGCTCAAACAAAGCAGCTGGAAAAATAGATAGCGTTAAAAGAGATAAGGAAGGAAACTATATCCTCCTAAAAGGTACCATAGACAATAAAATGATTTCAGTACTGAATATATATGCAAGCAATGGGATAGAATCCAAATTCTTAGAGGAGAAGCTGAAAGAACTACAGGAAGAAATAGAGAGCAAAACTCTACCAATGGGAGACCTCAACCTCCCACTCTCAGATCTAGATAAATTGAATCATAAAATAAAAAAGAAGTTAAGGAGCTAAAGAGATTGTTAGAAAAACTAGATATGATAGATGTATGGAGGAAATTGAATGGGGATAGAAAGGAATATACCTTTTTCTCTGCAGTACATGGCACTTATACAAAAACTGACCATGTACTAGGACATAAAAACCTAATGATCAAATACAGAAAGGTAGAAATAGTGAATACATCTTTCTCAGATCACAATGCAATAAAAGTCATATGCAATATTGGGCCAGGGAGATATAGATCCAGAACCAATTGGAAACTGAATAACCTCATTTTAAAGAATGAGTGGATCAAAAAACAAATTACAGAAAAAATTAATCATTTTATCCAAGGTAATGACAATAATGAAACAACATACCAAAACCTATGGGATTCACTCAAAGCGGCTGTCAGGGGATATACTATATTCTTAAATGCTTACATGAATAAATTAGAGAAAGAGGAAATCAATGAACTAAATATGCAACTAAAAATTAGAGAAAGAACAAATTAAAAATCCTCAATTAAATACCAATTTAGAAATTTTAAAAATTAAAGGAGAAATTAATAAAAATTGAAAGCAAAAAACTATTAAATTAATAAATAAATGCAAAAGCTAGTTTTTATGAAAAAAATAATAAAATTGATAAACTTCTGGTTAATTTGATTAAAAAATGAAAGAAGAAAGCCAAAATGCTAGTATCGTAAATAGAAAAGGTGAACTCACCACCCATGAGAAGGAAATTAAAGTAATAATTTGAAATTATTTTGCCCAACTCTATGCCAATAAATTTGACAATCTAAGTGAAATGGACGAATATTTACAAAAATATAAGTTGACAAGGCTAAATGAAGAGATTAAATTCCTTAAACAACCCTATCTCAGAAAAAGAAATTCAACAAACCATCATTGAACTCCTTAAGAATCAATTTAAAAGACCTGATGATTTTGAGCAAGAAATGACCCACCAGATACATAGAAACACAAAACATTATACTAGAACAAATCAATGAGAAATTTAAAAAGAAAAAAAGATTTCTGCCTTGAAGGAGCTAATCATCCAAAACAAAATGAGGGCACAAATAATCATAAATGATGAGTCAATAAAAATAATTTGTAACACAAAATAATGTGCCAATGGTGCCTAAGCAGGGTTCACATTCAACTAAGGGGTTTAGAAAGTAGTTGTTTAAGAAAGTGAATCTTAAGATTAAATTCAATTTTGGGTACAGAATTATGGCAAGAAGATGAGACAGGAGAAAGAGGAGACATTCCAACTATAGAAAGTGGCGTGATCAAAAATGTAAAAATGAAAAATATCTGTGCATCCTCAGTGGATTGTGAATACACTATATGTTAGAGAAAGGGTAGGCTTGAAAACTAGATTCCAGACATATTATGGAGGATCATCAATGGAAGACTGAAAAGTCAGAATATAATTGGATGAATCATTGGAGGTTTTTGAATAGGGGAAGGATACAATCAGTTCATAATTGAAAAAATAGTTTGTGCATTAATGTTTATTAAATCATCAAGCATAAAAAGCATAACAAAGCAAGCATAAAATCATTTAAAATAGCTGTTGAGTTTATTTTTTTCAAAATTATGGTATTATTTGGGCATTCAATTGGATGAGAAGTTAATGCTGACTACTTGACCTATAGTTTAAATTATTAAAGTTATACATTAAATATTAAAGTTATATATGAAAGTTTAGAAATATTTTACTTTTATAAAAAGAAATTCCAACCCAAAAAATCCTTTATACTATAAAAGAAATCAGAAGACATTAAAAATTTGCAGCCAAACTGAAAGATGAAGTAAAAGTTCTCCTCTATAAACTCTAGTACCACTATAAAGATATTAATAAAGACAGACAATAGAATTATGAATTCTGTTTCATTGCAAGTCTAAAGAAAAAAATTACATGGAACACTTGATCATCTCACCTAACAAAACTCATGAAAATCCATAAGGAAAATTACCATTGTGAAAAATAAATATAGATTATGTGCCAATATCTATTATGGGAGATGAAAAATAGAAAAAAATCTTCATAGAGAAATTCTTTGAAGACTTTTGGGTGATATTCCAAACCTAATCAACATTTACTTTTACAGTACAATTTAAATATAAAAGTGTACATAAGACAAAACTTGTATATTTGAATAAATGTGTTTAATACAAGAAAGGAAAGAGACCAAAATTCTTAAGTGATTCAAATATCTTGTATTTTTCTATAATAGTGGAAGTATATTGGAAGTGATTAGATTGCATAAAGCACATAGAATAATCAAAAAATAATAATAAATCAACATAATTTGATAGATGGGGAAAAACTGTTATTGGTAGGAGTTCTTTCAAACTCAACAATCTATATAAAATCATGTCATGGATATGTGGATATGCCACACCAAGGTTCAACATAAATACTATATTCAGAAAAGGACAAGAATTAAAATAAGAAAATCCAATATGACCTTATATAAGCTGTCAGCTCTTCCAAATATAAAATAGACTTGACTGACACATAATTTATTTTTTATTTAAGATTTTATTTATTTTGATTTTTACAATTTTCCCCCTAATCTTCCTTCCCACCCACCCCCCTTACAGAAGGCAGTCTGTTAGTCTTTACAATGTTTCCATGGAATACATTGATTTAAGTTGAATGTGGTGAAAGAGAAATCATATCCTTAAGGAAGAAAAATAAAGTATACGAAAGCAGAATTACATAGTAAGATAACAGGTTTTTTTTTCCCTAAATTAAAGGTAATAGTCTTTGGTCTTTGTGCAAACTCCACAGTTCTTTTTCTGGATACAGATGGTATTTTCCATCACAGATACCCCAATTGTGTCCCTGATTATTGCACTGATGGAATGAGCAAGTCCATCAAGTTTGGTCATTACCCCCATGTTGTTGTTGGGGTGTACAATGTTTTCCTGGTCCTGCTCATCTCAGTCAGCATCAGTTCATGCAAATCTTTCCAGGCTTCTCTGAATTCCCATCCCTCCTGGTTTCTAATAGCACAATAGTGTTCCATGACCTACATATACTCCAGTTTGTTAAGCCATTCCACAATTGAAGGATATTTACTTAATTTCTAATTCCTTGCTACCACAAACAGGGCTGCTGTGAATATTTTTGTGCAAGTGATGTTTTTACCCTTTTTTATCATCTCTTCAGGGTATAGACCTAGTAGCGGTATTGCTGGATCAAAGAGTATGCACATTTTTGTTGCCTTTTGGACGCAAATCCAAATTTCTCTCCAGAAAGGTTGGATGAGTTCATAGCTCCAGCAACAATGTATTAATGTCTCAGATTTCCCACATCCTTTCTGACATTGATCATTGTCCCTTCTGGTTATATTGGCCAGTCTGAGAGGTGTGAAGTGGTATCTCAGAGATGCTTTAATTCTGACACATGCTTTCTTACAAAAATTTGAATGGTTCAAAACTCATTGTAAAAAAAAGTAAATAAAAAAGGCTTTTTCCTCGACATTATTGAATGTTTTCATTTAATACAAATACAAAACACCCAAAGGAAAGATTAATCTGTGAAGTGCTTTTGAAATAAATGCAGAAATCAATTAGAGAATGTTATTACTACCTAAAGCTAACTGGATTCAGAAGGATGGCAGGGAAATTCAATTTTACGCTGATCGTAACAATTAAAAGGATTTTTATGATGACCTGAGATCTTTTTATGGGTTAAGACCTATGGTGCATCTGAAATACTCAGTGCTGATAGAACAACAAATTTAACTCAATTGGGCCCACAATGCAGGCAACTCCATTGTAGTAAATGAAGAATTTTGAATATAATGGATAAGTTCATTTTGCTTGGCAGTATACATTCCAGGGATATCTCTAAAAATGATGAGGTTGATGCTATCAAAGTCTGTTTTTTCTCCCTCTAATAACAATTATAAATCTGAATGTAGAAATGTCAATTCAATGCTTTTGGGATGTATTTAACATATCTGATAAAACATTCTTTCTTTTCTAGTGTGATCCCTAACAATTGTGACAAGAAGCAGACATCCTGAATCAGGAAAGAAAACTATAATATATGTTGTTACATCTTTATGAAACAATATGCAATTCAACTGGCTTACACCAATAATTTTATGGTACTTTGTTTACTTCCTATAAATATGTGTCCTAAGATCTCATTCTGGTGGTGGTAGGGGGAGAGATGGATGAAGGCTGAGGAGAGAAAGGGAAGCAAGTCTGAGCCAGAATACCCCAACTCCCTGTGCATGTGCATTTTGGTTACGTAACTTAGAAAAATAATGTCAAACTAATTGTGGTTTTATAGGACCAAACTCTGGGGGCTAACACAAGTTAAGACATTTATCAAAAAAGATACTGTGCTCTATGAACAAAGCATAATTACAATACCTCAAAAGAAACATGAGATGTGCATACACTCTAAATGTTCGTATGAACTATTTGTGCCCTACTTGTGGTAGAGCCTTCCAAGGTTATATTCTTCTAATCAATCAAAGTCAGACACATTGTACCTTAACCCTACCTCATGACAATTAAAATAATTTCAAAGGACATTGTTTCTGGGTAATCTAATTCTTTTATTTAAAAAAAGGTTAGTGCATAACTAATAAAAGGATGGCCATGTGACCATTTCTCTTAGAACAAAGACAATCATGGCAATGGGCTCACAATTAATAGGCCCTTGAAAGAGTAGGGTCTCTAAGGGGTGACAATAAACTCTGATTGAATAACCCAATAGGAAGTGAGGTATATTAAAATGAGGGATTAAGAGTGACATCATATCATCCTTGGATAGAGAAATTATCTTTAGACTTAGACTATCCCCAGGTTTTAACTATTTACTCAAAGAATATATTCTCCACCCAAACCTGAGCACTCAAATCTCAATAGCCTCCACCAGGGTGGTGTTTTGAACAAGAAATTTAGTCCAATTTCAATATTACGTTGTCCTTCAAGAAAAAAAACTAAACTTTTTTTAAATTAGTATTTAAAAACAAAGAATAAACAGTATTCCCCCAAGATATTGATTATTAATAATAATTTCTTACAACCTCAATATAATGTCATTTTGATCCTCTTCAAGAAAAAAGATAACAATCAATCTAATTTTTAATATAAGCAAATATTTAATATAAACAAATCAATTAAAAAGCCTATTATAGTATTATGAAAAAATTTGCAGTTCACTGAGCAAATTCATCAATATAGATATTTTGATCAGACAATTTACATGAATAATAGGCTGGGTATATAATCAAACACAAAATGGAGACTGGGTTGGTGTGTATTTACAGCACTATATAAAATATTCAATGAAATTTATCTGATGCTTGACATACAGAAATCACACAATTTTAAAGAAGCTCATGAGTTGATTCCTGGCTCTGCTTTTTAACTTGAGCAATGCATTTAAATTCTATGTACACTAGTGTCCTCATCTACTAAATGAGGGAAATGAATAAGATGTCTTCAAATATTCGGTTAAATTCTAGATTTGTGATCCTATTTTCATACTAATATTCTCTTAGATACTAAAAACATAAAAAATCTCCACCAAAAATGTGCTCTATTGGAGATAAAATAATTTTCAAATCACTGAGGATCTGAAGGAAGATAGCAATAGCAATAATGATAAAGAGTTACCATAACTCCTTTAAGGTTTAAAAAAATAGGCTATATGTGAGATAACCAATTTATCTGACCAATAATGGTATGTAAATGAAATAAAAATATCTGATAAGAGATATAAATAACAGTTATCTAATATCACTACTTTCTTATTACTATAAAATCTTCAAGAGAATATTCAGACCATTCAGGATTAAAGACTTGATTGTTTTTAGCAACTACTTCTTTATAGTTAATGCAAATATATAAGAAACTTAGAGCAAATATGACCTTTCAATTTTTATTTTTGGTTAGTTCTAAATAATTTGACTCAATAGATCTGAGTTAAAGGCATTTCTGTAACCTTAATATGAAACATTATACACGAGAAATTAAAAGAGAAACAGATAATATACAGAAAAAATCTAGAGGAAGAAATGCTTACTTAACCAAACAAGGAATGGAGCCAATTATAAAATGTAAAATATTGCTAAGCTTTTTCACAAACAAAATTCATGCACAAAGAATAAGGGAAGCTGTCAAATGGGAAATAAATCTTGCATCAAATATCTCTGATTAGGGTTTGGTATCTAAGATTTATAAGCAATTAGCAAATATATATGTAAACCATTCTCCAGTAAATAAAATGTCATATATATGAACAAAGAATTCTCAAAGAATAATTGCAAAATATTTATAACCATATGACAGAAAGCTCCAAAACTAATAATAAAATAAATGTACATCAAAACAAACCTTGGGCTTCATATCACATCCTAAACATCACACTGCAAATTGACTTAAATTAAAGAAAATGACAAAAGACAATGTTAGGGGGATTGTAGAATGATAAACATATTAGCACATTTTTGGTGGAGCTGTGAAATGTTAAGTCATTTAGGTAAGCAATTAGGATTCAATAAAATAAAGCTACTAAACTGCAGGTACTCTGATTCAGAGAAACAATCACTGAGTTTATGACTGAAAGGAGTCATTCATTAGAAAATGTCCCTATACTACATCAAGTCAATTTACATCTCAAGAGTAGGTGGGAGGCTTGTTGAGGGGGATGAGCCAAGAATGTGACCGGAAAAGAACCTCTCTTAAGTGCTCTCTCTATAATATTTAACAAATCATAAAATTATGACTCTTACTAAAATTTCAAGAGACAGAACTCACAGAGGGATCCAGTGAGGCAGTTCTCCAGACCAAGGTAACCAGAAAATAGTGGAAAGGATCCACTCCATGGGGTTAGAGGGGTGTCCCACCAGAGTAAAATAACTTCAGCCTCCTGGAGTCAGCCCCAGGGCACTGTGGCTCAGGGCAGCAGAGGAGGCAGTTTCCTGATCTACACCACAGGGAGCACCAAGCACAACTTGGAAGATCAGCAGGGGAACCTCTTCCAGAGCAGTGTGTGAAGCCCAGCCCTCCAGGCACTCAGCAAGTAGAGGTGGCCACTGAAGCCCAGATCCAGCAAAAGGAAGCAGGCAAAGCCAGTGAACAGGAGCCCCCAGGCAACTGGGCCTTGATTGTCCAGCCTACCAAAGGTAGAGGAGTGGGGAGAGACTTCTGAGGTCCGTCCTATTTATCTGGAACAGGACTCTGGAGCTCTGACCATATACAGATCCTGATCACAGTCCAGGCCCCCCATAGAACAACAAGAGCCCCCCCCCACCTCAGCCCTGTGGCAGAAGGGTGTTCTTGTGGTCATTCACAGACCAGGAGGGAAGACAGAGCTTCACACACTGAGATCCTTGTGAGAGGGGTGTGTCCCAATAATACTCAAAAGCCCAGGAAGCACCCCAAAACCAGGCAGGTACAGACTGGGGAAATGAGTAAACAGAGAAAAAAGAGGAACACCATTGAGAAATACATTGTCTATGATACCTAGAAGGATCAAAATAGTCAATCCGAAGATGAGGAAGTACAAGCTTCTGTATCTAAAGACTCCAAGAAAAAGGAAAATTGGACTCAGGCTATGACAGAGCTCAAAAAAGATTTTGAAAATCAAGTGAGGGAGATAGAAGAAAAATTGGGAAAAGAAATGAGAGTGATGCAGGAAAAACATGAAAAAGAAGTCAGCAGCTTAGTCAAGGAGATCCAAAAAAATGCTGAAGAAAATAACATGTTAAAAACCGGCATAAGTCAAATGGATAAAGCAGTTCAAAAAGTTATTGAGAAAAAGAATGTTTTAAAAAGCAGAGTTGGCCAGATGGAAAAAGAGATAAGAAAGTTCTCTGAGCAAAACAAATCTTTCAGATCTAGAATGGAGCTAAAGGAAGTTGTTGATTTTATGAGAAGTCAATACACAATAGTTCAAAACCAAAAGAATGAAAAATTAGAAGAAAAATGTGAAACATCTCATTAAAAAAACTGGGGGTGGCTAGGTGGTACAGTAGATAGAGCATTGGTCCTGGAGTCAGGAGTCCCTGAGTTCAAATCCAGCCTCAGAGACTTAATAATTACCTAGCTGTGTGGCCTTGGGCAAGCCACTTAACCCCATTTGCCTTGCAAAAATCTAAAGAAAAATAGGATAGTAAAAAAAAAAAAACTGGTCTGGAAAACAGATTCAAAAAAGATACTTTTAAAATGATTGGGATACTTGAAAGTCATGATCCAGAAAAGAACTTTGACCTCATTTTTAAAGAATTCCTACAGGAAATTTGCCCAAATATCCTAGAAGCCGAGGGCAAAACAGAAATTGAAAGAATTCACTGATTTACCCCAGAAAGAGATCCAAAAGAGAAATGAATCAACAGGAATATTATAGTCAAGTTCCAAAACTCCCAAGTCAAGGAGAAAATATTACAAGCAACCAGAAGGACACAATTCAAATATCAGGAGCTGCAGTCAGGATCACACAGGACTTAGCAGCGACTACATTAAGGACTTGTATGGCTTGGAATATAATATTCTGGAAGGTGAAAGAATGCAACTGATTATCAACTACCCAGAAAAACTGAACATTCTCTTCCAGGGAAAAGATGGACTTTCAATGAACAAGGGGAATGCCAGTTGTTCCTGTTGAAACACCCAGAGATGAACAGAAAGTTTGATCTTCCAATACAGGACTCAAGTGAAGCATAGAGAGTAGAGGAGAAGGCTAAAATATGAGGGACTTAATGATGATGAACTAAATGTATTACTTCATAGGAAAATGATACTGATAATATTCATATGAATCTTCTCATTTAATAGAGCAGGTAGAAGGAGCTTTTATAGATGAGGCACAGGAGAGAACTGAATTTGAAGATATAATATATTGTAAAATTGAAGTTAATGACTAAAGGGGAAATGTAATGGGAATAAGAGAAAGGAAAGGTTGAATAAGTTAAGATACTTCATATAATAAGATTTTTTATTACAATGATCTATTGCAATGATATGGAAGCAGGGAAGGCAAGGGAAGGCCTTTTCTGTCTTCCTACACATTTCTCCTCCCCTCCAAGCTCTGCAAATGTCCTCTTTGATGTCCCCCAAATTATACCTTGTATCTTATCAGAGGTGACTCGGAGAGGAAACAGCATATAAACTCAAGGGAGTATAGACATTTAGAGTAAGAAGGAGAGAATGGAGATGAGGGAAGGAGGGAGGGAATGTGAATGAAGGAGGAGAGGGTGGATCGTTGAAGAGAGTGGTCATATATAACACATTTTCTTTTTTATTTCTTGCAAGGGGCTGGGATTGGATGGCCTGTCCAGGACCACAGGGGATGGTGATCAGTCTGCTGTGCCACTCAGATACCCTACAGAACATTTAAGAAGAGGGACAGAGTGAGAGGAGAGAGAAAATATAGTATATGGTAGTGGGGAAGTTCAAATAGAGGGAGTTGGGATCAGCAATGGCAATGGTGGAAAAATATGGAAGTAGCTTTTGTGATGGATTTATCATAAAGAATGTGATCCATCTGTGACAGAGCTGGTAGTGTTGAAACAAACTGAAGCACATATTTTGTATATTTTTTTGATTTTAATTTTAATTTTTTTCTCTTTATTTTATGGCTCATGATGGTCTATATTTTCTGGGGGAGGGTTATTATGTTTACTCTTAAACAATGATATTTTAGTAATGTATAAAAATCATTTATACAAAAATAAAAAATAAATAAATATTAAAGACAAAAAAAAAAGAAAACGTCCCTATATACATCAGTATATTGATAGCAGTTCTTTTTGATATAAAGAATTGGAAATAAATATCCATCAATTGGAGAATGCCTAAACAAATTGTGTTACATGGATGTAATAAAATGTTATATATGCACACACATATATGTAAATAAAGATATATATATATATATATATATATATATACAGTGACTAAAACAATGTAAAAGAAAAGAATATCCATATGCAAAATGATCAAAACTAAACGTAGTCAAATTAAAAAATCAACCATAATTCAAAAGAAGATAGACAAAAGAACCCTTTGTGCAATTAAGAGGTCCACAGTATGGCAGATTGACCATGTATTCTGGTTTTGTAATTGTAATGATCATTTATGCTTATTTTTTTCTCTTTTTTTCTTTTGTTCTTAAAATTCTTATGTGTTTTATGGATGGCTATCTGGGAAAGGGAGAGGGGAACAATACTGGGAAAATCAATTATATTTTTTAAAGATGTCATTAAAAAGTTGGGTTTTTTAAAAATATTTTCCAAATGACAATGTTTTTCATCCATTCTTTATGCTAACTATATAGAGGATTCCATTATAGAAGTGATTAAAAAGATAATTTTATTCATAGACTCACCTACTATTTAATCTTGAGTAAAATGAAGGTTAGCATAAACTCACTAAAATCATTTACCAGGCTTATAGAGGATTATATATGTGACTATTATAAATAGAAAAAGTCCCTTTCAATGAAAAAAATGTTCCAAATATTGTTATTAGAATTACAAGATTATAGACATAGAAGTAGAAGGAATTTTAATTGTAATTCACAGAAGAGAAAAGCAAGACTTCCAGTTTTCAAGTGATTTTTGTTTGGACTTCAAAGTCCTTTATAGCTTGTCTGCCTCTTGCGTTTTCTGTCTTCCTACACGTTTCTCCTCCCCTCCAAGCTCTGCAAATGTCCTCTTTGATGTCCCCCAAACTGTACCCTCTATCTCTAGGCTCCATGAAGATTCACAGGTTATCCTTCTTTCCTGGAATTCTCTGCTTCCTCTCCCTCCCTGCAAACCCCCAATCTCTGCCTTCTTGTTTTCCAGGCTTTTTCCAAAATTCTTCTTTCTTTAAGAAACTGTCCCTGATCTATCTTAATTCTGGTATCTTTCCTCTGTTGATTATCTACTCTATATCATAGAAAAATAGATATTCAGCAAAAATATATACTCTCTCAGAGTAATGCCAGCCACAGATCTCCTCTTCAGATTTTGAGTTCAGCCTTCAGTGCTAGTGACGTAGTTTTATCCAGTGTTATAAGTCTGATCACCCATTCTGCCATTTAACCAATTAAGATTAGCCTTTAAAAAGGGACATGCAATTACACAGCAAAAAGGAAAGAAATGAAAAACATTCTTCTAATGACTAGATAATTCTTCCAGAAGCCTAAGGGTCTTAGTCCACAGGGAGAGTAGGCTCAAACATAACACTGAAGTTCTTTGTAGCATCTATTTTTTTCAGCTCATTTCCAAATGCAGAGTAGCCAATGAAGAAGTGAGTCTTTTCTGCTACAGATGGACTGAAAGAGGTGGATCACTCAGTTCTAACTTCTTTACCAGTTACCTTCCAGCAAATGATACGGAATCTAGATGCCAGACTTTTGATAGGTCACTTTAACCTTTCAGAGTTCCTAAGGATGAAGCTATCCCAAATCTTTTTTCAACTAAAACAGTAAAAAAAAGCATTAAGAGAGACTTTTTATTCATGGATCATGTGCCAGTCTCAGATGGAAAAACATTCAAGGTCTCATTATTGTCCTCCTCACTCAAAAAGCATTTATGCAAGTTAGGGCATTTTGAATGCATGCCAGTCCAATCGGCAAAGTAAATCAATAGTTGAACTCTTTATCACATGGTTAGCTGACCAAAATCACTTAAAGAACATCTGTTCAGGGGCGGCTAGGTGGTGCAGTGGATAAACCACCAGCCCTGGAGTCAGGAGTACCTAGGTTCAAATCCAGTCTCAGACACTTAATAATTACCTAGCTGTGCGGCCTTGGGCAAGCCATTTAACCCCATTGCTTTGCAAAATAAAAAAAAAATCTAAATAAAGAACATCTGTTCATCCAAATGGGAGAGTAGGGAAGAGGTCCCTTGTTGGAGATAGTTAGACAAAGAGCTAGATGAAAAGACAGGCAGACTGAGAGACAGACAGATATATTAGGTAGATGGAGAAAAAGAAAGGAAAAGAAGAAAGAAAGAAAGAAAGAAAAAGAAAGAAAGAAAGAAAGAAAGAAAGAAAGAAAGAAAGAAAGAGAGAGAAAGAGAGAGAGAAAGAGAGAAAGAAAGAGAGAAAGAAAGAAAGAAAGAGAAAGAAAGAAAGAAAGAAAGAAAGAAAAAGATTAGAGAGAGAGAGAGATGATCTGCAAATGAATAAAGAATTGCATGGGTGAGTGTTTGGGTAAAAGAAGACATTAGAATTTGGAAAACTGTCTTTCAATGGACCTAAGAAGCATCTTGCTAAAAAAATCATGTAAATATCATTTTGAAAGAGAAAAGAAATGCATTCAGGAAAATATACTCTTAGATTTGTTGAAGAAGTAAGATTGAAAAATGGAAGGAGAATAAATTTGTCCAAGGAATCAGGAAAAAATATATAATGATCTAACCAGAAGTTTCTAGATCTAAAGTATCATATTTCCAAGAAGCACACATGAACTTTGAGTGGTTCAGGGAGAAAACACTTCTCTGACAATTCTTGAATTATTTGCTTGTACTGATCATCTTCATAATTAGCATAAAATAGACATTTTTAAAGCAATACAAGAAATAAAATATAGGAAAAATGTAGAAATTTCCTCTCTAAGATATCCTATCAAAAAAGTTAGTTAAAACTTTTTAAAAGGTTAGACGAGTTTGTAGAGTAAGTTTATAAAAGATGTCTATGCTTACCATATTTGTTAATAACTTGTTCTCATATTTCTGTTCGCTGCCTGTAATAGCATCCTTTTTCTTTCACAAAATAAGCCTGGACTCATTCATGAATATGAGAAGATTAATGTTTCATGTATAAATTCACACTTTCTATGTGTGCATGAGCCTACCTCATGGGCATTGTAAAGAAAAGAAAACTGATAGCATCAGGATTTATTCAAAGAAAAACTTCTCAAAAACTTATTCCTGCTCAAATGGAGAAGATTATTAAAATAGCAGATAGAAAATGAAATATGGGGAGGCTATTTTGAGCTCTGCAGTACTAAGTTCTATGATTTTCAATATTCTTCAATTTCAAAGGCCATTTTAACCCATAGTACATTTCAGAATGGGAAAAATGTCAAAGAACAGGATAAGTACCTGGACTTTGTCTACGGGGCCAAAAAGAAGTTGAGGATTGAGAAAAATATGGTGTATTTCATTAATGTAGATGACTAGCCTGGGAAATGTCCTATGTTTTCTAATAATTATCTTAATTCTGTCTTTTCTTTCCTTTGAAAAAAATTTAAGCTCAAACACAAGAATTGTCTTCTGCATACATTCCTTTGACTGCTGATTATTTACTATGCAGTGGAATTAGTTTTCCTAAGTTCTCCCTAATGAGAGTAATCTATATCAGCGAAAACACTGTACTTTAAGATGTTTAGTTCTGACTGTGGTGTGAACAGAGGAGAGAAACAGAAAAGAAAGAGTAAGGATATAGAAAGTGATTGTCAATCAATCAAGTAGCATTTTTTAAACACTTTGTTTCAGGATTATCTTCAGTGTCTAATTTCATGTGTCTCAGAGTCTAAGAAGGAAACAACATGAAAGCAACATATGGAGATAGATTTATAGATGATAAATTGGAGGTAAGCTCAGAAGGAAGACACTTATTTTAAGGAACGAAAGGTCTGAATTCAAACACTGTTAGAGATAAAGGTTATTTGAAAGTCAACTAAACTCTCAGTCTGTTTTCTCATCTATAAAATGAAGATAATAGGGGGCAGTTAGATAGAGATAGGCAGTGGATAGAGAACCAGCCCTGGAGTCAGGAGGAACTGAGTTAGAATCCAACCTCAGACAGTTAATAATTACCTGGCTGTGTGACCTTGGACAAGTCACTTAACTCCTCTCCCTTGCAAAATAATAGAAAGAAAAAAGAAAAAAGGAGGGAAGGAAGGAAGGAAGGAAGGAAGGAAGGAAGGAAGGAAGGAAGGAAGGAAGGAAGGAAGGAAGGAAGGAAGGAAGGAATTATGATGATAATAATAGCATCTACAGGGTTGTTGTAAGGACCCAGTAAAATAATATATATGAAACATTGTAAATCTTAGAGGGTTACATAACTATTAGTGATATTGGTAATGATGATAATGATGATGGCTATGATAATGTTGATAATGATGATGATGACAATCACTTTATCTCTCTGGTTCTAATTCCTGATAACTTCTGTGATTTTTTAAAAAATCCATAAATCTGGAATCCTATATTGAATATCTACATTATCTTCACTGAAGACATTGAAATAAATGTAACATAACATGCCCATTTCTCTTTAGCTCCATGATATAATAAAATAACACATACGGCAGGCAAATTTGGTAGCCACTAGGGTCTGCTACAATTATTTCCTAATTCCCACTACCCAAAGAAGGTCAAATAAAGGCAAGCTAGGTGTCTTTGTGGATAGAATGCTGGATTTGTCAAGGAAGACTGTTCTTAGTTATTCTAAATCTGGCTTCAGACACTGACTACCTGTGTGACCTAGACAAGTCAACTCTATTTTCCTAAATTTTTCATCTGCAAAATAGTTGGAGAAGAACATGGCAAACCACTCTAGTATCTTTTCTAAGAAAACCCTAAATGGGGTCTTTAAGACTTGAATGTAACTGAAAAGAAACTAAATAACAACAACAAAGGAACAAACAGAAATTTTTAAAGTAAAATTTTTCACCCTGAATATATGTATTCATTGCTATGTCAAATAAGTAGAAGGTCTTATAATGTAATTTTTGTACCTTGTGTTCTTTTATGATTTCTTACATAATAAAAGTATTTTTTCTAAAAATTTATTAGTATTCATTTTAAATTATTTAGGTAGGTTTTAGGTAATGCATAACAATCTTTTTTTCCCTTAGTGTCTGAATTTCTACATGTAATCTTAAATATTTAGAGGAGAAAATTCTCCTGCCTCACATAGATACTTAATTGAATCTAGGCTGAAGTTCTGACTTTCAACAGTGATTCTTCCAGATGTCTAATGAATGAAAAGTGGGCCTTTCTTGCTTAATATGTAGTTGCTCTTAATCTTATAGGATTTTTACATATTTTTCAGACAAAGATAGATAAACTGATGGACATCCTTTAGTGAAACATCAGAGGTTGAGATCTCTTATAAGTCTAATCAATTCTGTCACTTTCAACACTGAAATTGTTTATTTCACAAAATAGCGACCTACCTACTACTGCAAATATTTAAGACTACATAGTCATCTGTCAGAAATTTTTACAGATTTTTATTTCAATTCTAATGTCCTATGATTGTACCGTTTAAATTATTCTCATACTTTCTACACTGCCTTTGTCCTCTCCCTTCCCAAGTCATCCTATCTTATGAATTTTCCCATCAATATCAGTGATTCCATTATCTTTCTAGCATACTGAACTCATATTTTTAGAATCATCACATACTATTAACCATTCATAAACTTTTGCTGATTTTCCTTAATAATATATCTTTTCTTTTACTACCATTTCAGTCCCTTTTTGGACCTTAATCTTTTAATGTAAAGACTTTTATTACCAAAGTAATAAATTAAGTAAAAACAAAGAAACACTAAGAAATGTATATAATAATATGTACTTACATTTATCATTATGTTTCTAGAATGTTATATCAGTTGTTTGTAGGGGGTGAGGTAATGGGAAGAGGAATAGAGAGGAGAGAAGACAGTGGACCTCTTTGAATAATATGGAAAACTATTCTGTAAGTTAATAATAATAGGTTTCCATGGGCAATAAAATCTTAAGTGACATATTAAAGGTAACACAGTCAATATATGTCAGAATAATCCTTAAATCAAGGTCTTGGGAATTTTGAGCCCAGATTTGTATCCATTCTACCACACTGCCTTTCATTAGTTATATTATCCAACCAGTCATAAACTCTAAGGAAGCAGAAAGTAATCAACCTTATCACTCGTCACTCCCCTTATTTTCCTTCTATTTTTTTCCTTCATTATCTTCTTCCTAAAATCCTTTTCCTAATGCCTTTCATCTCTCCCATAGAGATCTTAATCAAGGCTTAAGATCTTTTCATATAACTTCCAAAATTATATTTCTATTCAGGACTTCTTCCTTAAGATTCAGTCTTAGTTCTTCAGAAAATATTACCTAGGATGTTTTGCTGAAACCACAAAACATCCAACACAGTTTATCTTTCAACTAAAGATCTATTCCTCATTTTAATATTATTTCTGTCATTTTAATTCTAGACCAAATTCATTATCTGTTTGTAGTATTTGTCCAAAATATATAAGTACTAGTTAATATAAGATTATATGCTTTCTTAAGGTGTGGAAGACTGGAGAGGGTGAGAAAACTGAAATTATTTTAATAGATTTTAAAAACTAAAAAATGAGTTACACAAATATATGTGTTTGTTATTATATACACTAGAAGATGAATACAGTAGATTATCTTTAGTACAGAGAATAAATTAAATTGCTTTCATGAAACTGCAAAGCTCTTTTAATTGCCCTGTTTTCCCCTAAAATAACCATCATCTTTTTAATAAAAATATTATTTTAATATTTTCACCTGCTTTAAGTCATGGAACAATACTATCTCTGAAGAGTTGAAATTAAATGAATAGATAGATGTATAATACTAGAGTTTTCTCAATAGTAGATATAGGCTATATTCTGCAATTAACAATATGTAATTATAGAAGATTCTGGAAAGATTGAGGAGTAGGTCAGAAAAACCCAAACTGTCCAAATTTCCTCCACAAAAAATATAGAATATCACCTGAAAGTGAACACAGAGCAGTAGTTGTACTCCAAAGACAATTTGACAGGACTTAATGAAAGACTCAACCTCCTGAGATGGAAATTTGGCCTGGGTCAAATGAAAACACTTCCAGATAAAGTGCTGAATCAATAAACAACAAGCCCTTGGGACAGCTGAGGCAGCTGAAGCCTTTATCCTTAGAAGTTCACCTCAAGGAGAGCGTTGGGTTCAGATAGTTGAGTAAAAGAATACTGAGTGATCCTCAGTCTGAGACACCAAGGGCAGCTTTGCTCAACAAACTTAGTCCAAGGCTGCAACTGTAAGCAAGAAGGGAGCACTCAACCAATAAGTATAGAGGATCAGGGAACATTGGTGGTGATAGGCATTTGCAGAAGAGGAAAGAACTTTGTTTCAGCTCCAGGGCAGAGGGATGAGCCAAAGCATGCAGCTGTGTGAGCGACCACTAGGATCAAGGGCATTTACTGGAAAGCATGACTGGGGGTCTTATTGCATGGGGCTAGAGAGGAATGCATGAGGTTTTGTCCTGGGAAGAAAGCTCAAAAAATAACAATAAGTAAGATCTGAGGCCTGAAGTACCATTTCTCACACCTTGGGAACAATAACCTGATTACAATAACACGATGCAAAAATAAAATAAAACAAAGTAGATATAAAAATAAGTAAGTGAAGGGAAAAGAACCTGACCATAAACAGCTATTGTGTAGACAGAGAAGATCTGGGTTTGTTTTCAGTGGGAGATAGTGAAGTTAAAAATCCACTCTTCCTTCAAAGAGAAGCAAGGAAAAGCTAAAAGTCCAAAAAGAATTTTTGAACTTAAAAACAATTTCAGAAATCAAATGTGCGATTCAAGAAATAATAAGAAAAAAATAAAAAAATAAAAGAAAATCAAGATAATTATGAAAAGAAATTCAACCAATTTAAAAAAGAGATCCTAGAACTTAAGGAAGTAAATTTTTAAAAACGAGAACTGGGTTGGAGAAGTTGATGATGTTAAAAGGCACTAAGCAATATTAAAACCAAAAAAATGAAAAAAAGAAAAAGTAAAGCATCTTCTAAGAAAAACAACTGATTGAGGAGAGCAATGGAAGAACTGTTGAACTACCTGTAAATGACAATCAAAATAATAGTCACTACAATATTACAAGAAATTCTTAAGAATAAATTTTCCTGTAATTTTAGAATAATACGGTAAATTAAAAATATAAAAGTCCATTAATCATCACCTGAAAGAGATGCAAGAATGAAAACTTACAGTAACATCATAGCCAAATTTCAAAACTTTCAGGTTAAAGAGAAAATATGAGCACCAAGAAAAAACAATTTAAATAATGTACAGCTACAATCAAGATCACACAAGACCTAACAGCTTCTACATTAAAATATCATAGTTTTTTTTTTATTAAAGGTTTTATTTATTTGGAGCTCCACAACTCCTCCCCCAATCTTACCTCCTTCCCACCCCCCCCACAGAAAGCAATCTGTCAGTCCCCACACTGTTTCCATGCTGTACATTGATCTAAATTGAGTGCAATGAGAAAGAAATCATATCCCCAAGGAAGAAACACAAAGTATAAAAGATAACAAGATCAAACAATAAGATATCAGGTTTTTTTTCTAAATTAAAGGAAATAGTCTTTGGACTTTGTTCAAACTCCACAGTTCTTATTCGGGATACAGATGGTATTCTCCAATGCAGATATCCCAAAATTGTGCCTGATTGTTGAAATGATGGAATGAGGGAGTCCATTAAGACTGACCATCATCCCCATGTTACTATTAGGGTGTACAGTGTTTTTCTGGTTCTACTCATCTCACTCAGCATCAGTTCATGCAAATCCCCTCCAGGCTTTCCTGAATTCCCATCCCTCCTGGTTTCTAATAGAACAATAGTGTTCCATAACATACATATACCACACTTTGCTAAGCCATTTCCCAATTAAAGGGCATTCACTTGATTTCCAATCCTTTGCTACCACAAACAAGGATGATATGAATATTTTTTGCACAAGTGATGTTTTTATCCTTTTTCATCATCTCTTTAGGGTATAGACCCAGTAGTGGTATTGCTGGATCAAAGGGTATGCACATTTTTGTTGCCCTTTGGGTGTAGTTCCAAATTTCTCTCCAGGAAGGTTGAATGAGTTCACAGCTCCATCAACAATGTAATAGTGTCCCACATTTCCCACAACCCTTCCAACAATGATCATTATCCTTTCTGGTGATATTGGCCAGTCTGAGAGGTGTGAGGTGGTACCTCAGAGAGGCTTTAATTTGCATTTCTCTAATAAATAATGATTTAGAGCAATTTTTCATATGACTATGGATTTCTTTGATCTCCTCATCTGTAAATTGCCTTTGCATACCCTTTGACCATTTGTCAATTGGGGAATGGCTTTTTTAAAAAAATATGACTCAGTTGTCTTTATATTTTAGAAATGAGTCCTTTGTCAGAAACATTAGTTGTAAAGATTATTTCCCAGTTTACTATATTTCTTTTGATCTTGGTTACAGTGCTTTTTACTGTGCAAAAGCTTTTTAATTTAATTAGAAAGTAATCTGGCCAAAATTGGACTTAGACCAATATCTTAAATTACTTACCAAGACAAGGTGAAAATGAATATATGAATTAGAATTTAAGGGAACTATCAAGAGAAAATTAGAAGAACATGTAACATATTACCTATTAGAATTAAGGTAGAATGATTTATGAATAAGCAAGAGATAGAGGTATAAGATGCACAATTTTAATTCTATTAAATTCAAAAGACTATAGAAATACAACCAATGCAGCCAAAATGAGGGAAAAGAGGAGAAAATTGGGGAAATTTTTTCAGTCTTTCAGAAAAAGGTCTCACTTCACAAATAAATAAAGAATTCTGTCAGTTATAAGAATACAAGGGCAGCTAGGTGGCACAGTGTATGGAGAACAGACTGGAATAAGGACTGGAGTTCAGATCCAGCCTCAGACCCTTGACACTTGCTGTGTAACCTTGGGAGAGTCATTTAACCCTAATTACCTAATATCCAGGACCATCTCTAGTCATCCTTATTCATATCTGACCACTACACCCAGATGGCTTTGGAGAAGAAAGTGAGGTGAAGACTTAGCATAGCCCCCCCGCCCACTGCCCCTCATGCAAATCCAATTCACAGACATCATTTCCCTGATGTCATGGTCTTTGAGAAAGGGCAAACATCAATGTGAATATTTGGGTCTGTTAGGTAACACAGTAGCTAGAGCACTAGCCCTGGAGTCAGGAGGGATCTAAGTTCAAATCTGGTCTCAGACATTTAGTATTTACTTAGCTGTGTGACCTTGGGCAAGTCAATTAACCCCACTGCCTTTCAAAAGCAATATATATATATATGAATACAAATCATTTCCCAATTGTCAAATTGTCAAAGGATATAAACAGTTAGTTCATTAAATGATAATTGATTAGAGATATGCAAATTAAACAACTTTGAGATATCATCTTATATCTATTAGGTTGGTTAAAATAATGAATGTCCTGTAATTAGGGAATGGCAAAACAAGTAATATATAATTGTGATTGAATATTACTGAGCTATAAGAAATGAGGAACTGGTACATTTTAGAAAAACAGAAAGATTGGCATGAAATAATAAAATATGAAATGAGCAGTGTCAAGAGAACAATGCAACAGAAATTTTTCTTAAGAACAATTTTGAATGGCTAATTCATTAATACTCAAACCAATTACAAAGAACTTATGAAGGAAAAGAATCTGAAACTCAAGAAGTATGTACAGTATGGTTTTACATGTGTATTTACACAAAAATATATACATATGTATATGTGGGTATTATTTGTATTTAATTCTTCCTTTACAGGAGGGAAAAAAAGAAGAGCACAATAGATAAAAAGAAAATTTTAAAGGAAGCACAGAAAAACAGAGTACCTTTGTGCAGTCTTTATTAGTTTTTTTTTCCAATAAAAAGCAAATAGTCTGATATGGAAATTCATGATTTTATATTGTATTCAATTTTTATGTTATGCTATACACATGGTCTCTTTTTGTATTTAAGTTCAAAATGGATAAAAAAAATTAAAAAATGAAGAATTACAAAGACTAATTCCATCAAAGAAAGGGTTAATGAAAAAATATGCTGGTCATGTGAAGCATGAGAATAACCAGTGGGCTAACAGTGTATCATTTGTATCCTCACAATATCAACAGTAAGTGAAGACAACCCTGAGAATTTTGGTAATTATGGAAAAGGGATGTTTATTAAATATTTAAATTCGCCACCATTAAACTAAGAACTGAGAATACAAATGTAAACATGAGGCAATGCATTCAAATGTAACATGTCAAGAGGAAATGGTGGCTAAGGAAGGAAATTTTAGTTAGAGAATCACCACAGGAATTGTGAACTTGTACTTAGTAGAAGTTATTTAACAAACTTTTTAGAAATGATGTTAAGTATCAATTTTTGTTTACTGTTCCCTGAGCAAGAGTAGGAAACATGGGGAAAATAAAAGAGTTGAGGGAAGAAAAGGAATACCAAAATAGTTCAAGTGAAATTTTTTTGAATTTTATTTTATTTTATTTTTTCCACTTACAATCAAAAGTAGTTTTTAAAGTTCTAAGTTTTAACATAGTTTTAACATGTTATATTTAACAAAGCATAGTATTTTAACATTACTAAAGATTTTTGTAAGTATTTTTATTCTGCCTCCCTCTTTTCCCTTCCCCCTCTCTGTTGCAGCAAGTATACATGTATAATCATACAAGGCATGAGAAAGAGAAAAAGCACAACTAACAGAAGTTTTAAAAAGTGAAAATAGAAAGTTTTGGTCTGAATTTAGACTCATAGTTTTGTTTTGTTTTCTTTTCTCTGAATGTGGATGACATTTTCCATCACTGATCTTTTCGAATTGTTCTTAATCACAGAACTGTTGAAGGGAGTTAAGTCCATCATAGTTGATCATCACACAGTGTTGCTATTAATGTCTTCAATGTTATCCTGATTCTGCTCACTTCACTCAGGATCAGTTTTTTTTGCAAGTTTTTCCAGGCTTTTCTGAAGTCTATCTGCTCATGATTTCTTACAGAATGGTAGTACTCCAACACATTCATATATCATAATTTGTTTGGTTATTTCCCAATTAATGGACATACTGTCAATTTCCAATTCTTTGCCACTACAAAAAGTGCTCTAGTTAGCATTCATTCTCATATCAATTGAGGCACTTCAGAGCAAGGGTTAGAAGTTAAATATCAAAGAAGTGTCGAAGCAAGGATGCATAGAATAAGATGAACTAGGTGGACAGCTAAGTGGAATAAAAATTATGATGAATAGATATGTGCATGAGTACCACAGTATGGGCCACCATGAATGGTTAATACTCTGCATGTCTGAAAAAAAATATTCTCAGGGATGAGATCAAATAGCATTCCAATCCTGTATTTGACCTTTTTTTAAAAATGAGTAATATTCCCAATCACTAAAATTTGCAGGTTTGAAATTTTGTTATTCTCTTTGGTTTCCTTCTCTCTTTCTTCCCATATCCTATTTGACAAATCCTATCAATTCCACCCCTTATAATCTTGATTACATTCTTCCCTTCTTTTCTTTCTACTCTGCTGCTACCTCATTAACCAACTTCCTAGACTGATTCCACAGTCTCATTAGTATTTCTAACTTTGTTCTCTTCCCCCTTTATTCAATCATTCATACTGATGTCAAATTAATCTTCCTTGTGCATAGAGCTTGCTCAAGATTTTCAAGATTTTTCAACCTCTTTCAACATCCCACTGAACAACTTTCATACTCCTTACCTGGAAAGTCTCAATATATAGGATACTTCCTTGCCATTATATTTTGACCTCATATTACTCTTCTTTGAATACTTAGTGATTGAGACAAATAGGATCACCCAAACATGCCTTACTCTCCTTCACATCTTCAATACTTCTGAACATTGCTATTTAAACATAGAATAAACTTACTTACCTACTGACTTGTTGAATTCAACAGCTATAAAATCCCACTTAAATCCTAATTCATTCAGTAATCTCTCTGGGATCTAACATTTTCCAACCTCTAGGCAATAAGGAATTTCCTCCTGAGATCTCATAAGGAACTCTGCTTCCCCATTTCCTATGCATTTATCATTTATGATTTCTGTATTATCATTGTGCATATATTATATACCTCACCTGTAAATTGAGATCAGAGAAATTGGTTTATTGTATTTCTATCAGCATCTATACCACCTTTAACTCAATAAATATACTGTGTTGTTGAATAAATATTGATAGGCAAAATTTAGATCTTTTAATCAATTGTTATAACATTGTATATAAGCCACTGCAAAATGTAGGGTTTCTCCTATGAACTTCAGGGATATTTAAAATTTTGAAAAATTAACTTGTATCTCTTGTATATTTAAATAAGTACAACTATTGATATTTTCTCTCTTCTTCTTCTTCTTTCAAATATTCCTGCTGCTCTTAAAACCCAAACTCTCTCCCCAATCCATGACTGGTTTTTCTCAGTACTGTGGGGTGAATAATTACTCAGAAAGGGTCGTTTTTTTAATTTTTGAAAGCTTGGTTGGTAGGAGTATGCAGTAATATGCTACTAAACAATACCAAGTTCATGTATTTTAATGCCTTTAGGACTAGTGAGGGGTCTTATAGTAACATTGAAGAATCTACTTCCTGGAGCAGCCAAGGAACAATGACAGTACCTGTTTTAAAACTCTTATCTCCCATACCTTTCTTTAAGTGGAGATTTTTTGTTTGAAGCAGTTTCTCTTTTGATTTTAAAATATGTTGGTGCTGGGAGAAAGGGAAGGAATCATATTTGATGGATTAGGTCTATTGACTGAAGGACTCCTTATCTATATCTTAAAGTCAGTTTTTGATACAGCTTGGTACCTCCCCTGGGCTGTTCTCCAAGATCAAAAATTTTGATTCAAAAAGAGCCCTGAGGAAAAGACAGTTTCAAAGTGGAAAGTATAAGCTTAAAGGGGATTACACCCTACAAAAGGTAAGAAGGAGCAAGAGAAAAGGAGAGTGGTAGGAGATAGAAAACCTTAGAGCTGTCCTCAGATTACATGCTATCAAAAGATAATATGTAACTTATGATTTGAGCATATGGTTTACCAACTCAATCCAGTCTTGTCATTCTAGATGCCTTATTCTCCTGATCTTCCCAAATACAATCTCTTTTTGAGTCCTGATCTTAACTATATAACATTTCCTGAATAAGCCCCCTTCTCTTTTCTGACCCTGTTCATATTCTAGTTTGTCTCATTACTTCATCTCATCTCACTCCAATGTATCCTCCACTCAATTGTCAAATTATTCTTCCTAAAGCACAGGTCTGACCAAATGAACTCCATATGCAATAAACTCCATGGTCTCCCTATGACTTCCAGGATCAAAGAACTGTAGTTCAGAGACAATGACCTCTTTGCTTTTCCTTGCACAAGACACTCCATCATGAAAATTAATTCATAATAATAAAAACAACAGCTAGCATTTAGATAGCTCTTTAAAATTTCCAAAGGGCTTTACTTAGAATTAATCTTCATAAAAAAGAAAACATTAAGTCCTTCTTTATCTGAATTTTACAGATGAGGAAATTGCGATTAAGAGAAAATTAGCATAAGGAAATCTCTGAAAAAATATATTTGACTGCAACAGTAAGATTCATAGGACTAGGTAGAAAATACAAAAGGGAAATTGATTAATGGGGAGAAAGGAACAGGAATACAGGACTAAAAACACAAAAAGCTAATCAACAGTCTCAGTATTGTCTACATTCTAAGTTAAAGAATGAAATCTTTACCAGGAGTCAGACAGAAGCATATAATCTTGATGTAATGTCACATTTTTCTAATTACCACATTCATTCTTCCTTCTACTCATCCAGTTCACTTTCCCAAACACTCCCAAGTTTTCATGTAGGACAAAACATCAAATAATGAATGTTGGGGAAACAAAACTTTTAATGAAGTTGGTCACAGAAAAGAAGAATTTGGGTAAAGATTCCCTACTCCTCCTTACCTGAAGTCTGCTTAAGAAAAGAAAACAGAGATGATGCCTGGCAGATAAGAGCAGGGGCCTAGAAAAATAAGGAAAACTGCATCTTTGAGCAGCATGCATCTATGACTGTAAAGAGAATAATCCCAACGAAAGTGGGAGTCTTTAGCTTCTTTTTCCTACTTAATGCAGTCCACTGGCATAAGTCACAGACTGCTTCAGGTATGCGAAAATTAAGAAGGTCACATTTTATTGTGGTGTCCCAAAACTCCAAAATGAATGATTGGTAGCTTTCTATGACTCTTTTTATTTTTATTTTATAAGAATAAGTTTACTATTTAGTAATTTTGTATCTGGGAGTTTCAATTTACTTTTTGAAATATACACAAATTGATTTTTCTTGCTAATAAATGTCTGTTGTACCCTTATCAGGATGTTTTTAAATGAATAAAATAAAATAAAAGTATTACAAAGGAAATTAATTACATATGAAAATAATTTTGTTTTGAAGTGCATAGATGGGGGCGGCTAGGGTGGTGCATGAGATAGAGCACCAGCCCTGGAGTCAGGAGTACCTGGGTTCAAATCCAACCTCAGACACTTAATAATTACCTAGCCCTGTGGTCTTGGGCAAGCCACTTAACCCCATTGCCTTGAAAAAGCTAAAAAAAAGTCTTGAAGTTCATAGATGCCATTCATTTTCTCTAATATTTAGATTCTTTTGGATTTGAATTTTATTTCCTGACAAAATTACTTTGAGAATTTCAGCTAGCATTCATATGTAGAATCTCAAGGGAAAGCTGTTAGCACCTCTATCAAAGAGCCTTTATCCTCTTACTAGAGAAAATCACCTGAGGCCAATTTCTTTGAATTGGCAAAGCTGAGATGGAGAAGTCTCTTTGGGAATACTACTGCCTTTGAATTGCCTATGAAGTTTCCTGCTATCCTTTTCTCTCCCATCTAAATGTTAATCTAGCCAAGAGGGTCTCCATCTATCCCCAAAATTAAGTCTTCAACTTTGGACCTGTACCTGAACAGTCTTAGTACCACTCTGAGCAGCAATAAAAACTAAATAGGTACACACACACACACACACACACACACACACCCCAAAAAGTCAATCATTAAAACTGAAAAAACTCTTTCTGTACATCAAAATTCTTATACCAGCATTTTTACTGACAGCAAAGAATTGAAAGAAAAGTCAATTTCCATTTGGGTAATGTCAATTATTTAATAATAATTAAACATTTATGATGTGCCAAATGGGGCAAGCAGAGGAGACAATGGATAGAGCACTGAGTTTTGAATAAAAAGACACTTAGTAGCTATGTGTCAGTCACTTCATCCTTGTCTCAATTTCTTCATCTGTAAAATGAGTTCAAGGGGGAAATTTCAAATCCTCTACCGTCTTTGTCAAGAAAACTCCAAATAGGGACAAGAAGAACTGGACTCATCCAAAATCATTCAACAACCAAATGGGTCTGATATGGTGCTAAGTGCTGTGGTCAAAAGAAGGCAAAAGACAGTTCTTCACATTCCTAATGGAGTTCATAATCTAATTAAGGGGACAAGAAATAAATCTGTATCTAGAAATGAGTTAGCATATTTTCCCATGTATAGGATGCACCCTTTTTCAAAAAAATTGGAGTCTAAAAACTAGGACTATTTTATATATTTTCACACTTGTTGTCTTTGTACTCATTGTTTCACATTTGTTGAAAGTATTTTAGGTTACATTTTGCCACGTTTTGCCCAGAAATGACTCAGAAAAGATTTTCATACAAAGCTGAATTCAAATAAAGGAAACTGTTCTGCTGGAGGAAAGTTTGATCCTCTTCCAACTGAAAAAACAATCTGAGACTGACTATGGGAAGAAAAAACCCCTACTGAAAATGCCACAGCGGAAGAAGGCCATGAAAGACAAGTCAGCAAAAATGATCTGATGTAGAGAGGGAATTGAAGAGATGGATTGAGGAGCAAAGGGCAATTGGAATTCCTGTGATCACAAAGATGGTTCAGAATTGCTATCAAATAAGAAATTACTGATTGTAAAGGAGGACACAAGGAAATACCAAATAAGAAGATTCTGTAATTGATTATTGATGCAATTGGGAGTCATTGGAATTTGTTAAATTGGGAGGTAAAGTGAGCTGGTCTGCACTTTAAGATAATTAAAATTGGGAGCTGAATGAAAAATGGATTGGAAAAAGTAGAGACTTGAGACAGTTACAACAATGAAAATAATCCAAGTGTGAAGTGATGAGAAATTTAGTGATAGTAAGAGAAAAGGGCAGACTATTCAGAAGTTGTCATAAAGTTATAGAGACTGAGAATGAAGAGTTATGAATAACTCCAAGATTACAAGCCTATGGAACTGGGGAAATTGTATTGTCCTTGACAATAATAGGGAAGTTAGAAGGGAAGGAGGTGGAAAAATAATGGCTCAAGTTTTGAACATATTGTGTTCAAGGTATCTACTGCTAGATGGCAAAGTGAATAAATTGCTAGACCTGTATCAGGAAGATTAATCTTCCTGAGTTGAAAAAAATTACCTTAGATACTTACCAGCTGTGTGACCCTGGGCAAGTCACTTAATTGTTTGGTTCCATTTCATCTATAAAATGAACTGGAGAAAGAAATGTCAAACAATCTAGGAATTGCCAAGTAAACCCTGAATGGATTCACAGAGTCTTTTATGATAATAGAAATGATTGAACAACAACTGAACTTCTAATCTGAGATAACTGAAAGGCAGATGAAAATGGACGATTTGGGTTCAGCTGAGATGTTAATGGAGAAAAAGTAGATTAGAAAATCCTCAGATTAGAGAAGGTAATTAAATCCATAAAAGCCAGTGGAATTATCAAGTGAGGAAGAATAGAAGGAAAAGAGGACAGAAAACTAGTACACCCAAGGTGAGAGGGCTTGATCTGGATGAGGATCCAGGAAAGAAGACTGTGGATGGGCTTAGATGGGAGGAGAACCAACAGAAATTGATTTTCCAAAATCTAGTGAGAAAACAGTATAAAGAAGTGTGATCAAAAATGTCAGATTGCAGAGAGTTCATGATAATTGCGAAAAAGCATTAGATTTAGCAATTACGTGATTACTGATATCTTTGGAGAAAACTATTTCATTGAAATGATGAGGTCAGAAAAAAAGATTGTAAGAGGTTATAAAAAGAGAGAGAGAAGAGAAAGTGAAGACATCTTTTGGAGAAATCTTTTGAATATAACAAGGACAGAAAAGAGATAGTACTATAGTTAACAGAGATAGATAAATTGAGAGGGTTTTTTTGACTAGGGGAACATATGAACATATTTATAGGCATTGGGGAAGAAGCTAGTAAACATGGAGATATTGAAATAGTGACAGTGTTTATGAGAGGTAACATTCTGTTGGAAGAAACAGGGTGAAGTAGGTTTTCTTGTGTTGCATTTGAATGGTTCAACAATGAATATAATGAATATATGAATATAATGGAATATTATCATTCTGTAAGAAATGACAAACATGAAATTAGCCCAAGTATTCTGATGAACAATTTGGAACTATGCCCAGAGGGTTATAAAATCAAGAATATCCTTTGATCCAACAACACATCTAGATCCATAACCCAAAGGGATTAATGAATAGGGGAAAGGAATTATTTGTACAAAAATATTTATGGCATCTCTTGTGGTTGCAAAGGATTGGGATTTGAAGGAATTTTAGGGAATGACAAACCAAGTTGTGGTATATGATTATGATGAAATACTATTGTACTATATTTTTAAAAAGACAAGTATGGGAAGGCATAAACTGATGAAGTAAACAGAGCCAGGAGAACATTGTTCACAGTAAAAGCAATATTGTAATGATGATCAACTGTGAAAGACTTAACCACTTTGATCAAAACAGTGACTCAAGATCAGTACAAAGGGCCCAGGATAAAAAATGCTATCTACCTCCAGAGTGAGAACTGATAAACTGAGTACAAATTGAAACATGTTTTTTTTACTTTATTTTTCATGTGCTGTATGTGCATGTTTTTGTGTGTACATGCAAATGGATAATAGGGGAAAATGTTTTGCATGTCTTCACATGTATAATTGATACCATATTGTTTGCCTTCCTAATGGGAGTGATGGAGCAGGAGGGAGGAAAAGAATTTTAAACAAAATTTTATAAAAGAATGTTAAGTTTTTACACACAATTGTGAAATATTTAATGAAATACATAAAAATATATATTTAAAAAATAAGAGGCTAGATCATATGCCAAGGAAGAAGGGAAAAATTTATTATGTTGAGGATTATTTTAAATCACATTCATTACTCAGAAATATTCCAGTAATTGTATTGTTATTTCTGTGTACTATTAAGAACAACTTGCAATTTGAAAGACAAATTCAGCATATTAGCTTCAAAAAATGACAAATGTGATGAATATAATAAATTATAGCAATTAATATGAACTCATGCAAAATCAAGCAAGTAAAATTGAAAAATGTAAATGGGTAGGTTGATCTATAGATAAAAAAGATATAAATAGTTTTAGATATCTATCTTTATGTGTGCATACAATATAACAGTAATAGCATGTATGAAAAGAACAATAACAAAGCAATCTATACTGAATGTTGTTGAATTATAATGATCAAACTTGGTTCCAATGAAGATCTATAAGAAGTCACATAAGATATGGAGTACTTACTATAATATACATATAATCAGACTTTTTATTTATGTTGACTAATTTGGTCACTTTTCCCCCTTTGTGTATTTATTTAAAAAAAAATCTTTGTTCTAAAGGACACCTCTCTGGAGAATGTGAGGCATTTTGAAGAAAATTCAAGTGAAGAAAAAACAAAAGATACTAATAAAATCTTTTTAAGAATAAAAGAAAGAGAGGTGGAAAGGGTCAGTCCCCTCAGGCAACCTTTGCAAGTAAACTGCAACCTTGGAGTTGTTATTTTCTATGTGCCTGCTGAGCCCATCTCTTCATTTATCATAGAGAGCTTCAATAGTCTGAACTGAGGTGATGAAACTATAGTTATTACTGTACAGATTTGAAAACCATTGCTATTTATATTTAAATTACTAGCATAAACAAGTACATTATTTTTCAAAACATACATTTGTACTCCTTTTTTGCCCCAGGAAATTATGAAAAACAAAGTTTATTAGAATGGGGTAGGTTCCAAGCAAACTCAATATACAGCTGAGAATCTGGCATTCACCAAAAAATATGGTTCAATTTGCAGTTCAATTAGACATATTTCAGAGTATAGTCATTCTATTTTCACTACTAATTATTTTTAATAATGTTTCACTCATAAAATAGACTGTGTAGTTTCTATTAGAGCAGCATGTCTTTTTAAAAATTTTACAGATTTATCAATGGTATGTCCGAGAATTTTTCACCTGAGAAATAATATAGAGATATATTACATATATTATGTGTATATATATATTGCATATATTACAGATATGTTTGTAAACACACATGCATATATCTATATATCCTGCTTTCTTAGACAAATGGGTTTCCATATTGTCATTTCATAACCTTGCACCAACTGTCTGATAAATATCAATCTTTTCCCAGAAATTTCAATTTATTATGCTTTAAGAACAATCATCAACTTTCTTGAAAAATGTGCAGCATAATTCACTATTTTGTATGTCTTATTGTATTACATGATCAAATAATATTGAAGGTACATAATATAACATAAACAATTATTCTATTATTTTAAAACAAATCACAGAAATTTTCATTATGCATGAAAATTATTAATACCATTCTTATTTCCTATTATGGAAATAAATGACAACTCATCTAGTTAAGAATTAAATATTTCCTTCTAGCTGTAAATAATAGCTATATAAAAATTAATAGGTATATTAAAGTTTTATCTTGTACTGGTCCCCCTGACCTCCACTCCCTCATAATAGTATAGTAAATTTATGGGTAGTGTAGTAAGGGGGCATAATAGCAAGAAATAAGATTACTAGAACAAAATGGGAAGTTGTGTACAAACTATCCCAAAGATCAAAGAAACATAAACTGAAAATTGCATCGTATATTAAACAAGATTCACATCCTAATAATGTGTCAAATCAGGAGAATCCATCTTGGCAAGTTCTGTTTTAAATTCTGGACAAAAACATACAAACATCCACAAGTGCAGATCAGTAGGCTATCAAAGAGATGCTGCTTTTTTAGGAACCAAGATAGCAGAGTAAGCAAAAGTCACTGCAATCCTCCCATATTTACCTCCAAAAAAATCATAAAAAAACTACTCAGAATAAATCTTGGAATAGCAGAACCAGCAAAGGGATGCGGTGAAACAATCTTTTAACTTGGAGGAATGACAGGAAAGGGCCTTCTGATCCTTGATATGGCAGAAGCAGAGGAGCAACTTCAGGACAGGAAGCATCCCAGAAAGACAGTCACAAACCCCAACTCAGAAAACCAGTGGGAGATCCTGAGCCACAGTGTTATGGAACAGATAAACACTAAAACCAGTATCTCCCATCTGCCTTAGCACCCTCAGGGTAACTAGAAGATTTCAACTCTGAGAATCACTCTGTGACTAGACACAACTCCATCACCTTAAAGTCCTTACTGTTCCAGTGCTCACATCTTCAATTTATTGTGACAAAAGTGACTTATTCCCCTCTGCAATCCATTTCCTCATGCTGTCTACCTCCTTTCATCATCCCTTCTCTCCCAATCCTCATTTTACATTGCTTATTTTTGTATTTCCTTTGCAATTCACCCTTATAATCATGGTGATTAGGTGTGATTGTTGTGAGATTTCCTGCTGTCTATCTTGGTCTTTCTGAAGTAGTACCAAAGAACTAGGTGTGCCTGTCTCTATTTCTTAATTTCATAAATTAATTGTCAATTCAATATGTTTATTACCAATAAAGAGGGAAATTGTCCAAAAGATCCAATAACCTTCATTTTAGGAAAGTTCATCTTTTATGAAAAGGTTAATATGAAACATCACCAAAAATTATAGACATTTCCACTAAATCTTCAAAGTTTTTAAATGGCTACATATGGAGGCAGGGGACCTTAGGGACACAATGGATAAAGTGCTGGGAGAAATTATGTTCATGAGTTCAAATCTGGTCTCAGACATTTAACGGCAGGTCTCTGGGCTAGTCACTTAATCCTCTTTGCTTCAGTTTCCTTATCTATAAAATGAACTGGAGAATCTTTGTCAAGAAAACCACAAATAGGGTCATGAAATATCATAAGCAACTAAAAGACTGAACAAGAAGAAAGTATTCCCAATTTAAGTTTAATTTGAAGTAATCAGAGTTGTATTGTTTTCCAACTCTATGAGAATCAGATAGTTAACCAAAACAGAATGACTTTATACTATACATAAGCATAATAGGCATTCTCCTATATAGTATGATGTAAGGTTCCATATCATCATCCAAAATATATATCCTAATGGCTTGTCATAGTAACCAGATTTTTTTTTAATTACTGTCATTTTTTGTGACTGAAGACATGGATCTCTTGAAAAAAGCTACACATATGGATGGAAAAGTGGGCTCCAGGGAGAATGGTCCTTAGGACAAAAAAAATTAAAAGTGTATAGAACCGCAGAATATTAGAACTGGAAGGGGACTAATATAGTACCTAGTCCAGCATCATTCAGAAAATATGTATTTATGATGTGTCTGGCATTGCATAAGTACAGAAAACAGTGCTGCAGTATTTGAGAGTGGTAGGAAGCTCAGTAGCAATCTATTTTTCAAAAGGAAGCCCAACCTCAGCTTATCTAATAATAAAGTTTGCCTTTTATTCTCAAAGAAGGCCATAACCTGGTCACAGGGAGGTGATGCCATGATAAGCACATGATTTGTATTTGAGTGACAGGGGTTTGCTAAGGTATCAGTCTCACTTTCTCCTCCAGAGTTGTCTGTGTCCAGTGGTCATATATGTATCAGGACAAATGGAAATGACCTGGATGCCAGGCAATCAGGGTTAAATGACTTGCCCAAGGTCACACAGCTAATAAGTGGCAAGTGTCTGAGATTGGATTCAAGCTCCATCTTCCTGACTCCAAGACCAGTGCTCTACCCACTGAGCCTCAAGTTTCATTGCATAATATAATGAAGAGCATACATCCTTGCTTTTGCGGAAGGCAGTTTGACAGTTCAGTGATTAACTTATGTTCTTCCTTTTTGACTTTCATAAAATTATATATTAACTTTCCCCAAAAAAATTATACATATGGAAATACATATATATGTATATATATGTTCAGAGTGATGCTATAGCTTCCATTGTTGCTATTGAGATTTGTCTTGCTCCTGACAGAATTTGCTTTTAACAGTTAATTTTAATTTGTACTTATTTTCTGAAAGCAGGACAAAGGAAATCTTGTCTCCATTGGCTCTACAGAAGCATCTAGCTATGGATTCAAGGGAGCAAGCAGAGGTTTCTAATTTTGTTTTGTTTTAAAGTGCAACAACCCATTGACCTTGAGGTTGTAATTGAGATTTAATAAAACTTTAATTTAATTAAGATTTAATAAAAATAATCTTACATATGTTGTACTTAATAAATAACAATCCAGAACATATTATTCAAAAATAAAGCATTACCAAGAATAGATTAACAGCTTTCTTATACTACAAATGTTCTTCTGTATGGAATACTAACAAATTAATGAGCTGAGTGGAGGTCACTGGTTAAAACCTGTTGCTTAGTCAGTCTTTATATGTTCAACTGGATTAAGATGCTATGATTGAATTTTCAATATTCTAATCAAAGCTTTGCAATGTATTTTTTGAGCTTGAAGATACTCAGTACTATAAAACATCAAAATTACACCAATCCTACAGTATGAAAGAAAATACTATCTAGAAAACTCAAATTAATCTTCTTCAGTTTTCCCTAAGGAACTAGAGTAAACATTCTCCAAAATTCTGTTTTTCTGTTAGGTTAATATCAGCAAATAAAAAGATATTTCATCAAAAATTAAAATACTCTTTAAAAAATAACAACAGATGAGATCGGGCACGTTCAGGGTGGTATGACCCTGGACAAGTCACTTACCCATGGCCTCAATTCTATCATCTGTAAGATGAGCAAGAGAAGGAAGTTCAAAACACTCCAGTAACTTTGACAAGAAAATCCCAAATGGAGTCACTTAGAATTGGGACACAACTCTCATAATTGAACAACTAAATCACGACTAAAATACATGAAATTTCTGGAAATCACTCAAAGCACACTTTATATAGATATAATTACAAAAGAAAACAAACTGGTAGAGTATTCAGTGCTTATGGCTTGATCTTGCCAATATGATAAAAATAACAAGAAGAAAGTTAATGATTTAGGCTATAGCAATAAATCTACCAAAGGGATTATTTCTGAGGTTCAAATAATTAAATTCATTAGAAGGAAAAAAAATTTAAAAAAAGAAAAAATAACAGAATTTATACAATGTATAAAGAAAGAAGGAAAATAATCCAAAGAAATAAAGAGTAATCCTAAGCTGTGTCAAGTATTTGGGAAGCAAGATAAAGGAAAAAGAACAAGAGGAAAGAAGAATCATTAAATATTAGAAAATAAGTAATCAGTTGGAAGGCATTTCCAAAGGTGAAGTGAGCTGGACATTTAAGGAGAAAATGAACATTTCTCTTCCAAACATTTACACTGTGGCTCCTCAGATGACTTAAATGAGAATTTATCCAGGAATAAGTCAGAGGAAAAAGAAATAAATAATGATTGTTGACTATCTCCACTGAGGGATGATGAGGCAACTATTTGTACATCTGATAATAGTCAATTAGAGACCTAAACTCTAAAAAATATCCTTATTATGCAGGGCAATATATTTAAAACCAGAGGGGGTCTTATATATAATTTTATAGTTGAGCAAACTGAGACAGAAGAATTAGGTTACTTGCTGATTGTGTAATTGTTAATAAATACAAAGACTTAGAAAGGAAACTGAAAACTTCAGAATTTTCATCATTGCAATCAACAGAAGATAAATGATTCAGAAGCATGATTCTGAAGATGAATAGGATGGGGGAAAGACTGGATTTTGTTTTCTTAAGTATGATTTCAAATACATATATGACAGGATACTGATTATCAGTAAAATATATCTTTCAAATGCTAGAAAGAAACTCTTTGTCCAAAGTCTTACAGATCTAATGTTTAGAGGGTTTAAAATTGAAGAAGTGATGGGTATGATGTTGACTATGCATATCAATTATGATTAATACTACTGAAAGAGGATGCAATGTAGGAAAAATGCAATATGGATATTCAGAAATTCTTAATACAAAATCCAGAAAGGTTATGGGGGGAAAATAAAACTATTGCCTCAAATGTCAATATAGATAGTATGGATAATAATTCATGTAAACTAAAGTTCCTAAAGTAAAGATTTAAATTTTACATTAGCTGTAACATTGAGGATTAATGGAGTGAGATTCCTAATGGGAATTTGATTCTGAAATTATATATGGTTATACCTAATTTGAAAAAATAAAAAGAATAAGTAAGATTGTATAATAAGGAAGTATACATGCAAAGAAAATTTAGAAACTGGAGGGCTGAATATTGGAGAGGGATGAATACTTATATGAAAATAAACCAAGAAAAAAATAGAAATGTTATCATTAGAATATAATACAGACACCTGAATAGGAATAGGAAATACATGAATTATGTAAGAAAAAAATTATCAGTCCCAAAACAAAGGTGTACCATAGTACTGATGAAAATCTTTATCTGAATAGATGGTGAAGCATTTTCTTTGTGAAGAACACTGTTTTTACTTAAATATGTTCTTTAATGGCTAGAGATATGAATATTGCTGCTATTGTTTTTGTTGAATTATTTCAATCTTGTTGGACTCTTTGTGATGCCATTTTGGGGGTTTCCTGGCAAAGAAACAGAAGTGGTTTGTCATTTCATTCTCCAGCTCATTTTACAAATGAGGAAACTGAGCAAAATAGTTTGTTTTCCCAGGGTCACAAAGATAATGAATGCCTGGGGCCAAATTTGGACTCAGAAAGATGAGTTGTTTTGATTCCAAGACTAACACTTATTCACTGTAACACCTAGCAACTCCACGAACAAACATAGGGAAATTTTCTTCTACATCGTATACTCATCAATGAGGAACAACTTACTGTTGAAGTAGGGATGACAGAAATCACTGGAATAAGTGGTCACTTTTAGAATTTATGATAAAAGAAAGGAAACACTTGAAGAAATCTATTGTGTGAACTATGTTTGGGGAGAAGAAAGTTTAAGGGAAATGATTGATAGATTAATATTCTTTGGGGGAATCATTCCAAGAGGGATAAGAAGTTCTAATAAATTAAATTCTGAAAACAAAAAAAGAAGCCAATTTCATGAAGAAAAGGGAGTTAATTGACTTAAGAGATCAGTATGGGAGAGGTGGCTAGGTGGCCCAGTGGTTAAAGCACTGGCCCTGGAGTCAGGAGTACCTGGGTTCAAATTCTGTCTCAGACACTTAATAATTACCTAGCTGTGTGGCCTTGGGCAAGCCACTTAACGCCATTTGCCTTGCAAAAAAAACCTAAAAAAAAAAGAGAGATTAGTATGGGAGCAAAAAAATGTTCACAACTTAAATTTTATTAAGATGACTCAGGAAATAATTTAGGGAATATAACTTAGAATTTACAAAGCTATGTTCAGATGATAAAAAAAAGGTCAGGGAACACAGGATGAATACAAACACATGGAAGTCACATAAGTATAGTTTCATAGGTATTGAAGCTCAGAATGAGATAGGTTTGATTAAAAAAATAATAAAGAATTTGTTTTTATAAACAAGAGTTATGGCAGAACAGTGGTCCTCCTGGGAAAACAGGAGAATGTTTGAGGAAAGATCCCACATTGAAGTGTAAATACCTCCAGACTACCTACCTGAAACAACAAGAGACAAGTCCAAGGGGCAGCCCATTTGCGAGGTAGCCTCTGCCTCAATCACAGGAATTCCCACCTCCTGAACAGTGTGGAGAACTGGGTGTCTGAGCAGAAGATAGAGCACTTCTGCTGATAAAGGGTATCTTGTCCAGTTGTGCTGCTGCCCAGATGTGATACAAGGCAAGAAAGAAACAGTATGGGACACTAAGGCATTGTTGGTGGAGTTGTGAGCAATTTGCAGCTATGTCCAAGGGCAATAAAATTGCCTTTGATCCAGTGAAAATACTACTAGATCTATATCTCAAAGAGATCATATAAAGGGGAAAATATCTACATATACAAAAATATAGCAGCTTATTTTGTAGTGACAAAGAACTGGAAATTGAAGGGTTGCCATCACTTGAGAGGAATAGCTGAACAAATTAGCTTATATGAATGTGATGGAGCACTTTTTTTCTATGTGAAATCATGAATGAGTTGACTTCAGAAAAACTTAGAATAACTTATATGAATTGACATTGAGTAAAGTGGGCAGATCCAGGAGAATATTACACACATCAACAGCAACACTCTGTGATGATTAATCATGATAGACTTAACTCTCCTCAGCAGTATAATCATCAATGACAATTCTAAAAGACTTGTGATGGAAAATGCCATCAACTCCAGAAAAAGAACTATGAAGCTTGAATGACATACAAAGCATACTATTTTCCTTTTCTAAAATTTGTTTCATGCTTCACGTGTTTTTCCCTCTCATGTTTTAACCCTTTTGTTCTGATTTTTCTTTCACAACATGAATAATATTGAAATATGCTTAACAAAGTAATACATGGATAACCATATCAGATTATTCATTGTCAAGGGAAGGGAGGAAGAAAGAAAAGTGTGGAACTCAAAATCTTACAAAATAATGAATGATGAAAACTATCTTTGCATGTAATTGATAACATAAATTAGTGAATTTATATTTTAAAAAGGAGGAAGAGGAGGGGAGGAATGAGCACATGATCTATGAGTGCAGAAGCAGTGGCAAAGAGAAACTGTGGATACTTACAAGAGAACTGAGTTCTTGATCTTGAATCCAGAAGGAAGAACTGAAGGTTAAAGGGTTCTCAGGGAATAAGATAATTTTCAGTACAGTGTGTGAAGGGGCCCCAGCTGTGGGAAAACAGATAAAAACAGAGTGCAAAGACTGAGCACAGTACAAAGCTCTTGAACAATGAAACACCATCCCCTAGACCTCAAAACTAGATGTAAATATGTAAATAAAATAATATGCCGCTATTCTTTTTTAATTTTATATATATATATATATATATATATTTCAGAAAGAAATGGAGAGTACTGAATTAGAGGGTGAGAGAGAGAAGAGGATAAGAGAATATATGCATATGGGTAGGTAGATCAATGGGAGGAGATTATAGAAGGATTTATAAGGATGGCAAGAAAGTGAGTAGACATAAAGTAGAGGAATGGGTAGGAGTTGTTGCCTTCAAGAACTGTTATATAAATAAAAGACTCACTCAAATCAAATTTTTAGAGATTTATGAAATGAATTTATACATATATTTACATATATACACATACATTATATATATGTGTGTGTGTGCATGTGTGTGTGTGCATGTGTGTGTGTGTGTGTGTGTGTGTGTGTGTGTGTGTGTTGCTTGGTTGTTTCTTGTGCTTTGTTGCCAAAGAAAACCAAAATGACATCATTATGTCTGAGAAAAATTGCAGTCTTTCTGACTGTGGTTGATCAGACCAATACAAAATCAGAATGCTTTTCCACAGGTTGGGCACAAATAATCCATGTGAACATCTAAGGTGGGTACTCTAAACTTATGAATGAAATTGAGATTTAATGAATTGACAGATGTTCAGGATTTGGTTGTAAAAAACATGAACTTAACAGAAAATTTGACATATAATAACTAAGAGAGTAGGTTAAGATTCTTCACATTTCCTTTGAGCTGCTTCAATTCTTCCTTCCTTATAAATACCCTCACTGATGAGAATACTCCATGCTGGGCAGTCCTGTGACAGTGTCTTCCATGTTGTACAGTTAATTCTAAAGTTCTTCAATGATGCCTTTAGGGTGTCTTGGTATCAGTTCTTCTGATTCCTTTGTGTGAGTTCTCTGTAAAATAGCTTTTTGGCAAATATCTGGTATTCTAACATCATGTCCAGTCCATTGTACCTGCACTCTGTGGTAATGTAGGAGTGCTGGACAATTTAGCTCAAGAAAGGACCTCAGTGTTTGCTTTCTTCTCCTGCCAGTTAATCTTCAGAATCTTCCTGAGACAATTTAAATGGAAACAATTCAGTTTCCTGACATGGACCTGGCAGTCTGTCCAGGTTTCACAAGAATATAGCAATAAGGTCAGCACAATGGCTTGCAATGTGAGTGTCAATTCCTTGATAATGTGTACTTCCTTGGAAAGAAAACTGTCAAGGTAAGTAAACTTGTTCACAGAACTCAAAACTTCTCCATTTGCTGTAATCGATGGTTCCACATATAGATGCTGTGGTGCTGGCTGATGGAGGAACTGGATTTTCTTGGTGTTAATTGTTAGACTGAAATGAGCACAAGCAGCAGAGAATCGATCAATACTTTGCTGCATTTCAGCTTTAGAGGCTGTATTGAGTGTACAAACATCTGCAAACACAAGATCATCCACCAACATCCCTTCACTTTTATCTTAGCTTGTAGCCTTCTCACGTTGAAGGATTTGCCATCAGTGCAGTAGCTGACCTTGTGGTCATGTTCATCCTCAGTAAAGGTGCTTGATAACGTGGTTGAAAATACCATGCTAAAAAGCATAGGAGCAAAGATACATCCTTGTTCCACTCCATTGGTGACTGGGAAATATCAAGAGCGTCATCCACTATCCAGAACCCACACAAGCAAGGCATCATGAAATTTACATACAATACTAATAAATTTCAACCAAATTTTGACATAATTTATGTGTGTATGTACGAATACATAAACACACACGTTCATGTATATGTATATTTACATGCATGTAAATATTTCTATGTGAGGATTTTTCATACTGGGGGGAACAGTGAGGAAGGGGAAAATATAAAATAAATAGTAGATAGTAGAGAAGGAGATACCGAAGGAAACAAAGATGGATAATTTTGAACAAAATGTGTAGTATTTACTCTATAGTCTTGAAATGGAAATTTGTCTTATATTATGAATCTCTCATGCTTTTCTGTGCATATGACTATACTATTTTCCATTGTTTTGTATTTAACATTAAAATTATAAAAATTAATAGTTTTTAAAAAGATAGTAGGTCAATTTGATGTCAAAAAAATCTATTACTACTCTGAGGAAACATTATATACTAGCTTCTAATTAATAATAAAAGTCAATTGGAAATAAAATTTATTTAATATAACTTGAAAAAACTTTTTTCCTTTAAATTCACATGTTCAATAATTCAAGATAACATGGATATTATAGACATTTGTTCATGAAAATTATTTCTAATATTATTTGTCTCTACATAAAAATATACTGTCTTCTAAATTCAATCTCAATTTAATAATTTTGGGATTATCTTTTCAACTCAGAATGTTCATGTGCACACATGCATATACATATATACACACATGAAGAGAGAGATAGAGTGTATCAGTACTTCACCACTAGCTCTTAGAATTTTTAGAAACTAAGACTTCAAATCTCACCTTAAGAAATTTTTAATTGCATAAAAAATTTTAAATTAACCCCAGCTGCTAGTACATCCTTCTGCAATTATCTCTATATGCTTATGTGTATACACATGCTGTCTTTTTTGAGTGAATATGAGAAAAATATTTGTATGTATGGTTTCTTTGTAGGTCTAGTGTCAAATATATTTCATGTTGCATTTTTAAATTGAACTTATATTTTCATAAGAAAATGTGAGAAACAATTTCTACCAGTGCATCAGTACCTGCTCTACAATTTCAGACATTACTTGAAAATTTTCCTGACTCCAAGATCATTTCTTCATTTCTTACTACATGCTACTTTGGAGTAACTAGGTGGTACAATGAATAGAGCATTTGTCTTACAATCAGGAGGATGGAGTTTGAATTCAGCCTCAAACAATTGACACTTACTATCTATATGAGTCATTTAACCCTGACTGCTTCATATTCAGGATCATCTCCAAGCATCCTAATTAATATCTGGTCCCTGGACCCAAATGGCTCTGGAGGAGAAAGTGAGGCTTTTGACCTAGTATAGCAATCTCCTCACTCAAAATCCCTTAATCATATGCTTGTCCTCGCCCTGATGTCATGTTCTACTTCAATAACAAAGACAAATATCATCATCAAAACATTATTTCATGCTAATTTACACTGAATAGACATTTAATAATTGCTTATTTGTACTTCCTAAGGAAATGGAACAATCAGAATTGCTGCACCAGTACTACTGCTACTTCTTATTCTTATTAGTGTTCTTCTTTCTTCTTTTCTTCTTCTTCTTCCTCCAGTTCATCTTTATAATTTTTTGGATCATGGACTCTTCTAAACTTTGGAACCCTTCTCAGAATGTTTATAAATCATAAAACAAAACAAAATGAAAACAAATCATACCAAAATAGAGTTATCAAATTATATTTTAAAAAGAAAAAAATCATAACCCTCAGATTAAAAAAAAACAAAGAAAATCAATACTAAATTACATAGATGAAGGCAACCATTTTATTTTGTGACTTCTGACCCTAGGTGCAACAAAAAGGCCGCAAATACTGAGCATTTCATAGGCCTTTTTACTCAAGTATGATAACCAATGGGTTGTTATAAAATCCCAGAAAGGAGAGATTATGTTATGACTTCTGCTTACCCCACAATTCTAGGAGTGCATCACAAAAGGCAATTTGTTGAAACAATTAAAAAAAATTGTTCACTTGCAATAGGGCAAGGGTCTATGTGTGTAGCAAAAATGAAATCAATGGGTCCCATGGAAATTGCTTGGGCAGTGTTCTCTCACTCCTTTGCAAGACTGTGAAGTCTTTTTCAATCTGCGTTAAAAAAAAAAAGTGGGAATAGCAAACCATTCTGCTACACATTATGCGAATGGCAGCCAGCTAATTTTCTGGACACAGCTGGACATAATTCTGAATTCAATAAGGAATTAAAGAAAGAATTTTAGAAAAAAAAATGTAATGTCCCTTCCAAACCTAGGGGAGTCCTTTGCTAATGCCTAAATAGATATAAATTAAGAAACAATCCATAGATGCTTTAGACCTTTTAATAAACTTTCAAATAGAAGACCATATGTTAACTGTCTTGAAAAATCATTTATTATCTAAAATTACTGAGTCATCTATTACAAAGAACCTATCACGACCCAAAAAGCATTCAGAGTAATGGATTTAACCTTTTCAAAATGGGTTGTTTTTAAAAAATTTTTTTTGGAAACAAAAAATAACCACTTTATAAAAGGAAAAGTAATTCCTCCAAAGAAGATACAATTTCTAAAATGTCTTTAGAGAAGATAGGAATAGAAACCTTTAATTATGATTGCTATTTGTACTGAAATGCGGGTACACCAGCCTAATCAAAAGCAGATGTTCTACTTTCAATGCTTTCTCCATAATGGGAGATGATGACAATAGCAAGTTAGTAACAAATATATTAGGAAATGTAATATTTACCTAATATTCATTTTGCTCAGTTGCAACCTTTGCATGGTTAATATATCCATTTGTCTAAACTGGGCTCGATTGATATAATAGTTTCCTAAATGAATTTCCTTTGAAGTCAAGCTAGATGTAATGATAGTTGAAAAATATGACTACTCTTTTACTGAACTTATTTTACATAAAATGTGAATGCATTTATTTTACCTAATCTGTTAAGTCTAACCAGTGGCCAAAATATAAATTTCCTGTACAGGTAAGTTTACTTGCAACCCTTGACTGCTCTGAAGCTGGTTTTTCCGACCAAAGCACTTTCCTCTCCTTTCTTCCATGGTTACACTAGTTGATATTTGTATAACCATGATCATAGACCTTCATATACATTCCCTCAGCAAAGAAATATAAACCCAGCGATGTTCATTCACCTTAACCATTATCATAGATAGGAAGTATCAGTAGTGGGATTCAAATCTAGGTTTTCTTCTTTTCAAGTATAGTGCTCTTTGTTTTGGCCTGTCCTATATCTCTTATGATTGATTCCATTAGGTCTCTAAGTTGGAACCTTCTGGAGACTGCCAATATCTTATAGAAATCATTAGGAATAATAGTAAAACCATGTTGAATCTCCAGACTGAGCCACGATTTGTACTGGCTTCTGTATACTGTCTCAACTATTAAACTTAGAAAAGTACAGAAATGGCAGGTTATGAAGCACTGGAAAAATGTCTGAAGGTCCTGTGGAGCAAATCCAAATTTCTTTCCTGATCCTTTTTTGCTTCCTATCATCATTGTGGTCATTAACATACAGAGCTGAGAATATGAAACACAAATTACTCAGTTCTACTTCATGTGAGCTGCCCTACTGTGTATAACAACAATATCAAAAATATTGTGGTCAGATTCTTATATGGCTAGTATTTATTTTTAATTTTCAATTGTGTTTTTAAACCACTTTCTGTATTAAAAAATTCACTATAGGGAGTATGCTTTTCTTTAAATTTTAAAAAAATAAATCACTCTATTATTTTGACCAGATGAGAAGCATGTGAGCATCCACCTTTATGCAAACTAATTGTTATCATGATAATTTCTAATAATGTCACTACAGAAAATGACAGGAATTTATAGGATCATTTTCTTTGCCATTTGCTATTCATTGAAAACTACTATTAGAAAAATCTGGGACAAGAGAGGATGCTCTCTTAGGTGCTCTCTCTTAAAATTTGTAAGCTAAGGACTCTAACTACATTTTTGAGAGACAAAATTCACAGGGGGCCCCAGTGAGGCAGTTCTCCAACCCAAGGTAAAATGGAAAAGAGTGGAAAGACTCAGCTCCAAGGGGTCAGAGGGGTGGCCCACCAGAATGAAAGAACTTCAGCCTTCCAGAGGCAGCCCCAGGTCACTGGGAGATGCAGCTCACAGCAGCGGGGGAGTTTCCTGACTCACACCCCAGGGAGCACCAAGCACAACTTGGGGAAAGAGCAGAGGGGCCTCTGCCAGAGTGAGCATGTGAAGCCCATCCCTCAGGGCACACAGAGAGCAGCATAGACACTGCAACCCAAATCCAGGAACAGTAAGCAAGCAGAGCCTGTAAGCAGGAGCCCCCAGGGCATGAGCATGCTGAGCATAGGGAGGAAGTGGAGAGAGACTGCCCAGCTCTGTCCTCTGTCCCTGGAACAGGACTCTGGGATTCTGACCACATTCAGATCCTTATTGTAGTGTAAGTCCCCCATAGAACAGCATGACCCCCCCACCTCAACCCCATGGCAGAGGGGTGCACTTGTGGTCATTCACAGGACAGGAGGGAAGACAGAGCCTCACACACACTCAAAAGCTCAGGAAGCACCCCAAAACCAGGCACAGGGTGGGGAAATGAGTAAGCAGAGAAAAAAGAGGAGCATCATTGAGAAATACTTTGCCTGTGATCCCAAGAAAAATCAAAACACTCAATCCGAAGATGAGGAAGCACAAGCTCCTGCATCTAAAGGCTTCAAGGAAAACAGAAACTGGGCTCAGGCTATGACAGAGCTCCAAAAAGACTTTGAAAATCAAATGAGGGAGATAGAAGAAAACTTGGGAAAAGAAATAAGAAAGATGCAGGAAAAGCATGAAAATGAAGTCAGCAGCTTAGTCTAGGAGATCCAAAAAAATGCTGAAGAAAATAACATGCTAAAAACCAGCATAGGTCAAATGGATAAAACAGTTCAAAAAATTATTGAGGAGAAGAATGCTTTAAAAAGCAGAATTGGCTAGATGGAAAAGGAGATAAGAATGCTCACTGAGAAAAACAAATCCTTCAGACAATGAATAGTACTGAGGGAGATTGCTAATTTTATGAGAAATCAGGACACAATACTTCAAAACCAAAAGAATGAAAAATTAGAAATGTGAAACATCTGATTGAAAAAACAAGTGATATGGAAAACAGATTTAGGAAAGATAATTTAAAAATTATTGGAATCCCTGAAAGTCATGATCAGGAAAAGAACCTTCACATCATTTTCAAAGAATTACTACAGGAAAAATGCCGTAATATCCCAGAAGCAGAGGGAAAAATAGAAATGGAGAGAATCCACTGATCTTCCTGAGAAAGAGATCCAAAAAAAAAAACCCAGGAATATTATAGCCAAGTTCCAGAACTCCCAAGTCAAAGATAAAATATTACAAGTAGCCAGAAGGACACAATTCAAATACTGTGGAGATGCAATCAGGATCACACAGGACTTAGCAGCAACTACATTATAAGCTTGTAGGGCTTGGAATATAATATTCCAGAAGGCAAAGAAGCTTAGAATGAAACTGAGAATCAACTACCCAGAAAAAATGAATGTCCTCTTCCAGGGAAAATAATGGACTCTCAATGAACCAGGGGAATTTCAAATGTTCCTGTTGGAATGGCCAGAGATGAACAGAAGGTTTGATCTTCAAATACAGGACTCAGGTGAAGCATAGAGAGTGGAGGAAAAGGGAAAAATAGGAGGGACTTAATGATGATGAACTGCACATATTCCTATATAGAAAAATGATACTGATAATACTCATATGAACATTCCCATTTAATAGAGCAGGTAGGAGGAGCTTTTATAGATGAAGCACAGGAGAGAGCTGAGTTTGTGGTGTAAAAATGGAGTCAATAGATAAAAGGTTAATGTAATGGGAGAAAGAAAAAGGAGAGGAGGAATAGGCTAAGATATTTCATATAATAAGATTTTTCTTTATTACCATGAGGTATTGCAATGACATGGAAGTGTGGAAGGGGGGAAGGCAAGGAGGAATGAGGGTATCGTCACTTTCATTAGAGGTGGCTAGGAGAGAAAACAACACATATACTCAATGGGGTATAGACATCTGGAGTAAGAAGGAGAGAAGGGCGACAGGGGGAAGGGGGGGTTATGTGAATGATGGAGGAGAGAGGATGGATCATGGGGGGAGAGTGGTCAGATATAACACATTTTCTTTTTTACTTCTTGCAAGGGCTGGGATTGGATAGCTTGTCCAGGACCACAGGGCCGGGTGGATGCTGGGCCTAAGGGGTGGTATGTGGGCTCGGGCCCTCTTGGCCTCAGGGCCAGAGATCTGTCTGCTGTGTCACTCAGCTGCCCTACAGCAGAGTCAGAGTGAAAGGAGAGAGAAAATATAATACATGGTAGTGGAGAAATATGAATGGAGGGCGCTGCAATCAGCAATGACAGCAGTAGAAAAATATAGAAGTAACTTTTGTGATGGACTTATCATAAAGAATGTGATCTACCTGCGACAGAGCTGGTGGTGTTGGAACACAGACTGAAGCACATTTTTATTATTATTATTATTATTATTATTATTATCATTATTTTTTGGGGGGGGTTGAAGGGCAAATGGGGCTGGATGGCCTGCCTAGGGTTGCATAGCTGGATGATTGTTGGGTGTCTGAGGCCAGATTTGGTCTCGGGTGCTCCTGGCTTAAGGGCCAGTGCTCTGTCCTCTGTCCTCCACCTGGCCATCCCTACTATTATTATTACTATTACTATTACTATTACTATTACTATTACTATTACTATTACTATTACTATTACTATTACTATTACTATTATTATTGTTGTTGTTGTTGTTATTATTATTACTATTACTATTACTATTACTATTATTATTACTATTTTATTTTATTTTGGGTCTTTTCTTTTATTGGTTTTTACAGGGCAATCGGGTTGTGGTGGCTTGCATGGGGTCACACAGCTGGGTGATTTTTGGGTGTGTGGAGCCGGATTTAGGCTTGGGTGCTCCTGGCTCCAGGGCTGGTGCTCCATCCACTGTACCACCTGACCATACCTAAAATTATTACTATTTTTAAAATTTTTTGTTGTTTTAATTTTTAATTTTTTCCCTCCTCTTTTTTTTTATCATTCATGTGGGTCTATATTTTTGGGGGGGAAAGAGTATTAGGTTTATTCTTAAACAAGAATATTTTAATAATGTATAAAAAACATTATTTGTACAAAATAAGAATAAACACAAAAAAACTTGAAAAAAAAGAAAAATAATAAAGGTTCTATGTAGACCAAAAAAAAAAAGAAAATGAAAAAGAAAAATCTGATGGACTTAACTCCAACCAAATATATTTGCTTTAGAAAAATTGCCAAAAATATTATTAAATGATATTATGACTTATTTCCTTCTCGCAATTTTGCATTTGAGAACTTTTCAAAGCAATAATAAGTTAATCACTCCACTGACTAATTCTGAGGTACATTAATTTTATAGGGTAACTGAGTATTATTTTAAGTACATTGTTTATGGATTTGCAAAATATACATGTATTCTTTATATAATTCACAAGTTGTCTTGCTCATCAATGCAAGCTCCTTGAGGGAAGGGACAATTTTTTCCTTTCTTCATAGCCACAAAATTTAACTCATAGTCTGCAATTTATTTTAGCATGCAATATGAGTCTCATTTATATCTATCTATCTATCTATCTATTTATCTATCTATCTATCTATCTATCTATCTAAATATATATATATATACATGTATATATGCATATGTATGTCTCTGAACAATTTTTAAATAACTTATCAAATGATTCTTGCTATCCTAAATATTTTGCAATCTTAGTTTATCTAAAAATACTCTAATTTATGTCTTTGATACTAATTCAAATTCTTTTTTTCAATTTTCCTGTTTGACATCAGATAATTTTGATGAGTATTACTACATGATAGTCATGTAAATCATCCTTAGAATGATACTATATTTTTTATAATTTTTAAATCAAATATATATGTGTGTGTGTCTGTGTGTGTGTGTGTGTGGATAATGGAAATACAAAATAGTTTGGTGTAAATAATGCTGAATTTGGAGTAAAGAGAGATGTGGTTTTGAAATCTTCCTCTTCTAGTATATATGTGACCATGGAAACTTTCTATATCTTCTCTGTCTTGTTTAATGCATATAGATAGATAGATAGATAGATAGATAGATAGATAGATAGATAGATAGATAATATGATATAGAAATAATAATTGCATCTATCAGTGTAGACATATTAAAGAAATGATCAAAATAAGTGTTTTACAAATGTTAAATCACAAAAGAATTTTCAAGTTTTCAATATCCTTTGCACAGTAAATTTTTAGACATTTTATGGTTTTATTTTAATTAAACATATTGAAGTTATAGGAAAACATCACAGGAAGAGCATGAATTCTTCTTTTTTAATTTTAGGCAATGAGGTTAAGTGACTTGCCCAAGGTCACACAACTATGCAATTATTAACTGTCTGAGACCAGCTTTGAACTTAGGTACTCCTGACTCCAGGGCTGGTGCTCTATCCATTGTGCCACCTAGCTGCCCCTAAGTACATACTTTCAAACTGGTGTAATATTTTGACCTATCACACTAAATTCTAGTTTCAATATTACATTAAGATGCTTTGCTATTTTTTTAAATGTATATAATTTAATGCCTTTTTCTCCTTGAGAATAATGCTTTTGATTGTTCTAGGATAGTTCATAGGTCTTGTAAGTAAAATCTGAAAAGGTTTTTTTTAACCTGTCATTTAGAATCAAATTTTAAATAATAGTTTTGTTCATTAGTTTGGTCAAATTATTGGAAAAGGCAGAGATAATGAATTTGAAATGCTATCATATACATTCTACTTTTTAAAAAATAAAAACTTTTAAATGAATGAAATGTGTTATACCGAGGAATTGATTATTATATTCTCAAACCTACATTAAACTCTGCTGGAGCTAACATTACTTCAATCATTCATGTCTCAATTTAAAAAAAATACTAAATATATGTGTATATATATATATATATATATATATATATATATAGAGTCTAAAAGTTCAAAATGCATAAAATATACACCATGACAAGAAAAATCACCAAAGAACTCTAAAAATTAATTGAGTATGGTATTTATTTTATCTTTATGTGACATTTTATCTATTATGTTAACATTATGAAAATGCAACAATGGATCTGTCATATTATTTCTGTGGTACTTCCACATAATAATAATATAGATTGCACATAGTACTGTACAAACCTCATCCATGTTCTCCAAAATGTTAACCCTGTGGACCCAACATAATGGAATCCTGGTCTATTTTCTCTTGACATCCTGAAGATGTCAATGCAACATTTACAATATAAATTGATTATTACTCATTATTGTTTTATTGCTAGCCTTCCTTTCTACTAGTATTTCCTCCACCTAGGTGTTTTATCAGTAGACTCTTACAATCTTCCCCATCCCCCATCAATTTACTGCAAATTTTCAAATCCTTGCTTACATTTCCTCCACTGGAGCTCCATTCAATTATGAGATTCCATGAGTCTACAGTACTATTCTACCTCAATGTTAGAACAACTATGAATTTTACTCTATGAGCATGTGCTGGTGCATGTAGGTGAGATCTCCTGGCTTGAATCTAACCAAATTTAGGAAACTATTGAGGTAAATTAATGAAAACACTCTGTAATATTGATACTTGAAGGATGAATGGATATAATAACATTCATTGGGCAGGACTTTACAGAACAGCCTGAGGCCAGGACAAAGGAAATTTTAATTCTGGATGATGAGCTTATTTTGAAGGAATGAGACATGTAACAGCCCTATATTAGAAATCTATTACCATTTTGGAAGAAACTTTTCACCTTCAGCTCACTACTTTCTAATTGAATGGCCCTAGATCTGAAAAGCTCCTCATCTTCTTTGGGGTCCTCCATCAACTGATGCTACTTATTTACAAGGAAGTGGCTGAAAACAATGAAATATCTAAGGAATTTGTTTAAATCCTTGTTAAAATCTGTTTAAATTCCTCATAAGAAGTTAGCATTTACTTACTATAGTTATAATAATCAGCAATGTTGCCAAATTAACTTTATATGGAAAATTTAAAAATTCACTTGGCTCTAGTAAGATGCAACCAACCAGACAATCCTTGAAAGATGTGGGGATGGGGGGGAGAGGAAAGTGGAGATGAGGAAGGAAGTATGGAAGTCAGTATTCACTGAGTCACATAGAGGTGAGAAAGAAGCAGGACCACGGGAAAAACACTGGGCCCTATGAGAGGACAAGATATTCATATTGCAGGCACACTGGATAATACCTTGGTAGGAGTTGCAATAACAGAAGATAGCAGAAGATAGATATGTTCCAAGTTATAAGTACTTGCAATTAGTCTTCCATACTCTCTTTTTATTGTTGTTTTTGAAGTCAAATAATCATTTTTATGAAATTAAATAAAACATTTATCTTTTATTTTTTTCCCAGATCAGTTTTTGATGACAGTAGTTATATTTTCTTCTGTTTTTTTTCAAGGTTTTGACACATTTCTTCCTGTCATATGCAATCACTTTTTTCTATGTGGTCCATTCTAATTTTCATGACGTCCCTTACTTGGACAAGTTTTCTATATTTTGTTTTATGTCATTCATTCTTCAAATTCTTTCATTTGGAACTCTAATTAATTTATCGTTTATTTTTAAATGCTATTGATCATATGGTCAAGGCATTTTTTTCCTGAAATGTTGTTTACTGTAATTATACAATTTCCTGACTCTTCTGCATTCACCTTTTGGTTTTTTTCTTTACCCAAAATATTTCTTCATAATACTTAACATATTTTTTCTATAAGTATGTCCTATTTCATTTCAATATTTTTATTTTTGTACCAGAGATGGCTCTTCCCTATCCTGTTTTATTTATTTTTGACCACCTGTCATGGACTTACACATATTCTAATATTTTTGGATTCATAGTGCTGGTAAATTTCAGTGTCCCTTGTTAGAGATCCATGGATAACAGTCCCTGGTCTAGACCCTGCTATAAACTCTTGTCCCTTCCAGCTTCTTCATGGACATGTGTAGTTTTGAGATCCTGTACATGCTATCTGAGCTCATGCTAATTTTTTTTAAGGAAAACATGTCCCAGTGTTCCTGGATTTTAGTTGTCATTTTTATGCAATCTATTGCTAGATTATAGAGCTTACTTATGTTTTTTCTTGGATTTCTATACCATTATTAGATCTGGTGTATTTTAAAATATCTGTTTGAATATGGGGGGGGTCTAGTCTACATTGTGATATTTTATGAAATTATTTTATTTGCATAAATCTTTGTAACTGTTATATAATCCTTTGTTGTCATCTATGTAGAAATTGTGTTGAGAAAGAGTGAACAAAGTTCTTTTTGTTTCGGGAATATTCTTTGATCAATATGAAAAAGATGATAAGTGATGAAGACAAGATCATTATATTCCATCCTTCTGGGATACATTCTTGGTTTTAGATTTATGTATATCTTTCAGTAACAACAATGGCAAAAACTACCAACAACAAAAAATTCTTAACTTTTGTTTCTGGTTAGAGACTTTTGTTTCTGGTTTTGTTTCTGGTTCTCATGTGTTCTGCTTCTAAATGAAGCTTTACATTTTCTCTTCTTTACTAAAAATGTCTAGAATTCTTTTCACCACACATCATTTCCAGTACCCTAACACCTTCATCACCTTTCATCAATATTTTTTCTAATTTGTCAGTATTCTTCTTACAATACAATGCCATGAATCACACATATATATGTATGTGTATGTATGTATGTATACATACACACACATATACATATTCTGCTCATGGAAGTCTGCAGTAACACTGTCACTTTCCTCCTTCTGTACATTATGCCTCTTTCAATATAGCTTTATATTCCATTAGCTTGCACTTTCACTTAACTTTACTGCCTAAGGTAAACTTAGCCCTGGTTGAATGATTCTACAAATCAATAGTAGTACCCACTTTACTGCAATATTACTCTAACTCAGTTATAAGGTGACTAGGAGACTGCAGATAAGAAATAAACAATAGAGTCTGCCCATAATGAATTGGTTTTGAACATAATAAATTTGTTACCCAAGCATGAAAATAATTTAAACTACTTAGGGTCCTTGGGCACAGATTCCTTCCTATATGGAGCTGATGGGAATAAAGACAGATTTTTCATCATTAGTCAGACAAAAAATATATGCTTATTAAGCATCTATGTGCCAGATATGGTGTTAAGTGCTGAGGACTAAGAAGAAACAAAAGGTAGTCTCTTGCTTCAAAGAGATCACAGTTTAATAGAGAGTAAAGGAACAAATAAATATGTTCAAAGAAGTTATATGTATGATAAATAGGAAATTAATAAGAGGGAGGGAGGAAATGGATTAGAATTAAGAAGGAGTTGGAAAGTTTATTTTACAAGATGAAATTTTAACACTCCCTGGATGTTGCCAATATTGTGAAAAGAAGCTAGAAAGTTCTCAGATTTATCTAATCTCCCTGAGAAACAGCTTTAAAGGAAACCTCTAAATAGACCTTAAAGCTAAAGAATCCACAAGAAAGTAAGAGTGAAAAAATTTTTCATCTCAAGATATCTTGAAAGAACTTCAGGAAAAATCTGTTTCATGTGGTTTAGGGGGAGAGCAACTTACATGGGTGGCAAAACTAGGAAGTCAGCAGGAGACTTTTAACCTCAGCTCAGCTGAATAACAAAAACACTTGACTCCCAGCTCAGCAGATTAGCTGTACAGCAGGCTAGCTGTGAGGAGGACCCCAGACCCAGTGTGGAAGACAACTGATGTCTAGAACACTGGATCCACTGGCTCTGGGTTACCCTAAAACTGAAAACAATGCATGAATACCATAGGGTTCAGTGTGGAAAGGCAGAAATTAGACCATAAAGAGTCCAAGCACAAAATGTTTGGGATTGTACCACTTCTCTCCTCATTTTCAAAATGAGCAAAAAAACCCCAAACAAACAAAAAACACAAACCAAAGAAAATTACTATGGTAAAAGAGATCAAAACACCATCTCCGAAAAGGAAAGCAGTGACAAAGCATCCACACTTGACGCCTCAAAGAGGATTATAAATTGGTCTCAAATCAAAAATGTCATCTTGAAAGAGGGGAAGATAGGTGGAAGAAAAATTAAGAAAGAAAAATGAGTCATCCAGGAGAATTATGAAAAATTAGAAAAGGAGAAGTAAAAAATCACTGCAGAAAATACTTTTAAAAGTAGAATTGATCAAAGAGAAAAATAAAACTACTTTAAAAGTAAATCTGACCAGTTGGAAAAAATCCACAAAAATATAACTGAAGAAAATAAAAGCTTAAAAATTGTAAAGTTTTAACAAATTTCTCTGTAAGATGTCAAAAGTCCATGAAACAAAACCAAAAGACTTGGAAAATATAAGAAAATTTAAAGTAAATTTTAACAAAAACAACCAACATGGAACATTGATCTGAGAGATAATTTATGAATAACTAATTTGCCTAAAAACCATGATGAAAAAGAGCCTACACAATATTTTTACAGGAAATTATCAAAACTGTGATTAATATCTCAGAAAAAGAGGATAAAATAGTCATTGAAAGAATTAATTGAATACCTCTAAAAAGTGATCCCAGAATAAAATTTCCAAGTAATATGGTAGCTAAATTTCAGAATTCTCAGATAAAGGAAAAAATACTGCAAAAAGAAACTATTTGAATACCAATGAATCAGGATTACACATGACTTAGCAGCTTCAACATTAAAGGATTGTAGTTCTGAAATATGATAATCCAGAGGGCAAAGGAACTTTAATTCAACCAAGAATCAAATACCTTGAAAGGTTCAGCATATTCTTCTGGGGAAAAGACATATATTTAGCAAAATAGAGAATTTTCAGATTTACCTGATAAAAAGACCAGAACTGAGCAGAAAATTTCATATTCAAATACAACACTCAAGAGATACATGAAAAATTAAAAGAAAAGCAAAACAATATGTCAATAAGACAAACTCTTTACATACCAAAAAGAGAAGAAAATACTTATAACTCTTGAAAATTGTATTTTTATTAGCATAGTTGAAAGGTATATGCTTAGATAGAGGATACTGATTATTATGTTATAATATTGGCAATTTGAAAATTGTATTCCTTTTAGGATAATTAAAAGGAATGTTCTTAGACAGATGGTGTGAGAATAAGACAAGTATAGATCAGTTATGACATGAGAAAAAGGATTATGTGGGAAGAAGAAGACTGAGATAGAAGAGGATATATAGTATGTTGTGCAGAGAGACAAAGTACCTATTACAGTTAGAAGAAAGAAAGAAGGGTGTCAACACTGACTGAATTTTATTCTCAACAGATCTGGTTCTAAGAGGAGAATCACAAACATTCCCGATTTAATTTAGAAATTTATCCTACCCTACAGGGAATTAGGAGAGAAAAGGGGGTGGGGTGGGAAGATTGATCAGATTGAAGGAAACAACTGTCAGAAGTAAAAGTGAGAAGGGATTAGAAAAAGGAGAATAAAAAGTACAATCAGGGAGAAGATAAGATGGAGGGAAATAAAAAATTAGTAATTGTAATTGTAAATATAAATTAGCATTTGTAACTTTAAATATAAATGTAAATATAAAATGTAAAAAATAAATAAAATTATGACCCTCCCATACAATGGAAGTAGATAGCAGAGTGGATTAAAACTCAGAATCTTACAATAGGGTGTTTATAAGAAAAACATTTGAAGCATAGAAATACACACAGAGTAAAGACAAAAGGCTGGAGTAAAATATATTGAGCTTCAACATAAGTGAAAAAACAAGGATAAAATTAATTAAAAAGGGTAAGAAAGGAAACTTCCTAAAATGTGCTATAGATAATAAAATATTAGTACCAAATATATATGTACTAAGTTGTATGACATCCATAAATGAAACTAAATGAATTACAGGAAGGCATAGACAGCAAAACTATACTAGTTGGGGAAAACTTTCCTCTTTCAGATTTTGGTAAATCTAATCACAAAATAAACAAGAAGGAAACTAAGGAGATGAATAGAATTTTAGAAAAGTTAAAGATGATATACCTCTGGAGAAAACTGAATGGGAATAGAAAGAAACATGCCTTTTTCCTCGGGGTTACCTGATACCCCTCAGTCAAATGCAGAAAGGCATAAATACTAAAAGCATCTTATTCAGACCATGATGCTATAAAAATTGTTTGTAATAATGGACCATCAAAGATTTACAATTTGCAATTCCAATTTACAATTGGAAAATACATAACATAATTTTAAAGAATAACTGGGTTAATCAATCCATAAATCATAGAAATAATCAAAAATTTCATCCAAGACAATGACAAGACTGAGACATCAAACTCAAACTTTTGAGTTATAGTCAAAGCAGTTTTTAGGGGAAATTTGACATCACTAAATGCTAACATGAGTAAAATAAAGAGGAGATCAATGATCATTGTGCAAGCAACTACAAAAACTAGGGAAAGAACAGATTAAAAATTCCCAATTAAATACCAAATGAGAAATTCTGAAAATCAAAGTAGAGATTAATAAAATTGAAAAAAAAAGAAAACTATCAAACCAATAAATAAAGCTAAGTGTTGGTTTTAGGGGAAAAAATCAGTAAAACAGACAAACTTTTGACTAATTCAATTTTTTTTTTAAAAAAGGAAAGAACAGAGGCGGCTAGGTGATGCAGTGGAAAGAGCACTGGCCTTGGAGTCAGGAGTATCTGAGTTCAAATCTGGCCTCAGACACTTACTAATTACCTAACTGCATGGCCTTTGGCAAGCCACTTCACCCCATTGCCTTGCAAAACCTAAAAAAGGGCAAGAACACCATTATATTACCAGTAACAATGTGACCAAAAATGAGGAAGAAATTAAAGTAATAATTCAGAAATATTTTCAAAATTGTATCACAATAAAACTGACAATCTAAGTGATTTGGATGAATATTTACAAACTATTATTTGTCCAGAAAAACAGAAGAGGGAACAAAATATTTAAATCACTAATTCAGAATAATAAATTGAATAAGCTATCTGTGAACTACCAATGAAAAAATAGCCAGGGTAGGATGAATTACAAATGAATTCTACAAAATATTTAAAGAACAACTAATTCCAATCCTGTATAAACTAACTGAAAAATTATATTAGAAATGTTAGCTAAAAAAATTATATTAGAAATGTTAGCTAAAATGTTAGATAAAAAATAAGTTATTAGAATAGGAATGAGGAAACAAAATTCTCACTCTTTGAAGATGGTATGATGGTATACTTAGAGAATCCTAGAAAATTCACCTGAGAGATACTTGAAACATTTAACAATTTTAGTAAAATAATAGCTGTAAAATGAATCCAATAACATTTCTATATATTGGCAACAAAGCCCAACAAGAGATAGAAAGAGAAATTCCATTTAAAATAGTTGTAGAAAACATAAAGTATTTGGGAGTATACATGCCAAGAGAATCCAAGAAACTATATGAAAGCAATTGTAAAACACTTTTCATACAAAAAAAAGTCAGATCTAAAAAACTGGAATAATGTCAATTTCTCATGGGGTGGTCAAGCTAATATAATAAAAGTGACAATTTAACCTAAGTTAAGTTACTTATTTAGCACCATACCACTCAAGCTATCAAAAATTATTTTATAGAGCTAGAAAAAAATGGTAAGAAAATTCATCTGGAGGAACAAAATGTCAACAATATCAAGGATATTAATTTTTTAAAAATCAAAGAAAGGTGGTCTAACTATACCAGAGTTAAAATTATATTCTAAAGTGGCAGTTTTCTAAACTCTCTGGTACTGGTTAAGAATTAGAAAAAATAGATCAGTGGAGTGGATGACTATAGTCATATTACAGGTTCAAAAGTAGTTAATGACTATAGTATCGTTATCTGTTTGATAAACACCAAGACTAACTTCTAGGCTAAGAACTCATTATTTGAGTTCTTTTGAGAAAACTAGAAAATAATATGGCAGAAACTAGGCATAGACTCATATCTCACAACCTGTACCAAGATAAGGTTAGTATGGGCACAAGTTTTAGACATATAAGGATGACATCTTTAGTCAATTAGACAATAAAGAACACTTTATCTGTCAGATCTACGGAGAAGGAAGCAGTTAAGGACCAAATTGGAGATAAAGAAAATTATAAAATGCAAAATAGATAATTGATTACATTAAATTAGAAACATTTTGTACAAATAAAAATAATGCAACCAAGCTCAACAGGAAGGCAGGAAGGTAGCAAACAATTTCAACCGTGTTTCTAATATAGAACTAATTTCCAAAATATATAGAGAACTGAGTCAAATTTATAAGAATACAAGTCATTTCCCAATTGATAAATGGTCAAAGAAATAAATAGGCAAGTTTCAGATGAAGAAACTAAAGCTCTCTAACTTCATATAAAAAACCTAAATTATTATTGATTAAAGAAATATAAATTAAAATAACTCTGAGGTACCACCTCACCCCTATCAGATTGGCTAAAATGAACAAAAAAGAAAATGATCAATATTGGAGAGTATGTGGAAAAAACTGAAACACTAGTGAACTCTTGGTGCAGTTGTGTACACAACTAATTATTTTGGAATGTAATTTGAAGCTATTCTCAAAGGGTAATAAACTGTGCATAACCCTTGATCCAACAATGCCTTTACTAGATCCATATCCTAAAGAGATCATAACAAAGAGGGAAAGACCTGCATGTACAAAAAATATTTATGGCAGCTTTTTTCTGTAGTGGCAAAAAATTGGAAATTGAGGTTATATTCATCAATTAGGGACTAGCTGAAGAAATTATGGTATATGAACTGTTAAAAAAAATCACGACTGGGAAGACTTCAGAAAAGCATGTAAAGACTTGCATGAACTTATGCTGAGTAAAGTGAGAAGAACCAGGAGAATATTGCACACCTTAACAGGAACATTTTTGTTTTATTAACTATGGAAATTCAGCTCCTCTCACTAGTTCAGCAATTTAACACACTTCCAAAAACTCATCATCGAAAATATTATCCACATCCAGAAAAAAAAAATGTGGATTCTAAATGCAAAGCACAATACACTATGCTCACTTTTTAAAACCTTCCTTTATATATTTCTCCCTCTTTCTTATGTTTTCCCCCTTTAGTTCTGATTCTTCTTTCAGAACATGAGAAATATGGAAATATGTTAAGCATATTCCATACATATACAACTGATATTAGATTATTCACTCTCTTGGGGAGGGGAGAGGGGAAGGAGATTGTTAGAAAAATATGGAACTCAAAAGCTTACAAAAAGATGAATATTGCATGTATATGGAAAAATAATTTTTAAAACTTCCTTTTTATTTTCTATTTCTTTCTTATGTCTTTCCTCTTTTATTTGGATTCTTCTTTCAAAACCTGACTTATATGAAAATATGTTAAGCATCACATGCATATACAGTCTATATTGGATTATTTACTTTCTTGGGCAGGGGGGAAGGAAAGCAGAGTGTTAAAAATTGTAGAACTCCAAAGCTTACAAAAAAGATGAGTATTGCATGTATTTGGAAAAATAAAATACAATCATTTTAAAAAATAAACACCCAGTGGACAAAAAGGAATGATGTTCTAATTGAGACTTAAAGGAAATCAAAAAAGTCAGAAAGCAGACATGAGGAGGGAGAGAATGAGGGACAGCAGAGAAAGTTAAACAGAGCTGAAAGATGGAGTGCTTTGTTCATGGAAAAACAAGGAGACCAGTGTCAGTGGATCAAAAATGAAACAGGCAAATAAGGTATAGGAAGACTAAAAAGGTAGGAGCGACTTAGACTATAAAGGCCTTTGAATGCCAAAGGATTTTGTATTTTTTTTCCCTTGAATGCAACAGAGATTCATTGGAGTTTATTGACAGGTATTGAGGAGTTATACCAAAACTGTAGTACCAGAGTTGAGAAGGGGAGCATAAATTGAAGGATGTTCCAAAAGTGAAGCTGACAGGCCTCAACAGTATATTAGATAGAACTGTTTAAGAGATAATGAGGTAAACACCATCCCAGCAAGGAATAACTTTCAATTTGGAGCTAAACAGAGTTATTCAAATAATGAAAATGCAAAAAAGAATGAATGGAAGCTCCAAGAATCGAAATTAAAGAGAAATTATTGTGAATCTTTTAGACTATACCTCATAAAGCTCTTTTAAATCCAGAGGATCAGTTGCCATTCTGTCAATTCTCCCAATTTACTTAAGAATCACAAAGTACTTTGGCTTTCTGAAGGAGAGCAGACACTATATAACACTTTGAGGTCCCAAAATCTACCAAGAAAATGTTAAGCCTGAAAAGCATCTGAACTTTAATAGTTTGGTTGAAACGTATTATGAAAGACACTGCTATACTTGGGGGCAATAAAATATGGATTTCAGTTCTGCCTCAGATTAATCTCTAATCCATAAAAGGGGCAATAAATAACTGAAGTACACATTCTATAAGTTTGTTATATGGAACAAATGAGATAAAGCATTTATAGCATATATTCTGTACTTATTATCCCCAACTCTAGATCAGTACTAAGAGGTTGAGTTTCCAGAGGACAGCTGCTGTGCTTCCCCTTAGGTTCTAGGTGTAGCCCTGAGGGACAAAAGGACATATTTTCTAGTGCTGTAGAGCTCACAAGCCTCAACCCATGTGGTTTGCTCCAAGTTGATCTACTGATATAAATTAGTTGATCAAGCATTGTGTTTATCATGCAATGGCACTAGAGTTATGCTAAAAGAATACAAAATGTGCTAACATTATCAATGTAATCACTCATTGCAATATTCCCAAAACACAGGAAAGCAACTTTTGAAATAAATTTTTAAATTTTAAGTGGAATATATCATATCACAGCAGAATTTCCTGAAAACATTTTTTAAATTAATATAAGGCTGCAACCAAACAAATTTCAATAGCTCACCAGTTAGGGAAAAATCATTTTTTCTGATGGTGAGTTCATTAATTTGTATTTAATTTCATCAACCAAAGACATATGTCCATAGAAAATAAACTTAAGATAATTATTCTTTCAGTTCAATCAAAATTATGTGCTCATGAGTTGAAATAAGCTTTGTGAAAAGATATTTTCAAATAGAAACTAAGTAAAAATCTCATTATGGATCAGCCTTAATAGAGGAATACTTGCAGTCTATTTTTATAGAAAACAATAACTTTAAGCCCCAATTAAGTGAAATGTTATTCCTATTAAATAGAATTCTGTTGTTCTCAACAGAAAATTTGTATCCTAAAAAAATCATCAGTTGGTATAGTTATATTTTGAATTTCACAAATAAAAATTTAACATAAATTTATTTTCTCTCTTCATTATTACCTTTTGGTCTGAACAGCCTAAATATTTACTCTGTGGCCCTTAATAGAAAAAGTTTGACAACTTTTGAAAACATTATTTCACAAATTTGTTAATAACTTATAGTTATTTTAATAACTCAGTTCATATGTGTTAACCATTTATTTATTTCGAAATAGCTTTGATCTCAAATCTTTCTATAAATTATATATTTTGATATCACACTCTAATTAGAAATTTTGATACAAACATATTTCCTCAATCAATTCCTCAATTTCCGTTTTTATCCCAAATGCATTAATTATCATTATGAGAAGCTTCTTGATTCATATCATAATTTTTTTGTTTTACTTTTTATAATTACTTTTGTTCTTTCTTTAAGAAAGCATTAATTATTCATAATTGTGAAAAGTATATTATTATGAATTTTATTATTTTCTGTTGTGATTTTTAATATTTAGGTTTTTGAGATGAATGTTTCTGATTCCTTACCCAGCTTGTTCCACTAATTTACTTTTTATTTTGTTTTTAACTCAGGAACAAATAGTTTTGATGAATATTTTTTAATATATTTTGAAGTCTCTAAGTGCTATTCTCACTTTATTTCTGCCTTCAACAATCTTTCCTTTGACATTTAAGTCATATATTTTCCCCCAAATGAATTTAGCAAATATTTTAATGCTTTTTGTAAAGTACTGATTTGATAATTTGATTACATAGCATCAAATCTCTAAATTTTGTAAAATTACAAGAGTACAATTATGTCCACTGAATATTCCTTCTGCTCTTTAAAGTGATTTTTGTTTATTTACAGATGATTTTGTAACTGAATGCAAATATTGAATATCTTTGGAAGAAAGATTCCCGAATATCTTATGCATTTGCAATTATTTTGAACAGGATTCCATTTTGCTACTATGAGTTACTATGAGTTCATTATTTAGGCATTCTTCACTAAATTAGTAATTATTCCCATTAGTCTCTATCCTGAGCCAATTTTAATTGTTTTTTTTTCTGATTAAGTATATTTTGTCTTCTCTTTACCTGTTTATATGACCTTATTTTTTATATTATTAGCATTTTTAGAAACATATCAAATAACAGGAAAGGCAGACAACCTTGTCTTACTTCTATAATTATTATTTTCTATTATTTTCCCAATGTACATGATTCTTATTTTTATTTTAGATAGATCCCACTGTACCTATGTAGATTTTGTTTTGTTTTACCATAAAATAATGAGTGGTATGTAATATTTTGACATTGATATAGTATAGTATAGATTTCAATTTTTTTTAAAAGATTCAGTGTTTTTCTAATTTTCTAATGTTTTTCTTAATATGAAACTGATATGATCATGATGAAAGTCTTTTGGAAATAATTGCATTTCTTTTCCAATGTTTTATTTAGAGTATTTAAATATGTACATATATATATATATATAATTTATATTGACCTATAATTTCTCTTTTACTTCATTTTTCCCCTGATTTCTGTATTCTGACCATAGCTGTCTCATACAAAAATTTTGTAGATTATTTTATCTTTTATTTTTTGAAAACAATTTGTTTAGTATTTTTAAATATTCTTTAAAGTTATTATCATTTAATTATTATATTTTTAAAATTTATTTTTATTAAAGATATTATTTGAGTTTTACAATTTTCCCCCAATCTTGCTTCCCTCCCCCCCCAAAAGAAAGCACTCTGTCAGTCTTTACTTTGTTTCCATGTTGTACCTTGACCCAGATTGGGTGTGATGAGAGAGAAATCATATCCTTAAAGAGAAGAGAAGTCTAAGAGGTACCAAGAACAGACAATAAGCTATCTGGTTTTTTTCTAAATTAAATGGAATAGTACTTGCACTTTGTTCAAACTCCACAGCTCCTTTTCTGGATACAGATGGTACTCTCCTTTGCAGACAGCCCAAAATTGTTCCCGATTGTTGCACTGATAGAATGAGCAAGTCCTTCAAGGTTGAATATCACTCCCATGTTGCTGTTAGGGTGCACAGTGTTTTTCTGGTTTTGCTCATCTCACTCAGCATCAGTTCATGCAAATCCCTCCAAGTTTCCCTGAAATCCAGTCCCTCCTGGTTTCTAATAGAACAATAGTGTTCCATGTTTGCTAAGCCATTCCCCAATTGAAGAACATTTACTGAATTTCCAATTCTTTGCCACCACAAACAGGGCTGCTATAAATATTTTTGTAGAAGTAATGTTTTTACCCTTTTTCCTCATCTCTTCAGTGTATAGACCCAGTAGTGGTATTGCTGGGTCAAAGGGTATGCACAGTTTTGTTGCCCTTTGGGCATAGTTCCAAATAGCTCTCCAGAAGAGTTGGATGAGTTCACAGCTCCACCAACAGTGTAATAGTGTCCCAGATTTCCCACATCCCTTCCAGCAATGATCATTATCCTTCCTGGTCATACTGGCCAATCTGAGAGGTGTGAGGTGGTACCTCAGAGAAGCTTTAATTTGCAGTTCTCTAATAATTAATCATTTAATTATTATTAATTATTTTTCTTTAAAAGTTGGAAAAAGTACTCTTACAAATCCATATGGACTAGGAGATTCTTTTGCCTAACTCTCCTTCACTTTGTATGTTCTTCTATATATAATTGCAAGATTTCTCTTTGATGCTCTGTTGAATATTTTTTATTTTCTAATAAATTTATTTTATTGTGATCTTATTTCATTGGCACCTAAATGTGAATATTAAATTTTGATAATTTAGCTAGTTGTGATTTTAAATTCCCCATTTTTTATTTTGTTAAATGCCAATCTCATCTGTATAAATTTCTATTGGAAGTAATGTATGCTTGATAAAAGAATGTTAGAGTGATTTGGAATAGTCATCCATAATTTCTTCTGATGAAAAATACATTCTTGAAAGGGACATAGATTTGACAAAGAAAGAAAAAAAAGTGAACAAAGAATGCTGATTATTTTAGTTAATAAAATGGAAACTTTTATAAGGTATGATATGGTTTTGCCTTTTTTTTATATCCTCAGAACCTAGCCAAATGATTGGTATATCATAATTATCTAATAAAGGTTTCTCGACTAGCTTTACTATGAATTAGTTTTAAAAATTTGTAAACTAATAAATATAAATTCATATTCATTAAACCCTAAGGATTTTAGCATATTGTCAATATTTAAATTTTTGAAAAAGATAAAATTTTATATTCATATGACCACAATACTCTATATCTAAATACATGAAAAGCATATTGCTTGCATTACATTATGCAATGACTTTCTTGAAACAATGAGTATTAGAAAAATAATATACTAAATATAACATTTAATCTATTTTGACAATGACCTAATAGTCTCTGAAAACACATTATGTCAAGTTACTTTTAAAAAAGTGTTTCCCTTGATCATTACTGTACATTGGAAAGTATAAATTTTATTAAAGACTGATTATCTCATTTTTATATATATAAGAAAACTAAAGCCTTAGGGCATAAATTGACTTACCAAACCTTGGACATAGAATCAGAATAACAAAAGGACCAAGCTGAAAAGGACATTTTTAGACTGATCCAACCCAAACCTGGGCTAACTAGGTACTATAGTTAGTGAGGCCTAGAGTCAGGATTAATTTGACCTTAGATATTTACTTCTTGGGTGACCCTGGGCAAGTCATTTAACTAGGTTTTCCTTACCTCTAAAATGAGCTGGAGAAGGAAACAGCAAACCACTCCAAAATCTTTCCTAACAAAACCCAAATGAGGCTGTTAGACACTGAAAATGATTGAACAAAACAACAAAAACCCAAGTCTTAAAAAAAGAATTCACTCTGCACTGTACCCCATATGTGACAGCTTTCCTTTTTGTGAAGATCACGAGGGAGAAGACGGTTAGGAATTTACTAATTCATAAGGCAACACATTCTATTTTTAAGATCACTGCCTCTTACATTCACCCCCCACCACTGACAACCACTACCTCCCTGCTTCACTCATCTAAATTTAATTCTTTGCGATTTCTATCCTTACTTAGTTACCCTACATCTCAACTAGGTACATAAATCTTCCCATCAACATTAATTAAAACACTTCTTTAATGAAAGACTAAAAATAGCATCACTGTGACCACATATTGACCTGTGATGAAGTGATGATTGGTCAATTGGACTGTTACTATCACTTAATTTGAAATTTTCTTTATTTAACAAATATAGTAGTTATCTAAGATTACATTGCATACAAATGAAATTGACCTATTATAAACTGGGAATATTACAAGCATTATTAAAAGGAAAAAATTTTGATTAGAAATAGATGATATGGGGGGGGATCCAAGATGGCGACAAGTGTCTAAGACACTCTCTCATAAAACACATAAGCTAAGGACTCTAAATTTTCGAGAGACAGAACCCACAGCCGGACCAAGTGAGGCTGTTTTCCCTACTCAAGGTAACCTGGAAAAGAGCAGAAAGGCTCTGCTCCCCGGGAGTCAGAGGGCCAGCCCACCAGAAGGGTGGCCTACCAGAGTGAAAGAACTTCAGCCACCCAGAGGCAGCCCCAGGGTGCTGGGAGCCCCAGCTCAAAGCAGCAGGGGAGTCTCCTAAACTGCACTCGGGGGACCACCAGGCACAAAGTGGGGGAACAGCGGGGGGACCTCTGCCAGAGCGAGCACGTAGAGTCCTGCCCTCAGGGCACACAGTAAGCAACATGGTCTTTCTGCAGCCCAGATTCAGGAAACAGAAGCAGGCAGAGCTGGTAAGCAGGAGCCCCCAGGGCATGAGCCCATTGAACCTAGTGAGGGAAGTAAAGAGAGAGAGACTGCAGAGCTCTGTCCTCTGCCCCTGGAACAGGACTCTAGGGCTCTGACCACATTCAGATCCTGATTGCAGTCTAGGCCCCCCCATAGAACAGCAGGGCCCCCCCACCTCAACCCTGTGGCAGAGGGGGGCGCATATGGTCATTCACAGACCAGGAAGGAGGACAGAGCCTCACACACTGAGATTCTTGTAGGAGTGTCACAAAATATCAGGAAGTACCCCAAAACCAGGTTCAGGCTGGGAAAATGAGCAAGCAGAGAAAAAAGAGGAAAACCATTGAGAAATATTTTGCAAATGAGCCCAAGAAGGATCAAAATACTCAGTCTGAAGATGAGGAAGCACAAGCTCCTGCATCTAAAGACTCCAAGAAAAGCAGAAATTGGGCTCAGGCTATGACAGAGCTCAAAAAAAGACTTTGAAAATCAAATGAGGGAGTTTGAAGAAAAACTGCGAAAAGAAAGGAGAGAGATGCAGGAAAAACATGAAAATGAAGTCAGCAGCTTAGTCAAGGAAATCAAAAAAATGCTGAAGAAAACAGCATGCTAAAAACCAGCTTAGGTCAAATGGATAAAACAGTTCAAAAAGTTATTGAGGAGAAGAATGCCTTAAAAACCAAAATTGGCCAGATGGAAAAAGAGATAAGAAAACTCTCTGAGGAGAACAAATCCTTCAGACAAAGAATAGAATTCAGGGAGATTGATGAATTTACCAGAAATCAGGAATCAATACTTCAAAACCAAAAAAATGAAAAATTAGAAGAAAATATGAAATATCTCATTGAAAAACCAATTGATATGGAAAACAGACTTAGGAAAGATAATTTAAAAATTATTGGAATACCTGAAAGTCATGATCAGGAAAAGAGCCTTGACATCATTTTCAAAGAAATACTACAGGAAAATTGCCCTGATATCCTGGAAGCAGAGGACAAAAATAGAAATGGAGAGAATCCACCAATCCTCCCTGAGAAAGAGATCCCAAAAAACCAACCCCTAGGAATATTACAGCCAAGTTCCAGAACTCCCAAGTCAAAAAGAAAATATTACAAGCAGTCAGAAGGACACAGTTCAAATATCGTGGAGCTACAATCAGGATCACACAGGACTTAGCAGCAACTACACTGGAAGTTGTAGGGCTTGGAATATAATATACTGGAAGGCAAAAGAGCTTAGAATGCAGGCAAGAATGAACTACCCAGCAAGGCTGAATGTCCTCTTCCAGGGAAAAGGACGGACTTTCAGTGAACCAGTGGAATTTTCAAATGTTCAATTTGGAATGGCCAGAGCTGAACAGAAGGTATGATCTGCAGATTCAGGACTCAGGTGAAGTATAGAGAGTGGAGGAGAAGGGGAAAATATGAGGGACTCAATGATGATGAACTGCATGTATTCCTGCATAGAAAAATGACACTGATAATACTCATATGAAACTTCTCAGTTAATAGAGCAGGTAGAGGGAGCTTTTATAGTTGAAGCACAGGAGAAAGCTGAATTCGAAGATAAAATATGGTGTAAAACTGGAGTTAATAGAAAAAAAGGGAAATGTAATGAGAGAAAGCAAAAGGAGAGGGGGAATAGGCCAAGATATTTCATATAATAAGATTTTTCTTTATTACAATGAGCTATTGCAATGATGTGGAAGGGGGGAGGCAAGGGCGAATGAGGGAATCTTTTCTCTCATCAGAGGTGGCTAGGAGAAGAAACAACATATATACTCAATGGGGTATAGACATCTGGAGTAAGAAGGAGAGAAGGGGGACAGGGGGAAGGGGGGTATGTGAGTGATGGAGGAGAGGATGGACCATGGGGGGAGAGTGGTCAGATATAACACATTTTCTTTTTTACTTCTTGCAAGGTACTGGGATTGGATGGCCTGTCCTGGACCATAGGGCCAGGTGGATGCTGGGCCTAAGGGGTGGTGTGGGGGCTCAGGGACTCTTGGCCCCAGGACCAGGAATCTGTCTACTGCACCACTCAACTACCCTACAGCAGAATCAGTAAAAGGAGAGAGAAAATATAGTACATAGTAGTGGAGAAATACAAAAGGAGAGAGTTGTGATCAGCAATGGTGACAGTGGAAAAATATGGAAGTAACATTTTTTATTATTATTATTTGGGGGGGTGCAGGGCAAATGGGGCTGGGTGGCCTGCCTAGAGACGCATAGCAGGGTGATCGTTGGTTGTCTGAGGCCGGATTTGGACCCAGGTACTCCTGACTCAAGGGCCAATGCTCTGTGTGCCACCCAGCCACCCCTACTATTATTACTATTTTATTTTATTTTAGGTCTTTTTTCTTTTTTGGTTTTTGCAAGGCAGTGGGGTTTGGGTGGCTTGCATGTCACATGGCTGGGTGATTGTTGGGTCTACAGGGCTGGATGTAGGCTTGGGTGCTCATGGCTCCAGGGCTGGTGCTCCATCCATTGCGCCACCTGGCCATACCTACAATTATTACCATAATTTTTTTTAATTTTAATTTTTTTCTCTCCCCTTTATTGCTTAAGCAAGTCTATATTTATGGGGAGAGGGGTATTTTATTTACTCTTAAACAAGAATATTTTATTAATGTAAAAAACATTTGTATAAAATGAGAATAAATATTAAAAAAAGAAATAGATGATATTGGAACACAAAATAATTTAATGTTTGAAAATGTGAACTCATAAATAAGAGAAAAAGTAAAATTTTAAATCTACATAGAATAAAACATATCTAACATAAGAGGAGTTTGAGGGAATAAGAAGTTTATAATTGATGAGGATGATGATGATGAGGAGGAGGATAATGATGATTAATATGATGATAGAGGACAACTTTGTATAGTTGATATAGAATCAGCCTCTTGCCTTTTACAAATAGAGGCAGTTCTATACTGTGACATATATTCTGGAGAATATGACGTTAGGGGTATAATACTCAATAAAATTCATCAGTGACTCATTTTTAATGATAGGAACCTATTTTAAAATGTCTTTATTGTATAAATGTTAAATGTTTTATAAATGTCAAATAAATATTACTACAGACTTTATCCATAGCCTTGGGCTTCTGGTAGACTGATCCCAGATCTAAAGGAATAAGTTGGGCAAGACTCAATTCTGGTTGTCTTTACCTTGACACAGAGCAGAAGTTTGTAAAAATGGGTGGCTGAAGTGTTGCAGTTTATGAGAACCTGTGAAGTAATACAGTTTATGAGTTTAGAATAGTGTAGAAACAAATTCAAAATTTATGCTTTACTCAATATAATGCCCTATTATATCAATCACTTTGGAACAAATTTGCATTTTTGAAGCATTACATTTCAAACAAATACTGATTATGCTAGTTGTGTGACATTGACCAAGAAACGTAAGCTGTCTTTGTTTTTGACAATTATCTACAACTATATTATGGAAAAGATGCTTATCTGCATTGGTAGATCCTGAAATCATGGATCCAATCATAAATATTAACAGTTTTTGCCCAGTTTATAAGGCACTTTACTATAAAGTAAATGCCACTATTATGCTACTTTAGAGATGAAGAAAAAGATTGAGAGATTTAGTTACTTGTCCAGGGTTTCATAATAAATGTCTAAGATAAATTTGAACAATTTTCTAACCACTATGCCACTTCATAGCACTTTAGTTTTATGAAATGCTTTAAGATTAGCAAATTTTTAATATTCCAGGATAATCTGAAAGATAAGAGTTGCAGAGCAAACTTCAATCTAGAATATTTTCTTTGACATTTGACTTTTTTATTGAAAAGCAGGTTGTCTCAATTAGTAGTTTTTCTCCTGTTTAGCGATCTATTTTCCACTAAACCATCACATTATCATAACTTCATCTTTTATATACTTATACCTCATCACCACAGAACATCTTTTAACCTTTGTATTCTCTCCTTTACATTTATTTTTTCCTCTGACGAATGTGTTATAATGCTAATTCAAGGTATTGTTTTTTATTTTTTACTTTCCAATTTTAGTTCATCCAACAATTCACAGATGAAGAAGGTGTTTTTATATTATGGATCTGAGGTAACTTTATGAATAGGTAAATCAAACATTAAAAAACTTATATAGTGGCTACTATATGAAAAGCACTATGCTAAGCTCTGGGGATACAAAAATAAGCAGAAGACTATCCCTGTCTTCAATGAGCTTGCAATTTAAGCAGGAAGAAAATGTGCAAATAAACATCAAAAGAAAACATCTACAGGATAAATGGGAAATAATAACAGAAAAATGGCACTAGAATCAACAAGGCTTAGGAAATGCGTCTCACAAAATATGGGACTTAAGTGAAATTTACTGAAGAAGCATAAGCTCGATTTGACCTAAACTTGTTGAAGCTAATAATGAAACAGGCAGCAAAGCAGTTTTAAAAATTAAAATTTGGGGAAACCCCCCATAAGAAGCTGCTTCAGTGCTCAAGGCTTAGATGGATTCAAAAATATTTGGAATTTGAGGAGAATTTGAAGGCATACTTGAAGTAAATGCAAATGACAATGTAATACATTCAAACAATCAAACAACTTCCAGGGATGGAAAGTAAAAGTAAAACATGAATATATAAAAATTTCTTAGAAACTTCAAGAAGTTTGAAATGATATTAAAAAAATAAGTTATATATTATGTAAATGAATATTTATAAATTAAACATGCTCAGGGAGCAGAGAGGAGGGATGAATTTAATAATACTATAATGGAATAGGAGACTTGAAGCTGACTGAAATGAGGAATTTTAAGGAAAAAATAAAAAATAAAAACAAAAACTTAAAAATTAAAAAAATTAAAAACAGTACTGATGATCATGGTTAACATTTGGATCAGTCCAAATGTTTTCAAACAAAATATAGTAGAAGCTGGACCTGTGAATTCATTGTTGAAAAAAAACTACCCCTCTCCTAATGTACTCCAATATCTATCCTACAACTCACATTCCTTTTTCTTTTAAACACTATTTTATTTTTCCTAATTTCATTTAAAGACAATTTTAGCATTTATTTTAATAGAAATTTATTTATTTTCTTACTACATGCTGTCACATACTATAGTTTTAGTTTTCATCATTTATTTTCTTGTAAACATTTTATTTCAGGGGCAGCTAAGGTGGCGCAGTGGACCTGGAGTCAGGAGTACCTGAGTTCAAGTCTGACCTCAGACACTTAATAATTACCTACCTGTTTGGCCTTGGGCAAGCCACTTAACCCCACTGCCTAGCAAAAACTAAAGAAAAAAAAGATTTTTATTTCAGATTTTTTTCCTTCCCTTACTTACCCCGCTTCCATTGACAGCAAACAATATAATATAGGCCATACATACATGTTAAACATGCTTCTATGCCAGTTATGCTGTAAAAGAAGAAATAAAAGAAAAGAGGAAAATGAGAGAGAAAAAACAAAAAGTTTAAAACAAATTTTTTAAAAAGGAAAATAAAGTATTTTGGTCTGCATTCAGACTCCACAGTTCTCTTTCTCTGGATATGAATGGCATCCAACATCAGAAGTCTCTTACAATTCTCTTTGATCACTGTACTACTGAGAGAAAGTTAAGTGTAGCACTGTTGATCATCTTGAACTTTACCCAATGTTGATGTTAAACATTCTTTTTTAATATAGCAAAGTGTCTCTTTTCTTTTTTTTAATTGTCATCCATGTATATTTTTAAGTGGCATTTCCTTCTACCCCCTTCCTCTCCCCTTCCCCTCAAGGGCAAACAGGTTAGCATTGTACCTACATATTTTGATAAACATGTTTACAGAGTAGTTATTTTTGTATGAGGAATTAGGATTAAGGGAAAGAGATACATAAGAGATAATTTTTACAAAGTTTCAACATATTTTGAAGGTTTTTTTGTGTCTGTTTTGTTTTGTTTTGTTTTTCTTCCTCTGGAGGGGATACCATAGTCCATAGCCAGTCTAATACAATTGTCCTAGCTCTCTGAACTGCTTAGAGTAACTGCTTCCATCAAGGTTGTTCATCTCATAATGTTGTTGTTGATGTGAACATTGTTCTCTTGGTTCTGCTCCCTTCACTCGGCATCAGATCCTGCAAGTAATACTATGCTTCTCTATAGTCTGACCATTTATGGTTTCTTATAGAACAATGGTATTCCATAGAATTTATGTACCATAACTTTATTAGACCTTCCCCAATTGATGGGCATCCCCTCAATTTCCAATTCTTTGCCAATACAAAAAGAACTGCTATGAATATTTTGGAACATATAGGACTTTTCCCTTTTAAATGGAATAAGAGATTGAGGTCACATGTTTATTCACTTTTCTCATCAGATAGATAGATATAGATATAGATATAGATATAGATATAGATATAGATATAGATATAGATATAGATATAGATATAGATATAGATATAGATATAGATATAGATATAGATGATATAGATATAAATTATTCTGAATATAGACCTAGAATTGGAATTGCTGGGTCAAAGGATATGAAGAGTTTTATTGATCTTTGATGATAGTTCCATATTGCTCTCCAGAAAGCTCAGATTCATTCACAACCAGCAATATATCAATGTCCCAAACTTCCCAAAAACCTTTCAAGCAGTGACCATTTTCCCTTTTTCTCATCTTGGCGAATCTGATAGGTGTGAAGTGATACCTCATTGTTGTTTTAATTTGCATTTCTACAATTAATAATGATTTGGAGCATTTTTCCATATGTTCATATATATATATGTATATATATATATATGTGTGTGTGTGTGTGTGTGTGTGTGTGTGTGTGTGTGTGTGTGTGTATAGCTTTAATTTCTTCATTTGAAAACTGTTCATATCTTTTGACCATTCATCAATTGGGGAATGACTTGTGACTTTATAAATTTGATGCAATTCTCTAAATATTTTAGAATTGAAACTTTTATCAGAACTCCTAGTTGTGAAAATTGTTTTCCGTCTTTCTGCTTTTTCTTCTGATTTTGGCTGCATTGATTTTATTGGTAATAATATTGGCAATAATTAATTTAATATAGTCAAAATCATTCATTTTGCAGTTTATAATGTGCTCTAATATGTGTCTGGTCTTAAATTTATCACCTTTCCAAAGATCTGATAGACAGAGAGTATTTCTTGATCTGTTAATTTATCTCTGGTATTGTTCTTTATGATCAAATCCTGTACCCATTTTGACCTTATTTTTGATATAGGGTGTGAAATCTAGGAAAAAAATTACTTTAGTTTCAAGATCAGTATCCAATTATTATTTCTGAATGAGGAAGGAATATTCCAAGCTATATATCCAAGCCTTAGTCCTTCCCTTATCCAAGACAATGCCAAAAAGATAGTTAGTTGGCACAGTAGATAGGTTTTGAGTTCAAATTTAACTTCAGATACTTACTAGTTGTTTGACTCTGAGCAAGTCACTTAACCCAATTGCCTAAAAAAATCTCTAAAGTTATACAAAAAGGATTCTGCCCGACAGTTCTTCATAAGGAAATGAACTCTTCTACTATTAAGCTATTTCAGATTAATGGAGACTCTTAGATCTCAGGTGAAAATCTCTAAAGTCTCTGGTGTAGTAAATTAGGGATCAGAAGTGATCAATGTGCAGGTTCCTCTTCATAATGGTTACTATCCAAGGTATTTCCTTCCTTCAGGAACCTCTCACTGAAAAGAACCTGAAACCAAATGTCTCTTCTCTAAAACATGGAAACCAGAAGGTTAAGATCTCTTTTTTCTCTGTAGCTCAGCAGTTTCACCCCTTACACAGGAACAGAGCATGGAGTAATCAATCTACACCAATGAGAAGAGTTTTACACGAATGAACTTGAGGCGCAATACATATAGAATCCTGAAAACTTCAAATAATCTTCTGAATAATCGATAGGATATTGAGAGACATTTAGAAAATCTGAAACACACATGTGATTATCTGAACTCCATCAAGGATACTAACACATCAAAGTATCAATCTCAGGGACAGAACAATTACCCTGGGAGAAATATTATTATGACTTTGTTGGCAATTTAATGTTGCATGTGCAACATATATAGATATAGATTAGATATATAGATTAGATAGAGATAGAGATAAAGATGATAGAGATAGAGATAGAGATAGAGATAGAGATAGAGATAGAGATAGAGATAGAGATAGATGGAGATGGAGATGGAGATGGAGATGGAGATGGAGATGGAGATGGAGATGGAGATGGAGATGGAGATGGAGATGGAGATGATACGGATATGGATATGGATACGGATACGGATACGGATACGGATACGGATACGGATACGGATACGGATACGGATACGGATACGGATACGGATACGGATACGGATACGGATATGGATATGGATATAGATTAGATAGAGATAGAGATAGAGATAGAGATAGAGACAGAGACAGAGACAGAGACAGAGATAGAGATAGAGACAGAGACAGAGACAGAGACAGAGACAGAGATAGAGATAGAGATAGATGCAGATTAGATATATAGATATATAGATATAGATACATATATATACATATGCATACACATATACACATATATAAGTACATATATATTTATATTGATTCCTTGTATATACATATATGGGTTTTAAAGTTATATTTATATTCACATATACACACATCCATATAAATATATTTTTTCTTTTTACTAGTGATCTCTAAACCTTCAAATTGAATAGAAAATTGCAAAGCATATTCTAATACATTATATGTTGTTAATGAATAGACAAAAAAATCAAATTTGGCTGAAATATTTCTTTGGTATTTGACTTTTGATGAGGAACTAGAATGTGTCTTCTTTCATATTTAAGAATCTTATATTTATTATTAAGATTCAAAATGACTATTAAGAATAGGATTTTTGATAGTCAGACTTCATTTCATGTCCTATTAATTTTTTTTAAGTTTTTTTGAAAGGCAATGGAGTTAAGTGGCTTGCCCAAGGTCACACAGCTAGGTAATTATTAAATGCCTGAGGCCGGATTTGAACCCAGGTATTCCTGACTCCAGGACAGGTGCTCTATATAGCTACTGTGCCACCTAGCCACCCCCATGTCCTATTAATTTTTGTAATATTTTACCTTATTACTAGTGATTTTTCTACTGTCATTCTTGTTGTCATTTGTCCTTTCTTGAAGAGGACCATGATATCAGGGAGGTAATGCTGTGATATAAAAGTTAATTGAATTTAAGTGAGGAAGAGCTATGTAAAGTCACTGGTCATACTTTCTCCCTCAGAGCAATATCAGAACAGTTGCCTGATATGGATAAGGACTACTGGAGATGGCCTTTACAGATCTACTTTCTGTTAGGCCCCTATGTGGTACAGTAGCTAGAGCTCTGTATCTAGCTTCTATATGACATGGCACAAATCACTTATCCTTTCGGCCTCTATTCCCTTAGCTGTAAGACAGGCATAATTATAATAACTAATTGATAAGGTTTTGTGAATATTAAATACAAACCTTAAATAAAAATAAAAATGCTAGCTATTACTGCAGGCAAAACTAGCTAATAGAGTGGAAAGAGCAACAACCTTGGCACCAAATATGCCTGAATTCAAATCCTGTCTCAGATGTTTCCTTATTATGCAACCCTGAAAGAGTCATGCGACCTCATAGGAAGCTGTTGGAAACATCCTGGTGATTAGTCTTTGACTCTCTAGCTGTCTGGTACAAAAAATACTCAAGTCATTTAAATGTGATGATAAAGACCAAATAGGGAGAGGAGAGAAGAGTAGGAAGATCACAAGAATAACCCCTAAATCTTTTGCCTCACAATTCTAGGCAAGAATTGATTTCTAAACCATTTTCTTGTCCTCAGTGAATATTCATTGACTGAAGAGGAAAAAATTAAAAAAGGAACTGATACTGAAATAGAATGGTTAGATGGGGTTTGGAAAATCTCACAGAGATATTTTTGAGATCTATTCAGTTTATTTACATGTGACAAATAATTAAGCTGTGTTCTCACCTGATTAATGTATAAGAGCTAAATGGAAAGGGTTGATTTCAATCTTATGATTACAATTCACTTCCCATCCAGTTATATTTTTTTCGTTCTTCAGAATATCCACTGGCATGTATTAGACAGAGTCCTCAGCCTCAAATCTTGACTAGAATAAGTTTGGGCAATTTCTCCATTATACTTGTTTTTATGTCTCCCCAGGGTCTTGTACTAAAAATCTGTAAAACAGCCCATGTGGCACAGTTTGTAATCAAAGATGATAACTGCCATTTTCTCATATTTACAAATACAGAATGATACAATTTAACAGTTATCATTTTACAAAAATTTGATAGATTAATATCTGTTTGATTGCTTGTCTTCCTCAAGCAATCATGGTCTGAGAACATTCATTTTTGAGTAAGAATCATAAAACAATGGAAAAGAAAAGAAAATCAAGATTCTCTTCTAGAAGGAAAAGCTTTATTCCTACAAAATTTCTTAGATTGGAAACTTGAGATTGATTGAAGAAACCCTCTAACCTTCAGGTGAAAAAAAAACAATTTGGCTTAGTATTATTTAATAAAATTGCTCCAATGGTTCTAGGGTTCTAGGAGGAATTTGGTACCTGGTCACCTCACTCTCAGAGCTAGGGTACTCGGGGCTCCTTCAGATACCAATGGTTAAACAAAATTTTCACTATTTGAGTTTAACCATTAATTTTAAAAGGGAAAAAATAGAGCACTATTTTTATCTACTCCTAACAAGAATTGGGAACCTGAGATCAATTGGATATCACTTTAAACTTCAGGTATAAAACAAAACACTTAGGAGAAAATTCTTCAATGATTCTCTTTTGTTAGAGGTATCCAATTGGAGTATAATCAACTATATATTGGCACATTATATTGCCTTTTCTACAAAGGGCACACAAAGATTTCCTTAGGGGCTCCTGTATCCAGATATTCCTCTTCTAATAGATAAATTTCTATCTCTATGCCAAAAGGCACCCCAAATGTCACTCAGTAGAAGAGATTACTGAGATATAGAGGATAATCCAAATTGAATATTAACTCATCTCTAAGGTTAAGTTAGGATTGACTAGAAGAAAAACAAAGTCAAAGAGGGAAGAAAAATAAACTTATGAGAAGTTGTAGGGTTCTATATAATGAAATGAGAACTTAGTGTTGATTTTTCAGTTTTCCAGCAGACAAACACATTCTGTGAAGCTGCAATCCATAAGTATCTTAGAATAAAGGAAGAGACTTATGTCTGTTTAAAAGCACAAAAAAGCTAAGAGTATTAGTGCTCCCTTGTAAGTCCACTCACCTAGAAGGCTGAAGCTAGCAAATATCTTCAGCTCGGGAGTTCTGAGCTGTAATGGACAATGTCACTAGGAGTCCTCGATAGGTTTAGCATTAATAGGGTAAAACCCCTGGGAAGATAGGGGAGCACTAGCTTTTCTATTGAACAGGGATAAATTCTGGGTCAGAAGCACAAACTCACTCATGAAAATTATTAGTATTATCTATGTGCTCAGTAGTTTCTCATCTTCTACTCTGGGTGAGATAGAGACATATTCTTTTAGAAATAAAGAAATAATTCAGAGTCTAGGTAGCACAGTGGATAGAGCACCGGCCCTGGAGTCAGGAGTACCTGAGTTCAAATTCAGCCTCAGACACTTAATAATTACCTAGTTGTGTGGCCTTGGACAAGCCACTTAACCCCATTTGCCTTGCAAAAAAAAAACCCTAAAAAAAAGAAAGAAGGTAGAGCAATGATCAACCTTAATGGACTTACTCATCCCTTCGGTTCAACAATCAGGGTCAAATTGGGACTCTCTGCAATGGAGAATACTATCTGTATCCAGAGAAAGAACTGGGGAGTTTGAACAAAGATCAAGGACTATTAAATTTAATTTAGAAAAAAAGAACTGATGTCGTATTGTCTGATCTTGCTATCTCTTATACTTTATGTTTCTTCCTTAACGATATGATTTCTCTCTCATCACATTCAATTTGGATCAATGTATACCATGGAAACAATATAAATACTGACAAATTGCCTTCTGTGGGGGGGGGTAGGGAGAGGGAAGTAAGATTAGGGGAAAAAAATTTTAAACTCAAAATAAATAAAATCTTTAATAAAAAATAAAGAAATAAAAATGAAGAAACAAAATAAAAGAAGAAAATATAATCTATCATATTTGCAAAACATTTTGGAGATACAAATTCCATACTTTTCATATCATTTTAGTGTTAATATGTAGAATGTGCTTTATAGCAAAATGTTCACTTTCTTCTAGTGTATCCCAAAATTAATGAATTCAGTAAAGGTATCTCAGGTGAAAAATATCTCCACTGAATTTGTACAAGTAAAATAGATCTGATATTCATTCCAGGGAAGGGATAAAAGTTTTCACAAAGCAACAAAATTATTCCTTGATTTTACTCAACCTCAAATTGTACTGATTGAGCTAGCAGACTTCCAAAGGAAGGTTATCACTTTTCTTTACAGTTTAAGGGAGTCTTAGGGAATTCCTAATAGGTGATGATGGAGAAGTTTTCCTAATGTTAGGGTTCACAACCTTCCAACAATGTTAATTTGCTTGTGATTATTAGTTGCTATCAATTAGATTTAGTTTTTAGAAAGGGGTATTTACTAGAGTCATACAGTTGGTACAAAACATTTTCCCACCAATAAAATACAGAATCTAGAAGAACAAAGACTCAAGCTTAGAAAGTTTAAGTGACAAAAGAAATTGCCAACTTCTAGAAATCCATTTTTGAAATTTTCAAGTTGTTTTCTAAATTATCATATAGTTTCCCACCTCATTCCTTTCTTCTAGATCCTTGGTAGAACCTTGAAAACTCCATTGTTAACCAATGAAGACATTGGTTTCAAATAATTAGATGTTGTTACTATATGGAATGATGGGGAGTTTAGAATCCCAGAAAACTTTGAAATTTAAAAAATCCTCTCAAGTCAAGAGAGAAGGGGAAGAATGACAAGCCTAAGGTTTTCTTCCAAGCAACTCCTTCTCAGGGATTGAAATCTCTTGGTTTATCACTTTTGAATCTAGGCCCGAATGGCAATCAAACTGTGTATATACCTTTGAGCCAGCAATAACATTATTAGGTCTCTATCCCATAGAGATCATAAAAGAGGTGTTAGAACTCTTCTTTACAAAAATGTTTACAGTAGTCCTTTTTGTGATGGCAAGTAATTGGAAATTGAGTGAATACTTATCATTTGGGGAATGGTTGAACAAGTTGTGATATATTAATGTAATGGAATACTATTGTACTATAATAAATGATGAGTAGGCAGATTTCAGAATTACCTAGAAAGTACTAAATAAATAGATACTGAGTAAATAGATGCAGGGGAACATTGTACCCAATAAAAACAATATTGTGTGTTAATATACTTTGATAGATTTAGCTATTCTCAGCAATACAATGATCCAAGGTAATTCCAAAAGACTCATGATGGAAAATGCTAACAGAGAAAAAACTGATGGGGGTAATTCAGATCAAAGCATGTTATTTTCATTTTGAGTTTATTTTCTTTTTTCTTTTTTTCTGTTTCTTTTACAATATGGAGAATTTTGTTCTTTCACAATATAGTGCAAATATGCTTAACATGATGACACATGTATAACCTTATATCAGATTACTTGCCCCTTACAGAGAAAGAAGGGGAGGAAGAAAGAAAAAATTGGAAGTAATAGTTTTATTAAAAAATGAATATTTCAAACTATCTTTACATGTTGTTGGAAAAAATAAAGTAGCATTCTTCACTAGAAATGAAAAAAATGGATACCTTCATAGGTATGATTGGAAGTCTTCTCAAAATGTCTGAGAAACTTAGAAACCTACTCTAGGACCTGTTTAGAAATGTGCAGTACTTGGAATAGATATTCTTTTTTTATTTTTTTAGGGTTTTTTTTTTTTGCAAGGCAGACAGGGTTAAGTAGCTTGCCCAAGGCCACACAGCTAGGTAATTATTAAGTGTCTGAGACCGGAATTGAACCCAGGTACTCCTGACTCCAAGGCGGTGCTTTATCCACTGTGCCACCTAGCCGCCCCTAGATATTCTTTTTATGTAAATACTTTTCTATGTTTTTTCCAATTACATGTAAAAATAGTTTGAAACATTCATTTTTTAGTGTTCCAGTGGTGTTTTCAACTGATAAATGTATCAAACTAAATGGAGTTTTTGATACCTATTCATCTAGGATACCACCCTTACAATAACTAAGTCAAAAATTCAAATTTGAGAGTCATATGAATCATTAATGTCCCATGCTAAGTTAACAACCCCTGCTTACATTCCTTCATTTCCCAGAATGATAAAGTGGGAGAAGTATAAATCTACTTCCAACATTGAACAACAACAATAATAAAAAATTACATAATTCTTAGTCTATGTCTCATGAGCTATGTTGCACTATTTTCATTCCTGTTAACTTGATGTTTTCCAAAATCTAAGAGGAAAGACCAAACTGATTATTAGTTCACTGAGAGACAGGTTAAGGGTGTTCAGGTTGTCACTTTCTGTCACCAGCTTTGATGATGCACCATGGTACCTCACTGATATGGGAGGAAGCAAAGCCAATTTAATGTCAAGAGATTGCCACAATAGTCATACTATCTCCAATACTCCTGTTTCCTATCTATCAGGTCATGGTATGAAAAAAATTCTGGTAAAGGCAAGTGAGAAGTATTCTTTGCAAAGCATACCCATCTCTATAGTAAGCATAATTGTGCAACTCAAACTACCATTCACTTGGTTGGTCACTGTGATCTTCTTGGATATTGAAAGACTAGTAGTAAAATGAGATTGATTATGTATTATGTAGCTAAAGGTAGAAAGTTCCAACCAGTCAGTTAAAACAAGATCTAGAAATGACTTTGACTCAGATCACGAACTTCCTATTGCAAAATTCAGACTTAAATTGAAGAAAATAGAGGAATACCGTTAGAATATATGATCTGAATAACATCTCTATGACTATAAAGTGGAAGTAGTGAATAGATTTAAGACCTTAGATCTAGTAGCATGTCTGAAGAACTATAAACTGGTTGTAATATTGTATCAGACACAGTAACCAAAAGACATATTCCAAAGAAAAAGAAGAGCAAAAAATGCAAAATGACCATCTGATGAAGACTTTCCAAATAGTTAAAAAAGGAAGAAAAACAAAATATAAAAAAGAAAAAGAGGGGCGGCTAGGTGGCACAGTGGATAAAGCACCGCCTTGGAGTCAGGAGTACCTGGGTTCAAATCCGGTCTCAGACACTTAATAATTACCTAGCTGTGTGGCCTTGGGCAAGCCACTTAACCCCGTTTGCCTTGCAAAAACCTAAAAAAAAGAAAAGAAAAAAAGAAAGAAAAACTATACCCATTTCCTGGCAAATAGAAGAAATGGAAGTATTTTTAAATTTTATATTTTTGGTCTCAAATATCACTGCAGATGGAGATTGCAATGATGAAATTAAAGGATAATAGCTCCTTGAAAGAAAAATTGACAAATCTAGATAGCATCCTTAAAATTCAGACATTCCCTTCCTGCAAAGGTCCATGTAGTCAAAGTTATGTTTTATTTTGTTTTGTATTGTTTTCCATTAGCAATATATGGTTACAAGAGTTGGAATATAAGGAAAATTGAGTACCCCAGATTTAATGATTTTGAATTGTGGGGCTGGAGAAGTCCTTTAAACAGCAATGAGATCAAATCAGTAAATACTTAAAGAAATTAATTCATACTATTCATGGAAAGGTCAAATACTGAGGCTGAAAATTAAATACTTTAACCTTATGGTTAACAGATGATTTGCAATGAAAAAGATATTGAAAAAGATAGAAGGAAAAAGGAAAAGGGATCAATAGTAGGTGAGATGGATAAATAATATCATGAAAATAATCAATAGAAACTTATATAGACTTCCAGATTTGTATATCCAACAGTTAAGGACAGAAGGTCTGGCATACATACATAATGAATTTTAAATTAATTTTGGTTTGTTTGTTACCCTGTGTTTCATGAAAATAATATACAAAATAATAGATAATGTTTATAGGAAGGGATTTATTTAGATATCTTGTTGCTTTTTTTTTTTAAAAAAATGATAGAAGTGGGGTAGCTAGGTGGATAGTGGATAGAGCAGTGTCTTGGAATCAGGAGGACCTGAGTTCAAATATAGCCTCAGACACCTAATAGTTACCTAGCTATATGTCCTTGGGCAAGTCACTTAACCCCATGCCTTCTAAAAAAACAACAACAAAAGATGGAGGTGTGTCAATATTTCAAAAATAAAATTGATTCTTTTTTCTCTCCTCATATTGGCTGATTATTGTCCTTCATTCTTGAAGAGGACCAAAATGGCATCATTAAGTGAGAGCAGTTTACAGTGTGGTCAACCTTGGCTTATTAGATCAATATGAGTTGGACTAAAAGGAAAGTTGAGCACCACAGATTTAATGCTTTTGGATTGTGGTGCTGGAGAAGTCCTTTGGAATCAAACACAACTGAGTGTCTGAACAACAACCCTTTTAAAAATTCATAAATAAGAGAGTTTCTAGTTTGCTGATTTAAATATATTCTCAATGAATCAATGAGCATTTATTAAATATACATTATGCTCACTGAACTATATACCAGGTGTTAGAGATTAAAAACTTGAAAATGAAATTCAATGGTTAAAGAAGATATATTAAAATACCTTAAATATTATTTTATGCAAAACTTTAAAATAAAGGCACTCAGTCTTATATCAATAAAAATATAATAAACAAAAATGTTTAATTTTCATTTTTGATAGAATATATATATATACATATACATATATATATATATATATATATATATATATACACACCATAATTCTATTTAATTATTTTGGATGGGATTCAGAATCCTTTATAACATATTGATACAGGAAAATTTTACATATTTCACATTTCAAATATTAAGGTAATCTAGGGAGAGACTGATAAGGAAGGAGCACTTGAACTCCTGGGGAATAACCTCCTTTTGCCACATAACCTGGAAAATTTGAGTCAGTTTTTATATGAGCAACAACAACCCAACCTTGTAAAATCTTGGCTGTAATAGCATCAATATCAAATGCTTTGTTGCATGAAAGGAGCCTAATGACATTCAAAACCTCTTCTTCGATTGGAACTTCAAGGAAAGATTCTGAAGATCATCTGGCAGATAAGATACCGGACACTGAAGTGCTTTCTTGAGCTAAACTCTACAGAAAGTGTCACTCCTATGGATTGGCCTCATTGTTCAAATGACAAATGTATGCTCAATCAAAAAGACTATTTTATGGAGAACATACACAGGACAAGTGTGGTCTGAAAAAGCAATGCAATAACATTATCAAGGTCTCTCTAGAGAATTCTGGAATTGATTGTGTGACATATAAAACACTGGCTCAACAGGGCATACCCTCATCAGAGAAGGTTCTATGTTCTAAGTATAATACAGAATTGAAGTAACTCAAAAGAAATGGTAGATGTCCAAAACTAGAGACATAACTCCAAATGTTCTCATGACTTATTTGTGCCAGACCTGTGGTAGAACTGTTCAAACTCGTATTTATCTGATCATCCAAAGTTGACTAAACTGTAAATTGACTCTAAATTGGTGATGCCATTTTTGTCCTCTTCAAGAATGTAAGACAACAACCAACCAATATGGGGAGAGAAAGAAGAATCAATCTTACTTTTGAAATATAGCCACATTTTTATCATTTTTTAAATCAAAGCAACAAAATATCTAAATAAATCCTTTCCTATAAATATTATCTATTATTTTATATAGTAATACAATTTTCATGAAACACAGGTTAACAAACATACCAAAATGAATTTAAAATGCAAATTCAAAAAAAGGCAACTACTGTTACAATGTTAATTCAGAGTTCCTTATAATTTAGAGTGGTGTTCAATTTTTAAATATCTGCTTCTATTCAGCTTAATAATCTTTCTATGTTCCTGACAATTTGTTTGGCAAAGGTATCAAATAGACTACAACTTTATTAACAGAACATGTAACTACTATGAGTCGGGCTGATAAGTTTTCTGTGCTTTGCTTTTAATATTATCACACAGGAAAATTAAAGATGATTGAGTAGGCTGTCAAAAACCTACTCTGGCATCACCTATGGCAATTTTCTTTCTCCTACACTTGTTCTCACTATAATCATGCCAGAATTTAAAACATTATCAACAACAAGGATATTAGTATAGGATCTTTTCAAAGGGCAATACTCCATGTTAAGGTAAGATTCTTCAAACTAACTTTGATTCCTAGATCACAATTTCTATTTAATAATTTTTGCTGGATCATTGGAGCTACATATTAAATTTATTCATGTTTCACACATTAAACAAGATTAATATATGAAAATAAATCTTTTTATTCAATTCACATGAGATTGAAATATTTATCAGAGTAAATATTACTTCTGTGAAAAACAATGTGGTACAGGATGGTGTAATTCCTGCTCAGAATGAGAAAGATTTGAGTTCAAATCAAGACAGAAATGCTTAATTTCCTCATAAACTTAATTGGGAAGATAATTTGTATATTGCCTATTTCAAACAAATTTTGAAACTATCCTCAAGATCTGCTTGGCTGACAGTACTAGTATCACAACCTGGTAAATATTTCCCTGATTGCTTAAGTACAGAACAATCATTAGGAATTTCAAGTACAGTCTGAATCTTGACTGATGATGATGATAATAATGGACAATGCAGTGGTAGGACATTTTCAGTCTGAAAAATTAACCTGTAGTGTCCTTCTTGGAAATCATTTTCTTACATTGATCTTTCAAATGTTCTTTTCTTAACTGCTCAGTGATTTACTCTTATCTCAGTTAGTTTTAATAAGAAACAAACTATTTGGTAGCCCAAAAGAAAAGGTTGCACTATGTCAATTTAAGTCATTGTACTGGTGATTTGAAAGGTCCTCTATTTGTTTGTATGTCTTACATTTAGTACATTAGAATATAAGCACAGTATTTGATGGGTGATTTATAATCCACAGCCTTAACATTGTATATTAACACAATTTCAAATTATTCATTACAATAAAGTAATTTGGCAAAAAAGTTTATCCATTATTTCAGGAGTTACTGAAAGATCCAAAAAATAATTTTTAGTAACCATAAATGTGTTCAATACTGTTTTGTTGTTAATATAGATTTTATTGTACTTTAAATTTTTGAAATTTGGCATTATAGTAATAAAATATTCTAATTCATGTCTATATAAGATACCTATTTTGATAGTGATTTTTATTAATTATGTTATATGAAAATAGTTAATGCTTTGGTTTGTTAGTTTTATTATTCTCACCTGTCAAAAATAATCAGTAAATAAAGCTTACCTGCCAAAATAATATTATTATATTAGCTACAGTTAGGGTTGTCCCATCTTGCATACCATTATTATGATTTTAAATAATTTACACAGAAGAGGATGATACTGAAAAATGTTTTGAACCTAGGGTGCAAAAGAAAATCTGGTTTCAAAATCTGACTTTTTAATTTACAGCTGGCCAAGATATTTGGTCTATGAACTTTAGTTTCCTCATCCACAAAATAAGGATAATAATTCTTGAAGGTTTAATAAACACAGTCATTCTTAAGACCAAATGAGGCAATACATATACATATATGAAATGTCAATGATTATTATCATATTGTTTTTATCTTTTCTGGAGGAATTCAGATAAATGGAACCAAAACAAGGATTCTGGGTCACTTAGGTATTACTGTTATTTTACATAATAGACTAATACACAGTTGGATGATGTAAGCACTTTTGAGAACGAATAGGAGTATTGGGATGGAAACTCATCTTCAGTGAACTGAGATCATTTATGGTTGTAAGTCCAGTAGCAGGTAAAAGGACAGAGTTGATATGTTGTTCCCACACCCTTTTAACTTCTCCTACTAGATCCCTAGATTTAGAAATTTTTTTCATGTAATGGTTTGGAGATTTTGAGTATGAGAACATCTGTTAAGAATGGGTCTATACCCTGAAGAGATTATGAAAAAAGGTAAAAAATCACTTGTACAAAAATATTCATATCAACCCTGTTTGTGTTGGCAAAGAATTGGAAATTAAGTGAATACCCTTCAATTGGGGAATGGCCTAACAAACTGTGCTATATGCATGTCATGGAACACTATTGTTCTATTAGAAACCAGGAGGGATGGGAATTCAGGGAAGCCTGAAGGATTTGCATGAACTGATGTTGAGCAAGATGATCAGAATGAGAAAAACATTGTACACCCTAACAGCAACATGGGAGTGATGATCAACCTTGATGGACTTGCTCATTCCATTACTGTAGCAATCATGCAAAATTTTGAGGTATCTGCTATGGCAAATACCATCTGTAAGCAGATAAAGAATTGTGAAGTTTGAACAAAGATCAAAAACTATTACCTTATTATGTAATTTTTCTATCTCTTATACTTTACTTTTCTTCCTCAAGGATATGATTTCTCTTCCATCATATTCAACTGAGAGCAATGTATATCATGGAAACAATGTAAAGACTAACACACTGCCTTCTGTGGGGGGGTGGGAGTGGGAGGACGGAAGCAAGAATGGGGGAAAATTGTAAAACTCAAAATAAATGAAATTTTTCTTTAAAAAAACACATGAGGGGACATTTTGCTGGAAGAGTCTTTAAAGCAGTGTTTTGCTCTACTGAATCAAGTGCTTTTTTATATACTCAACAAATAAAGAGCACAGTGGGATCTTGGAAAAAACTGGTGCATTTCTGGGTATCTTGTAGATGTTAAATTTTTGTAACTTGCAGTGGTTATCTGTGGCCTTTATCACTTCATTGCTTAATCCATATAAAAAATAGTTGATATTCCTCAAAAATAACCTTTAATTTTGAATACCAGTTATCATATATCACAATCCTAAAACTCAATTTATCTCCCTTCTTCTGTAAGCAAATTAACATCACTATGTTCTATGGATATTGCCTGTGGAGAACTTTTTTTATTCTAATCCTAGGTCTTAAGAGATAAAATAATTTTGGCTATACTTACTAAATCTAGTGGAATATAACTGATGTGAGATTTAACCATTTCTTTGAGAAGAGAGATCTATTTATTTCAAACATATTTCTGTACATTTGTCTATCTTATTTTTTGACAGCTTCTATAATCCTGTTCCTTCATTTTGATAAGGTAATGCTCATCTTTCAATGCTTGCTTTGAGTTGGTAATGAACTATGTATTTCGTTAAAAGTACAGTAAAAGGATATGGAACCTGAAAGGTCTGGTGTCAAGGCCCAGTTCGAATATAAAAAGGTTGTCTGACCTTAGACAAGTCATTTAGATTTTAAATGTACCAGGTCATCCTCTAAGGCTAAACTTAAAAAGTAGTAAATACAAGTCATCTTTGGGGTATTTGCTATATCCATGAATTTTCAGTAACTGTCACTTTCCAAGTTTAATGCATATCAAACCTATTAATCTTTTCTATTTCTAAAGCACTTCATATCATTATAAGTTCATAGATTTCATGCTGAATAGAAAATAGCAGAGTATCTAGCTTATACCTCTTTGGAGATCTCAAAGTGGTTAAATGACAACATCATTCTGTTAGTAAGTGATGACAAGATTTAAACCAAAGTCTTCTAATTTTAAAGTCAGTGGTCCAGTGTTTCCTATTATCTGTACCTAAAGTCATTGACATATAATTGACTTTGTAGAAATTTTCAGTTACCAAAATTCATGAGATGAGGAAAAATTGCATGGTCCATGATTTGCCTCAGTAGCAGAAATGATCCAACAATGAAATTGCAATTCTTTCATGGTATCCAAATAACAGGCTCTATAAATACTCTGTTCTCTTAACTGAACTTAACGGAAAAAGGAAAAAAAGGATTACATGAATTATTATTATTACAAATTACAAAAAATATGGAAATTTTTAAAGTAATCCAGGTTGCATTTTTGCACTTTGGCAAGAAAATGATCTTCTGATTGTGGCTACATTTGTTGTCAATCACAATGTCTCCATTTATGCCTTCCCATACTATTTAATTCTTGCTCATGTTTGTCCCCATATAGAATACCCTGAAGACCTTATTCTTTTTTATTTAATGTCATTGGTACTGATATCCCTCTTAGCCTGTCTATTTTAGCTCTCATTTTATTATGAGTAGCTCATATCTTCCTTTCCTCATATATGTCCTCATCTAAATAACATCAAGGATGATGGTTATGTCTGCATATATAATAGGAAGTAGAGAATCACTTTGATTCTTAGATGACAATGACACATGTTGTTACTTATTTGGAGTAAAATGAATCATTATATCAGATTTTTGCACGATTTTTGATTTGGTATTAATTTTCCTTTAATTGTGCAATTTTTGTAAGCATATTATATTATAGTTCTTCAGTTAATAAACTTGCATAGGGGTCCCATAGAATGAAATCTTAACCTTGTTAATTTGAGAATAGCTACAGAACACTAAGAATGTAACAGTGGTATTACAAGAAAATTCTCTCACAAAGATTGTCCTTCTTCATCCTAAACAAATATTATAACCAGCTAATTTGCGTTAAATAGTTTCTGAGATCCTAGATTAGATTAAATGATTTCAAAGTTTACTTTCAAATCCAGTAGAGTTTGTATAGTTAAAAATAATGATTCCTTTCTTCTAAAAACAGGCTCAGTATCAAAGATACACTAATATATATTCTGTCTCTTCTTCTCTCTCTCTGTCTCTCTCTGTCTCTCTCTGTCTCTCTCTCTGTCTCTCTCTCTCTCTCTCTCTCTCTCTCTCTCTCTCTCTCTCTCTCACTCTCCAGGTACACACACACTTATCCACATCTATGTAAACAAATATTGAGTGTGTATTTCTACATATCTAATTACATATATATGATGCATACAGTTTATAGTAATCTATAGAATACATGTCACAGAGTATGTGTAGCAGTAGTAGTAGTAGTAGTAGTAGTAGTAGTAGTAGTAGTAGTAGTAGTAGTAGTAGTAATTGAATAACTTTTTAATAGTATAATGTGAGAGCTTTGGACATCCATCACATAAGCCCAGAGGCAGGCTTCTTAAGCACCTATGTTGCTTGACACCAGACAGAGCTGATACCACATGCTCAAAATACTGGATGCCTTTTAGTTGGCACCGTTAGTTTTACTCATAAGAAGTATAATTATAGGAACAAACCCAATGCTGATGCATTTGCTATTGCTATTGGCACTTCCACAACCTCTACTAATGTTATACTTAGCTTGGGATCCAACTTTTCTTTTTTACTTTAAGTTCTTTGAAATTTATCCTGGAAATTCTCCTTAGAGGCCCTTTTTTACTACTGCACCTGGCTCCTTTTACCCTAGTTAAGAGCATTATCATTCTCAGTAACTATCACAGCTCCTCCTTCCAAACGTTGCTGATTATTTTATATTTTGTTTTATTTTAATCAGAAAGCTGCTAGCTCAAATGAGCTGGATTCCTGGGAGTAATTCATATATCATTTTAATTGTTCCATATTATAGATTTGGTATCTAGGGACCTATCTCTACACTTAAGGAAGAAAGGTTACCCAAGTAGTTTTGGTCCAGTTAAGTAGCACTATGAGAACTGTTAGGATTCAGAAACCATAAGCCAAAAGTTTACTCACAGGAAGAGTGGTTACTTCTATTTTTTTTATTTTTCGCAAGTACCTGCACTGACATGTTCTGCTGCATTATGCCTCATGTCTGATTCAGCAGGAAAAGTGGTGCAGGAAAAAAAATAGATGCTGAATGCTCCCTGGGTAGTAGAAAAGAGACAAAGAATGTATTTATGAGGCACACTTCCCAGTAGTTCCTTGTTTCAGGAAACTTGAAAAGTTCATTTCAAGAAGATGAGATCTGATGAAAGTCTATAAGAGCATAAGAAAAACATGAGCATTGTTCTTTCTGAACCCAAGTGTAGAAGAGAAAGGCAAGAGACCCCTAAAGACATCCTGCTGATTCTAGAGAATATATCGAATACATTGTGACAATGCTAATACAATACAGTTTCTCTTTCTTTACTGAAAGGAATAAAAGAACCCCAGGCAACTGTAACTCAGCTCAATTCTACAAACATGTATTAATTGTTTACTTTACTCTGAACTTATGTCGGAATATGAAATCAGTCTGGAGGCGGGACTTCAATTGGATCATGTGAAATAACTGGTCAAGGACTTAGGACAGAAGTGCTAAATTACCAAAAGCCCTGAGAATGAAAATACAATGTGTGTTTTACATGAGAAACAGTGCCTCTTTGTGGACCCTAAGCTGCAGCTAAGGTTGCAAAATCCTCTTCCTTTAGTCATGAGTAGGTTTAGTTTCTTTTTCAAAATCCCATAATGGGATTTATTAGGATAGTCCTGATTTCTCTAGAGCTGTTATAATTTAAAGAAGAAAAGATACCCTGTTAGAAAATATGTGCATAGGGAGCTTTTAAAAAAAAATCAGACCATATTTTTACTTTTAATCAGAAAATATAGGTCACGAAGAATTTTTTTTTGCTTCCTTCAAACCAAGAAAAAAAACACATAAAATTACTTTAAGCTCTCCTTTTATACACTTATGACAATAAAATCAATAATAAAAGACTATTAAACCTCCCATAAAATAGACATGTTTTTGTTTTGCAAAAAAAAATTTTAATGTTTTTAAAAAGAGAAAGAAATACCTCTCCATTCCCCACTATCTAGTTTCTACCTCTGACTGATGCACATGCCTAATTCAAAACTATTTTCCCCTCTAAAGTTGGAAATGAAGGGCAAAAAAATTGAGAACTACAACATTCTCTAGTGAGTATCTCCATGAAGGAAGGCATTTAAAAGACACATGAACTATTTCTGGCAGTTTCAGTTGAGTATGTATAGGGGAGGGAAGGAATGGAGAGACTATTTGTGTCCAAAGAATATATATGCTACCTTTAAAAATGGCACAGGTTCATCACTACTCTAAAAAAAATCAGGAAAAAAATAATTTTAACCGTCTTTTGTGCATTCCAGACTTGCAAATACTTCAAAAGGTATGGAATTTTAATAATGCTTTCAAAATTTCCATTGACTAAGTTCACATTTAACAGTCTCTCTTCCCTATTTCGTGTTATAAACTTAGTATTTCTCTTCATAAAAAAGCAAGCAATTATATATATATTTATATAGGTTATATGAATAGTATATTGTACAGTAATATGAAAATATAATGGTTTATATTTATTTCTATTTTTCTATTTCTTTATACATATATATACTTTTCCAAACTCCTTAGTTTCTGACATTTTTGAAAGTTGTATTTGTTTGAAAGTTTGTATTTGTAAAAGATGAGTAAGATGATTTTATACATTTTTCCTATTCCTTTAGCAATGATCCTGTGTCTTTTTTAAAAATATTAAATATATATATATTATTTAAACACAAATTAAAGAATTTATAGGAAGAAAATGGCAATTGAAAATACTAAAAGTAGTCAATTTATCTTATGATAGTTTTCCTTTGAGATATTCAAGAGGGATTTTGTATTCATTTTGTATATAAAAATATATCCTATATATTAAGGATGCATATAAATATGTGGGGGTTTTTGTATCATATCATGTATACATGACGATTGTATACTATAATTAATATGATAATATATGCATAACATGGCAAACCTACCTGCCTTGGAGTCAGCAACACCTATCTTCAAACCTTGAATCTGACTATTTTATCATATGAACTTTGTCAGGTCAGTTAACCTCTAAGTTACTCAGATATGTGTGTATTATGTGTGTATAATTATAAAATTTCCCAGGATATAACAAAAAATTAGTTGGGATAGAAAATGTATTGGGCTTACTCTGATTTTTTTTAAGATCTGGAAAATATTTTACTTTTACAGCAGACAATATTTGAAATTCTTTTGAATGTATTTGAAGAATGTCATCTGAATAATCATCCATATGTTTGCACTATATGTACATTCAATATGTACATATAGTGATTGAGCAAGTATTGATATAAATATTACAAATGTTTGCAAATAATTGTACTTTTGACCAATTATTTTTTCTATTTTTTTGCATTCAAAGACATGCAATTATTATCCAAATCCTTGTAAATATATGTGAGTAAATGAATATAAGAATCATGACTAAATAAATATGGAGGACTCTTCGTTAAGTTTGAATTGAGTTTTCATTAAATACCACCTTTCAAAACATATTTACATCTCTAGCAATTAGCTTATTATTATACTTACAATGTTGTATTATACTTATTTGTTTAATTATTATTAGCATAATTACAGATCATTTAAAAGTCAGTATTCACTAAAATATTTGTGGTTTGGGGATCAATTAAACTCCATTTAGATATATAAATTAATGTCAGCTACCTGAATAAACATATATATGTGTATATATGTATGTTTATATATATACATGAATAAGAATGTACATAGATAATAATAATAGCAAGCAATATTTTGAACTGTCTTGATAGTGCAGCCTATTGATATTCACTTCTAATGTTAGATTTTATGATATTTATGTAGGAGAAAAATAGGAAAAATTAAGCTATTCTACAGTTATACCAGGCTTCTTCATATGTCTCAAAGTCTTCTGTAGACTCTGCTAAAAATAAATATACATATTTTATGAGAAAATACAAATTCAAAATGAAATTTTCAAAAGATAAAATAATCACTCTTCCCAACTAGGGTGCTACAATGGAGTTAAAAATATGTAACATCGATTGAAATTATTTCCATGATTCATAACATTTTTTTGCAAGGCAAATGGGGTTAAGTGGCTTGCCCAAGGCCACACAGCTAGGTAATTATTGTCTGAGACCGGATTTGAACCCAGGTCCTCCTGACTCCAGGGCCGGTGCTTTATCCACTACGCCACCTAACTGCCCCTCAGAAATTCTTTACTTGATTTCTTATAATCCTGAAAATTGATTAAAAATGTTTATATCCTCTGATAAATGAGAAACTGTTAAGAGACAGAGGATGAGTTCACTCTAGTTAACAGAATAGGACTTTTGAAAGTAACTTCATAAAGGAAAAGAATTAGTAGCCCAGAATTTCTTAATAATTATTTAGAGAGATCTGTTGAAAATAATCAAGCAAAGCTTTTGGGCAGAATTCATTTTGCTGAAATCACGATCATAAGAAATGGCTTATGCACATAAAAATAAAGTAGGTTATCTCTAAATAGTGTAAAAGATGTAAAGGACAATTTAAAAAATAATGGCTAGTTTATATAAAGCTTAATCTTTTAATGACTGTAGTATTTTCTACAAATAAACTTTTCATTTATAGAAAATTAATAAAAAAAAACTGCTAAGACAAAGGGAGGCCATTTCACGTATTAGACTGAAAGAGGTCATCTAGCAAATTGGTTCCAAAGCCTTAAAGAACCTAATTACATTCACACAAATGAATGGTTGATTTCTAAATATTCGTCAGTTAAATACTGAATATTCATTAATATCACTGTTGCTTTTCTCAGTAATCTTTTATTGTGCAATAAAAATGTAGGGCATGGGTGTGACACCACACCTCAGCAAACTTAGATCATGCTCTATATTACCTGTTCCATTTTTTAACAAATCATAATTTTTATGATGGGAAGGAGGCAAGTTAAGACCTCCTTCAAAGAAGGGGATCAGATTGATAAATATGGACTGGTGCTAAAACTGGCATAATAGAGGACTTGGATAAAGACTAACTTGTGTTTAGGGTTGAAATGAAATTTGAATAAATGATGAGTAGAAAATGGTAAAGTCTAGCTGTAAATATATCTCCATGTCTATTGAAGTTCTAGCAATCAACAGAGATGCATATATTTGCATTTTGAGCAGGTAAATGCAATTCAAACCATAATTGGATATCAAATTCTTTTTGATAGCTTTTATTTACACAGAACCTCTGAATATTTGAATGTGATAACTTGTATTGCAATATCTCCAATTCATATCAATATTTTGATATTATTGTCAATATTTAAAACCTGAACATAAAAAAGGAGTCATATATGTTGTGGAATGTTACTGTCAGTAAAATCAAAATAACTATTTTGATTAACTATACCAGTGTATTGATAATCAATACATTTGTACAGGCTAAATTCACAAATAATTAAAATAATTACTTTATATTTTGGTAAAGTTTCTTCTTATGAAATCAAATGATCATAGGAATTTTTAAAGAAACAGTTAATACTCAGAAAGACAGTAAATTCTGCAGATGACTTATAAGAACCTCATTTTCCTCCATTCATTTCCCTGTTCTGAAATTATTGACCAAGTTACACTATTATTTTTTCCAGTAATCATTAAGTAATCAAAGCTAAAACAAATGATGCCAAGGACATTTCATAAAACTTGCATCCTTGCCCCACTTTGATACCAATTTGGATTCCTGAGTGAGAGAACATATAAAAACTATAGCTTTTGGACATTTGCCATAACATACCTTGAAGTCAAGTGAACCTTTTGACTTCAAAAATTATTCCAGTCTACGACTAATGATTCAACAAAATATTGAATGTTTGATGCCCAACTTCATGTCCACTGCATATATATTGTCTCTGATAAACAGCTATATTCTCTTTTGTGAAGGTCCTTCACTCCTCATAGTTCTAAATTACTGCTTCCACTTCACATAACTTTCCCCAACCACCATGAAGTTATTGGAAATTAGTATAGTCAGGCTAATGCTTTTATTTCATAAGATGAGAAACATTATTTCAAGCTATGCTCTAGGTGTTCTGAGAACAATTATCTTATTTACTTTCTAAGTAAATTCCAAACTGTAGTTCCAAACTGCCTGTGCACAGCACACCCTTGCTTGGAAATCCATACTGCTCCAAGAGAGTTCAGTTATTATAATTGTTCTATTGCTAGTTAATTAACCTTTTCATAATTGAGTCAGTCAAATGTTAAACATGGTCTATAGATGTTACTCATTCATGGGGAAAATACATAGGCTTATAAATTTAAAGTTTGAAAAATAACCATCATATTCAATTCTATCTGAGGAAACTAAATCTCAACAAAATAAAATATATAACTTATGTTCTATTTATATGAATACACACACACACATCTTTAACATTTCACCAAAAAAGTTGCCATTTAAAAGAGTGATGTTTACATGTGAACCATTGACTTAAATAGCAAAATATGCATAACAATAAATAGCACATATGCATGTGTATGTAAAATGCGTACATATGCACAGATGTAGGACAGATAGGTGTTGCAGTTGATAGAGTGTTGACCATGAGTCACAACTTCCCTCACAGCTTCAGGAGTACAAATCTAGCCTCATTCCTTTATTAGCTAAGTGACCCCAGGCAAGACTCAGAATATCTCAATTTCTTCATTTGTAAAATGAGCAGGAGAAAGAAATGGGAGAACCACTCAAGTACCTTTGCTAAGAAAACTCTAAATGGACTCACAAAGTCAGAGATAACTGAAAAATGATTTAACAAAAACTTGCACATATATTAGATGCATTTGTATAGACACTGATATAGGTACACTGCATTTAATATTTTAGCTTTAATAGAAAAATTCTCTTGAAACTATTCTAATTTAATTGTAAAGATTATTTTACAGTCATGGCTGACACAGAGTAAGTTTGCCTAAAGTGACAGCTGTTAAGTAGTTGAGACTGAATTGGAAGTCAGTTCCTCCCACTCCAAATCTGGAATATCAACTTGATATTCCAAAGTTACAAATGACTTTGCGTATTGTTTTGTTGTGAGAGACAGAGACAGAGATAGACACATCTATGTTTTGAGAAAGTTTATTTATATATTTATCTACATGAATGTATGCATGCATACAGATCTCTCTCTCTCTCTCTCTCTCTCAAAGGTTGATGTGAATAGCAAAATATTCATATTAAGTGGTATAAATTGTTCACCTTGAGCTCCCTTTTTCAAACACATGCGTACAATTAATTCCAATTGACTCTTTTCTATTAGTTACATTCAAATGCATTATTTTCCCTATCTATAAATTAGACTTATCATTGAACTTATTAAATCACTTTTATTACTCTGATTTCTTAGTTTTCCTACTCTGGTATTTGGTTATAAAGAATTTAGTTACACAATTTTAAAAAATAATCACTTTTCAGAAAATAATTAAGAAACTAAAATTTTACATATAGACTATAATCTTATGTAATCATTGCTTCTTTTAAACTTAAGTAACTTAACATATAATGTTTAGCATAGACCTTGAAATATTGTCCAGTACTTAATAAGTGTATAATTGATTGATTTATTTGACTTTATACTCAAAGTGCTCATCACAATTGCATCTTGCTCTGGGGTCTCTACTGTCATTATTGAATGCTTCACATAGCCCAATATATGTGTAGGTATCGTCAGACATGCAAAACTTCATACTCCAATCATATTCTTGCCTATTGACAAAGACAGCACACTGTCAGGTCAGCATTCTTCTATGTTTTTTCTACTCAATGGAATGAAAGCTCTTTTTGGGCAGCAATTGTCTTTTTTTTACTAGAATCACCAGGATAGTGCTTAAAACATAGTAAACAAATAATATCTTTATTCAATAAGAGTGCTAGTAAAGATAAACATTACTATTGCTCATCTTTCTCATTAAGAAACTTGAGCCCTGAGAATTTGAGTAACTTGTTCAAGACATAGGGATAGTAAGTACATTAAGAAGAAAGCATTTTTATTCCCCCTTTTACCACACTGACTTTCTGCTGGAGTGATTTAGAAAAAATATTTATTATGAAAAATTTCACTTTCTGACAAATAAAAAGTTGCATTTTGAATGTTTGTAAGTCAGTTGTTTGAATCCTTCAATAAATTTTCATCTAGAAATAATGTTTACAAAGTCAATTTGGATTCTTTTGCAAACAAGAAAAGTTCATGAAGTATAGATTGTACTAAAAAAAATTTAAGATTTAATTATCATGTGTAAATGAATGTGATGTGGAAAAATTGTTGAGTTCCAGATCTAGTGCCAGAAACATTTCTTAAAAGAGATTAATTCAACACTTAAGTCTCTGGTGACTAGGGAAAGGTCTCAAGCATGGAAAATCTTTTGGGTTGTAGGAGAAAGTTAGGATAGAGATTTTGGGATAAAGAATGGAGTCAGAGAATGAACAAGAAAGGAGAAAAAGAAATGGAAAAGATAGAAGCTTTAGTGAAACTAGGGGTCAGTTGCTGCAGGACTAGAATTTCTCATCAATTGAGAATGACTTTTCCCTATTCCCCAAAATGGGTTTCTGATCTTTTTGTTTTTTAGACCCAGAATAGTATTTTGATTATTTTGTTTCTTATTTTCCTTTAGCCACAGAGATTTCATTACTTGCTCCCTTTTTAGTGATTATTGCATTCATTCCAACCAGATATGGGTCAAAATATGTGACCTCTAAATCCCTTCCTCTTCTGATTTTATCTATATCAATCCTTTCTACCTATATGGATGTCCATGGCACAGCCATATCTCAACTTTTCATGTAATTCCCTCTGATGGGGACAGTTTGCAAACCACTGGTTCTCAAAACTTTTCATCTGTTTATTTGCTTTTGCTCATGAACACAGTAACATTCTTTGCCAGAAGAATTCAGAGTGAAAAATCAAGAGAGAAGCATATGCAAATTGCAAGTGTATTTCTATATAATTTGAAGCTTACCTTGTGAAAAAAATGTTTCATTTCTTTGAGAATTACCGATATGGTCTCATGATTTTTTCCTATCTAAATAATATATTACTGATACCAATGATAGAGAAGCATACAATGGACTCATTGATGTCCACTCCACCTTTTCTTTTTTATTTCATTTAGATGTTTTCTGAAAATATTAATATCATATAGATTCCAAAGCTGATGATACTTGTGTATGTCAAAAGAACAAAAAAAAATCTGATATACAAGTCCATCTATATTTCAGATAAAAATAGGACTCAGCTAACCCTAACCATCTCATCTTAGCATTTTGGGAGTGAAAATTCTTTGGTGAGGAGAAGGTTAAATTACAATATAGGTTAATTAGAAAATTAGACAAGTCTAGTATTGTTGACAAGTGAACTGGCCAGCTAGTAGGGAATAACAGAAGTGGGGATGGAAGAATGTAGGAAAGGTACATCTATATTCATAAATCCCTTTCCATCCATATTCATAACATTGTCAAGAATATTGGGTGTGGGATTAGGAAGACCAGACTAGTTTTCAAATTTGTCTCAGCTACTTATTAGCTAAGTGATTCATGTCAAGTCACTTAACATCAACCTATCTTAGTTTCCTCACAGGTAAAATGGTGATAAAAATAGCACATACGTCACAGAATTATTGTAGTATAGATTACAATATTTGTAAAATAATTAACATAATGTCTAACATATAAATTTTTTCCACCAATCTGCAAGTCACATCCCCTTAAATTCATTTTGTACCTGTCAAAGAGCTAGTATGGATTTGTGGATAGGGAAAGGACTCAAGAAGTAGCATTTGAAGAGAAATAGGTCAAGAGAAGATCCTAAGTGACAGTGACAAGGAAAAGTTTCTAAATAAGGGATTTATTTTTTTCAATTTTTTTTGCAAGGTAATGGGTTAATTAACTTGCCCAGGGTCACATACCTAGGTCATTATTAAGTGTCTGAGGTCAAATTTGAACCTCCATACTCCCGGTCCGGTGCTCTATTCATTACAAAATTTAACTACTATTCCAGATGAATAATGGATATAGATGAATTTTGCTAGTCCAGAGTATCATTGTTTATAAGCATAATTTTAAATTTTGAAACTTTAATAATATTAATATATACCATTTTTCTTAAAATATAGCATAGCTAACAACATGCAATATTTAAAAAATTAAATGTCAGTATTTCCTAGTAAAAACAGAATAATTATAAAAGTGAGAAAACTTTACAGACAACCCACACAGTGATTTGCACGTAGTACTTATTTAATATATTTGGGAAATGGAACTGAATTGAATTGAATTGAAAAAGGAATGCAACTTTTACCCATATGCTTTGCTGTGAAGAAAAATTAAATTATTTTTCTACATGACTGTAAGAATTGAACACTAACTTATTGAAGTATAACCATAGTCAAAAGTTCTATTTTTATACCTTACCAGGTATAGAAGCAATTCTATATTCATCAAGGATATAGCAAAAAGATAAATTATAGCACACCCAAAAATCTTGAAAAACTTTGAAATATAGCAACGTCTGTTGTGTCTAGTTAGGGCTAGAGAATTTCATCATCAAAAATTTGGCCCCTGGGTGGGGGGCATTTTCCCCCCAAAGTAGCTCACTAATATTCTTTGATAAGGTATAGTAGAGGAATTGTGATCTAATTCAGTTGAGGAAAGATTCACATGCAAAATAATTTACCAATCCTTAAAATGTTGAAGAAGAAATATAAAAATCACTTTATCTTATTTTGAAAAATAAACACCTTTAAAGTTACTATGTACTTTATTTCTAACCTGCTTATCTCTTTAGTCTTTAAGAATGAGACCTCAAAATAAAAAGAGAATGAGAACTCCAGAGTCCATGGAATAGAAGGTTCTACCCTTCCATCTCCAGGATTCCTGCTTTGGGAAGATATTGTTCTGACTGGCGACTTTCACATGTCTGTTATATTAAATGGACCCCAAATATGCTATACATTCAGTTTCTAGTGACTGTCACATGTTTGTTATATTAAATAGGCTCCAAATGCTTTACATTTAACTTCTATAATTTTCTTGCCATTAAAGCTATCTTAACCTTCCCCTACTGTTCCCCTTCCCAAGTTTCCATCTGGAGAATTCCACTCACAATTCCTTTAGCTTCCCAAACCAAAATAATCCTACCTAACATCATTTCCCCCTATTCTTTGTCTTTCCCTATTAGGACATAAGGTCTTTTAAGGTAGCAATGGTCTCACTTTATAGTAATATCCCTTTCCCTAGGCATATAGAAATAATTATTTTTCTCTCTCTCATTCATTCTTCCATTTAAAACAATAGGTATAAGAAACAAAAACAAGGCTCTAGAAAAGTGAATGTTCTTAGTGTCTTCATTACTTGGTACTTACAGACCTCCCTATGCATGCAGCAGTAATAATGATATGCTTAAAGAATATGCAAAAATATCAAAGTAAAAATGAGAAAAATAAGACTGTAGCAAATCTAATATAACTAAGAACCAAGTGAAATATTTGAAATTAGAGGATAGACAGAAATGTTACTTGTCTTTCTCCAAAATAGAATAAGTAACCTGAAAAGGCAAACCAGTGATAGACTGAAATATTTCAGTAACTCAGATTTTTGTATTGTTCAAGAACTAATATGTGAAAGGGAATGCATGTTAAGAATGAATAGAATTGCAGAGGCAAATCAAAAAATAAGAATGATAATAGCTCTCATTTATACAATATTTTAACATTTGCAAAGTGCTTAACAAATATTATCTTATTTAATCCTCACAGCAAGAGATAGATGCTATTAATAAAAACATTTTTAGAGATGAGGAAACTAAAGCAGTCATAGTTTAAGTTACCTGCTTAAGGTCACATTACTAGTGATTGCTGAATTTGAGTTTGAATTTAGGTCTAGCACTCTATTCATTGTTCGAAGTAATTGCTTCTAAAACAAAACAAAGGCAAACAAAAATAATTGTATAACCAAATGAAAATTATAAAATACACTGTGGCAATTATACATGTATATATATAAATTTATATATGTCATCAAATTTATAGTTCAATAGTAGACATGACTTTGAATGGGAAATCCATTTCATTTCTTTCCTAATTTCAAATGGCACCCATTCTCAGCACATCCAGGCCAAGCATATAAATTATTCAGTGGAAACCAAAGAGTCCTTTGTCAAGTACAATTTCAGTGTTGAAAATAATTCTTCAGTGAAAATCAGTTATTTTTCACTGTGAAATTTAGAAAGTGATAGAAGTTTGTGAAGATGTAATTTTATTTTCATTCTTTGCATAATTCAATAAAGATGATGCTAATGATAGTGGTTATTGTCTTTTTTTGCCAGGAAAACTTTAACTTGCCTTGCCCTTCATTGAATAGTACTACATAGGCTGATTCAACATGCTTTCCTCTGCATTATTTTCTTCAGGCAAAAGTTCAATGTGAGTAGAGAGGATAGTCATTTCAGGTTCATCTTTTCTTTTTTCCTTCTTTTTTATTGAATTTCATTTTTGAATATTCATGATGGCTAAAAAAACTTGCATAGAATCTGGAAAACATTCTGTCCAACTAAGCAATTATTTTTTCAGCTATGGACAGAAAATAGACCATTATTGCATTACTTTGAAATTACTGACTATATAGACTTCCTCTTTCTGTTATATCCATACGAATGAATTGACACAGGGCAAAGATGTCAATGAAACTGCACTATTACAGAAAGGAGGTAATACTTAATCTTTCTAATTCACCTGTTCTGATTAATCTAGTAGAAAGAACATATAATGCCCTGAGATAATTTCTAAGACCTTGCTAACCTAAAAGCACAAAATCTTGTAGTATATATGTGAATAAATTTACACTGGAACTAAAACCTGTTATCAATAAAAAAAATCATTTTAAAATTATGCACATTAGGGGCAGCTAGGTTGCACAGTGGATAGAGCACCGGCCCTGAAGTCAGGAGTAACTGAGTTCAAATCTGGCCTCAAACACTTAATAATTACCTAGCTGTGTGGCCTTGGGCAAGTCACTTAACCCCATTGCCTTGCAGAAAAATAAAAAAATCTAAAAAAAATATTATGGACGTTAAAAAAAGAATGAATAAGGAGTTCTAAGGCAAGAAGGCAAATTTAGCTATTAAACAATCACTGAAGAACTACTTCTATTGAAGGAAGTACTACATTTATGAAGGGCACTATATTTATAAAGGCTGGGTCAACTTATAAAATTTTTATCTTAGTGATGAATAAGTATGTCAATACAATGTCACTGCTGTAAATATTTACTTCTAAGCTTGCAATATATTCAATTAAGATAGGTATTTGTTAATTCTTTCTTTACATATTTTCAATTTCTATGGACTTTAAAGAATGATAACAGTAACACCTTCATACACAAACACTTCAAATATGATGATAGTTCTTAAATAATTTTTAAAATTTGATTTTATCATACTGATTTGATCACAGCCAATTTTAAATGGGTCTCCTATATGGCTGGTGTCTCAACACAATTTTTCATTAATATTCTAGAGAAAAAAAAGAGTAAGAAATGCAAAGCTTCTGTAACAGAACAGTGACTATGTTTAAGAAATAATATTGATAATAGTTTTAAAAAGCACTTTACAAATACCATCTCAATTTATCTTGGCATAAATCGTGGGAGTGTATTTTTCTTATACCTATGTTACAGATTAGGAACCCAAGAATGACAAAGATTAAGTGACTTATCTGGGGTCACACATTTAGTAAATATCTAAAGTTAGATTAGAAAAAATACCCAAACAATTTGGAAATGTAAAAAAAAAGAATCCATAAAAGCAGTGATTAAAGGGTTTTTCAGATGACCTTTCATTTCAGCCTTAACTGAATCCACTTACCCTTATTTTTTTTCCTATAGAAAAGAAAATTTAATCTCAATAAGAAAGTTAAAGTACCATTCCCCATTCTTGTCTAATGACATTATCATAGAACCTGAAATTTCAATATTTGATGTTTATTATTTGGGATCTTGAACACCTTCCCCCAATTTTTTTGGGGGGGGTTGCAAGGCAAATGGGGTTAGGTGACTTGCCCAAGGCCACACAGCTAGGTAATTATTAAGTGTCTGAGACTAGATTTGAACCCAGGTTCTCCTGACTCCAAGGCCAATGCTTTATCCACTACGCCACCTAGCCACCCCTACCTTCCTCCAATTTCAAAGTCCACTATTAACAACTCAATTTCCCATAGGAAGACAGACATCTTTATCTATCATCAGCTGCCTGATAAGTATGACTTTTCAGAACTGGAACAGAGATGGAAACCTAAGAGGTCACCTTTCAGTCTAGTTTTCATTTTTAATGAAGATGTGACAATATGAACTAATACAATAAACACTTCCACCTCCACCTCAGTCCCCAACTCCCTATCTATTCTCAAGTACACTTATATCGATACTAGGAATACAGGAAGCAGAATCTAACACTCATATTCAAATAATTTAAACTATATGATACTGAAAAATGAGAAATTTCTATTGGCGCAAAAGAAAACATGTTTTTGACCAATCTATATGACTTAATGATATATTCCTTGCTTACTCATTGTAGTCACAACAAATTACAGCTTATTTGGGAATCCAATTCATTCATAAGAAAAGACATTTATCCAAAAAGAAAGGCTATAAATCGAAGTGTTTTTGACACATTTAAATCACATGTACAAAGAGTTCAGAAAACACACATATTATCAATCCTGAAGTGTTCTTATTTGAGAAAGGTTACATTAGATTAAATTGGCAGGAGGCACAAGTTCCTTCTATGTGAACTGTAAATTTTTTGAAGAGAAAAAAGTATATAATTAATGGAAATATAGATTTTAGTAGAGAAAATGATAGTTTAAAGAATAAATCATTACGTACAAATTTCTCATTCACAGGATGAAATATGTATGCAGAATTGTAAAACTATAAAAAATAAAACAAAGCAAAAATATTGCAAACTTCATTAAGAGCTATATATTTCCATTCTGTGAATGTGAAATGTTATCAAAGACATTTTTCATTTTGACAAATTTAGTAAGTTTAGTGTTAATTGCTATTTGGCTGATATATTATGTCCCCATGCCAAAAGAAAACATCCTTTTATTTCTTAGTGTAGGTGACTCTATGTTCATGCTGGAAGGGCTACTAAAAAAATCCAGACATATTAATTTGTTTGGGGAAAGAACATTGACCCAGAGCCAAAACTTTAGTTTTTAGACTAATATGTCATTCAAATTAGGAAATGAAAGTATACAGAGTTATGAAATAAGAAGCTGGCATTTATTTAAAGGATTGTGAATCTTAATGGTGATACTCAAAGCATTTGCAATAAATAGAAAGAAGGAGGCCATATAAGGTATAAACACTATTGCAGAAGGCTACCTTTTGAAATCAAACAGTGAAGAAAGAAAACAAATTACATTTGTGACAAATGGTAATTGTGCATTTAATTATCAATTAGCAAATTATGCATTACCTGCATTTTGCCTTCTATTATCTAATTCATTAATAGATGAAATATTAACATTAATACAAAATGTTAAGACTAAGAAAAAAGAGCAATATGTAAATTATCCCTTTTGTTTTTTCTTTTGCTAGTATTTGATTTAAAGGCTATGTAAAATAATAGTAGAAACCAGATAAGCAAATTAAGCAATGGAAAAACTATAAATTATAGAGCACTGTAAAATCCTAGAGTTTGAAGGGTCCTTTTTGATCATTTAATCAAGTTCAGACCCTATGATAGAACCCATCTATATCCTTAGTAAATGTAATCATAGAATCATAAAATATTACATTCAGAGGAAACATTAAAGATTATTTAGCCCAAACTCCATGCTTCACATATGGAGAAACTGGGTTCCAGAGAGGTAAATTTACTACTCCTTCAACTGTGAACTGGGTAATTAAATGTGTGACTTCAAGGTCACTTGCTAGTTTCTAACAGGGTCATGACTGTACATTAGAAGTCTAGTGGTGAATCAATATCTGCTCAAACATTTTATTTATTTGAATTATGTCCCCTCTTTCCTAAATCTATAGATCATATAGATTATTATGAATAATTAAATGTTAACCATATGTAATATTTATCCTGATTAATTAAAATTGATTAATTTAGCATTTATGACAGAATTATGAATTGGCTACTAATTCACCTTGACATGAGAAATAGCTTAGACATTACTTATTTATAGGGTGATGTGTCATACCCTTCAAATCAGTTCAGTAGTGTGAGATAATCAGGTTAATATAATATTTTAATTTATGCATTGAATTTCTAAAATGAGACTTGTCAGGATTGTTTTAAAACATTGAGATTAAATAAAATATTGGGCAACTTTAATTACAGCTATGTTTCTATAGCATATGAAAAATTGACAAAAAAAGGCTATTGAAATGCAAAACTACACATACACACACAAAACCCAGTGGAAATTGTCATGAAGCATTCCTGACTGCATACCTGACAAATACAACTGTCAGGGCTCCTCAAAATTAAACTTAAATCCTCTTTAGGTTTATGGTTCCTAAATCTGTGTTCTTTGAATCAGGTTTCCACAATCTTGACTTCCCGTGTTTCCTTGTAATCCCATTCCATCTCCATAGGGAATTTCCTGTTTTTACAGAAAGACAATTGTTTACAAACTGAGTTGAAGAAAAGCTTCCATTGATGTTATACATTTTTTTTTAAATTCCAAAACTGGGAACATTACCCTAGGTCAAGCTTTCATTTTTATTTACATATATGCAAATTATTCAAGACTGAGTTTTAGAGCACCAAAGGACAATTAATTACATAAATTTTTTCCTTTCCTTATTATGTGGGAGATTTGGGGTGGGGAATAGAGAAGGGAATTTGAAAAGATTTACATATTTTATGTATAATAATTTTAAGCAACCAGCTAGCATATTCCATATAACACATGCCATTTTTTAAAGTAAAGTAATAATGAAATAAATAATGTTGCCATATAAGATGTCTATTTACTGTTCTGTGCTATATTATTAGATATTTTTACTACGCATATATCACATTGTTGACCAACTTTTATGAAAATTTATTTTAAAACATCCTCAACTAGAAAATGTCAGGAATATATACAAAATTTTAAAAGCCAAATTACATATATTATATACAAATATTTGCATCTTACAAAAACACGTATTTAGGGATATTTTCTCAAGTCATTTTGAATGACTGTTAATGATATAAATGCTGTGTAAATAATTCATTTTTATTTAATCTATTTAGGATTTAAATTGTCTTCATTATAGATTTTTGTAAAGACTACAAATTTCAAAGTAGGACACAATTTCTTTTCAAATGTTTATAAACTAATGTATGAAAGCAAAAAAAGTATTTTAATATGACTATAGAATCTGCATTTCTAATAGTTTTGGACATAGCAATAATAACTTTTGAAGAGAAAATTTACCATCAATATTTTAATGTTCATAGAAATAATTATTCACATTGAACTTACTTATAAACTTAAAAACTATTGTTTGTATTGAAAGCAGTGAAATACTGAATTTTAATATGTATTGTAAATTTCAGTTCTATGATATATCATTCATACAACCTTTTATTAATAATTCCCTATTTTTCAATATTCCTTTAAGATAAGAATTTTTAAAAATATTTTTACCAATTTTTAAAATAAATTTACAAAGTTAAATTATAAATGAAAATGAAGAATAAAACTTTATGCATAATGAAAAATGGCAATTTTCATTTGGATCAGATGATAGTGTAATCATATTGAAAATTTGTTTCTCTGCTGTTTTTCCCTATATTTGAGCTAAAATCAGTAAATTTAACATGTCAGTATGATATAAAATATATTTCTACATTATTATGAACATTACATTAAAATAGAATAATATTTCCAGAAAGTTATAAATGGCCAGTAAAATAACATGTTATTATGTGTGTCTGTGTATGCACACATATTTATATTTAGCATTTAAAACTGCACTAAGGTCTTTGGGATAGCCTTTTGTAAACAGCTAGTTATATAAATGTATTTTGTAGATATGATACAAAGGCACTACATGATCACATCTGAATGCAATAAGCAATTACCATTATAAAGTTATATTATAATAAGTATATTCACGTGCCCTATGGAGGGATAAGGATTTGAAATTGACTGAATAAATTCTTATGATACTTTCATAATGAAGCAGAAAAATATATATCTTTTTTGCATGATCAGAATACAGAACAATACCCAACATGAGTTCAAATATAAACTGGATTTTTCATAAACTCTACCAATTGCAAAGAGGTAGAAATAAAAATGCAAATTATTTAAATATTTTTTAAAGAAATTAACTGGGCCCAGTGGTACAATGGTACCTGTGAGAGGAAGGTCTTCTAGACATAATGACATAATTTAAGTTACTTTAGGGAGATAACATGAAGAATAATTATAGAAAATGAGAAGACCTAGAATTGGTCTAATCAGCATAAGTATTAAAGTATATCCACTCCAGGAAAATTGTAGATTTTACAGAAATTTCAAAAAATCACATCAAAATATTCAGCATTTAAGAAACAGATGTTATGTAATAGTAAATGTAATATATATATATATATATATATATATATATATATATATATATATATATATATATATATATATATTAGATGTATCATCCAATATAATGCTTCAGGACAGCAAGCAGACAGATTTCAAAGAGTTTCTGATTCATAGTCATTCAGTCTCCAAGTCATCCCTGGAAATAGAAGGGAAGCACTATGACTAAATATGTACCATTCTTTATTTGATTTGTACCACTACATGGACAATATTAGATAACTGAGGAAGGGGAGATTATTAGATTAATATTCCAAAAAAAAAGGACATCAAAATAGCTCAGAAAAGTCCTAGAATTGCATTATTTTGGACTAGAAATTTCACTCAGTAATACTCACTTTATACAAGTTTTTGTTTGGAACTATATTATTTAAAAAAATCAAACTGCAAACAATCATCTATTTAATTGAAATTCAATGTGACTACTTGTAATGTGGTTTCACAATTAATAAAATTCCCAGAACTCTTATTTATTATAAAAAAAGCTTCAAACAATGTAATCAACATGTATTCAAAAATATGTGATAATATATTCAATGCTTTTGAAAATACTGATGACATTTAATGAACAATTATAATTATTATACTTAATAGGTTCAAATCTCAAGAGAGCAAAGCCAACCCTTGAAAAAAAAAACTGTCCCCATATATAGGTATCCACCCAGAAGAATTTATTTTTACTTCTCCCTTATATTTAAAAAAAAGTTATTTTATTTGATCTCACAAAAATAAGGAAAAACTAAGAAATCCCAAGAAGATAATCTCAATAGTAAATAAATAGCTTCAACTGGCTTAAAAATACCAGAGTATTTCTCTTGAAATTACTGGGAAAATTCATAAATATCCCATTAAATATATCCCAGAATTTGCCAATAAGGGAATAAATATATTTAGCCAAATTCCTCTACCACTTTTTTCTTAGTCTTTTCTTCAATTATGAAACAAAAATGGAATGGAAGAATGAGATTTTTGTCTGGATAATCGATAAATTATTGATAAAATTCAGTTCTACATTATATTATGCTAATAGTTTCATTTGAGAACAAGTCTATCATTTACAAAGGATGAATTTGTCCTAAGATTTTTTTCAAGCTAGGGCATTAGGCAACCACTTTATGAAACATGTATGTCTACAGAAAATTCATTTTTAAAATTTCAGATTATTCTTCTACTGAAAAGAGACATCATATGAAAATGATCAATAGAAACAAAGTAAACTTAATATTATGATAATTTTGGAAAAGTTTTGTTGAGTTATGAAACCTAAGGGAAATTAACTTAGAATTCAATAATTTTGAGAAATCATGGCAAATCTGCATCCTGCAAAATAAGTGAAGAATAGTACATATGTTTCATTATTCATGTGAGATACACAGTGATGGATGAATTTTACTGAAAGCTTGTGGGGAAAATAGGTTAGAACTCTCTTCCTTCAATTAAATGTGACACCTCAGCTTACATTATTGTTAAACACATTACTAAGTAATGATCATTTTCCAACTATAATAAGTCTAAGAATGGTAGGATAACTTTAATTTTCAATATCTTTCAGGTTTTTTTGCCATAATATCATGTACTAGGCTTTCATTACCTTGGAAGTAAGAAATAAATTAATTTTTAAAATAAAATTTTCTCATTACTGTTATTTTAAAATTTTGTGCATTTTGTAACCTGATTGCTAAGGAATTTTGAGTATTCCCTTTAATGATCTGAGAGATAGCCTTAAGACTATCAACTGAAGCTGGTAAAGAAAAATGGCTAATTCAAAATTATATAGAGAATGAAAAGAATATTATTTAATTGCATTTCAGATATCTAGGAACAACTTATAATACATGAGAAATGATCATTTTTTTCTGTTGATTAAGGGAAGAATTTTAGAATATTTAAATGACACATGAGGTTTGGTATTTACTGCATTCTTACTATATTTTTTTAAGTAACTCATTTAAGTGGATCAGAAATCATTACATATTGTCCAAACTGATCAGAAATTATATTGTATACGATGAGATTTCTGATTTTTGAATCCTTATTAACAAAATGCACGCATTTAGATACTCATGATTATTTTAACAAAAATAGAAAATATTCTGTTCAGGATTTGGAAACTGATTGGTCAATACAGTTAGATAAAATCAAACTTAACAAGGGAAAGTGTTAGCTAATTATGAAAAATATATATAATATTTTGAGAAAATAATTATTCATCTTACTAGTCTTATATCAGAGAAAAAAAACATTTCTTTTCAAAGTTGGTACTGTTATATAAAATATATACTCTTAATACTTGTGACTATTTTGTTGAAAGGAACTACAAATTTTAATTTTCTGTGATTTTTGTAGTCATTTAATTTGACTATGAATTATTGATATCAAAATTGAAAATAAATACATTTTAAACTAACCATTTTACAAATATCTTTACGAAATATATTTATCTAGGAATGTTTTACATCAGCATAGTTGTTAAATATATTCATGTGATTTAATATAGAAAGAATAGGTGTATAGTATAAAAAGTAAATGAAATCAATATGAATAATAGTTGCACATTTCAATTGCACAAGAATCATATTTTGCATTCACCAAAAAAGCAAAACCACATATCTAAAGAGCTGAAAATACTTTACAAATAAACATTGTACCCATTTTTATGAATTAGAAAATGAGGCACAGAGGTAAAGTGAGTTGCCAATGGTCACATTGTGAGTCAGTGACAGGATCAAGGACAGAATCTGAAACTTAAAAATTAAGGCCTCCAATCCTCTACAGGAAATAATACAAAATACTTTGCAATTATTATTTTTTCCATAGAATAGGAAAAAAATTAACCCTTACAATTTTATTACCTCAAAAAGTAATGCAGGTTTTTCTTAACTGAATCAGTTACATACCACATATAAGTAAAGCCTATAAATTTCAAAGGGGGGAAAAGATGATAATAAAGAAATTTTTTTAACTGTCTAATTTTAATTCATTCTTCATTCTGTCAATCATGGGGGTAGGAGAGGAAATTATCTGAAAGGTTGTCAAAGATGGAAATGCATAGGAATTACGTTCTGGGATCTCCAAGAACCACTGGAATGTACATCATTTAAATGTTTATAAATGACAATGTCAACTCTGTTAGCATTCCAAGAGTAAATTACTTCTTTTGCCCATCATTTAATCTAAATTAAAGCACAAATAAACAGAAAAAAATCTTGGAAGGTCTATTTTACTGGCACCCTAATATAATGGGCCAAAATTTTTTATAGTACAAAATCCTGCTGAAGAATCATGCTCTATCTATATGACACTAATACCACAAAAATGCTATATTCTCCAGTGTCATCCTCTAAGCCCTTTTCAAACTCTACCCCAATTTAGTAAAATTATCAGTTAGTTGTATTAGTGTGCTATAGATACAAGTTTAGACATTTTCACAAACTGCTCCTTCAGGTCATTAGGGAAGCTTTTGCTCCATAGTAATTTACTGAATGTGGGACCATATGTGCTACCACATTTAGTAAATTACCACTGAAGCTCACTTTATGCTATCCTAGTGGCCTGAGGGAGTTAATGCAGTTTCCAAAAAAGCATTTAGCTTACTCCCAGGAAAGATTTTTTTTTTGTCCTGAGAGGATCTGACTCACTTACCTTATTTAACTCTGGAGATTAAAATCTGATATGAGTTTTATAGGCATCCATCAAAGAAAAACTAGTTCCGTAAGGAAATACATCTTTTAAAAAAAAAAGTAAAATAGATTATTTAAGATGATGTTCCTTGATAGTTTCAATATCCACTTTAACATTAATTTGATAGTAATGAGACTTTAAACTTACTCTAGTTCTTATATATGCGTATACATACACACACACATATATATATGCAAGTGTATATATACAGATACACAATATACATATTGCTTAAACATAGTAGAAATATATTCAATGTCTCAAGAATAGTAGAGAGTTAAAATGATCAAATTTCAGAGATTTGCCATTATAGCAAACATTTTAAAACCTTAAAAATCTTCTATAAAAGAATTAGAACATTGAACATCAAATTTTGAAAATTTGTGTAATTATAGCCAACATATATACAATGTTCAAAGTTTTGTAAAGCACTTTGAATGTATTATTTCATTTGATTCTCATAACCCTGTTAAAGTAAGTTCTCTTATTCTTCCCATTTAACAGATGAAGATAATGACATTGCTATTGTTCAGTCACATAACTAGTAAGTACCTGAGTCAGGATCCTTAATCAGGTCTTCCTGTTCCAAGGCAAGTACTCTTTCAAGCACCTCATCTGATTTCCTCCTAAAAGTTAACCAATGCAAGCTGATCTCTTAATCAAATCATATATTCTTTTAAATTGATTGTAGGATGATTAGTCACTATGAGCTCAATATATTTTCAACAATAGAAAAATATATAGATTATATATAACTGTGAGATTTTTTAGAAAATAAGATCATTTAACATTCGAAAATGATAACTTGAAATAATGGCATGGAGTCATAGAGTATTTTAAGAAATTTGCCATTGATGTGGCAAATAAGATTGTTTGAACCTATATTACTGAACAAGATGCAATAGCTGAGCCTTTTTGTCAATATTGTTCCTTATCATTTAATTTATATCATATTAACAACAACTTTTGAGAAGTCAAAAGAATTAGCAGTGACTACATTTCAGATGTAACTTTTGATACAAAAAAATAAAGATTTGCATGTCAGATTTAAAAAGATATAATATGTCTTCTGCCCTCTAGAAACTTCAATATAGGAATTTGCTTTTCTTACAGTTGATGACTGTTCATTGTAATAGCTGGCAAAGTTCATTTTAATAAAGCATTGTGATGCAAATCAAATTTCGTACTAGGGGTTATGTCTACATACCCTATTTGAATGAACTTATATTCAAAGCCTTAATTGGTCAAATTTATTATGACCCATACTACATAATGCATATGGTTAAAAAAAAGAGATGAAAGGCAAACCTAGAAACTTTATCAGACCTACTATCAGAGAAGTAGTATTCAATAGCTTCTTAAGTGGACAACAAGAATAGCAAAAAATCCACCACCCAAAACATTTATAGTAATGGTATCATTTTACAGGTGAGGAAAAACAGCATAAGAGAAGTCAGGTGATATGCTCATTGTCATACAAGCTTAAAAAGGCAAAAAAAAAATCAGAAATAAAGCACAGGTGTCTTGAGTAAAATTCAGAGATCTTTCCATTAGCTAACATGAACCAATTCCTTTTAGAATTATAATTAGGTAAATAGATCCTTAATGCATGAACCTATATCAAATATGCCCTCAAATGTAAGTCTGGTGTCAGAGAACAATTCATAACAACTGACATCCCTGCCACCAAAGACGTTTTTCTTTTAGTATATATTCATTGTCAGATATGGAATTTTAAAATCACATATATGCTATAATTGTTAAAGTTGTATAACCTACTTTTAATTTTATCCAAAGACAGCATGTTTGTAGAGTGTAAATGAAACATTTGATGAACATATAATTGCATCTATTTTTGCCGGAATAAGTACATGGTCATTAGTAGTACATACAAGTTAAGATGATAAAATTCATATAAAAGTATGATTTGATTACTATATAATAATGCTACTTTCAAAATGTATTTCATTTAACTTATTCTATAATTGAGGCAATGTTTGCCTTAATGGTAGAATGAGTATAAAAATATGTGTAACACATACTTATGTACCTATATGTTTGTGTATATATATATATATATATATATATATATATATATATATAAATATATGTATCTTTAATTTCCCTCTTACAACAATAGTTAAAAAGTCACTTCAAAATACTCAAAATGGAGTAGGATATTAGATCATAATGAATTAAAGAAAGAAATTCATAATAAATTCATAATTAACAATCCATTTCTAAATAAAATTCAGAATTTCAACTCAGCATCTAGTTTGACTCTGTTAAATGTTATTATAGTTAGAAATATTTAAAAATAAGCAGATCTAATTATCAAATATAACAAAATAAATTATATATATATATATATATATTCATCCAGAGAAAACAATGGCTTTTTTTCTGACTGGAATGTGTAATTTTTAGCATCAATTAAGCAGTTGATAATAACATTGGTGAGTTTGGCAGCTCTGAAGGGTTAATACAGAGAAGATAATTGGAAAAATTGAAAATTGAATAAAAATGGTTCATTTGAACTTTATTTATAAGTACATTAGCTGAAAGTATGTGGTTATAGTGACTTAACTTGCAATAACACAAACACTGCTTTATAAGTCAAAAAGTGTCAAGAAAGACAAATCAAAAGACAGAAAAGAAAAAAGTGGACAAAAATATATTTTGGGCAAGAAAATATAAAATTTAGACATTGAAATAGTAAATGTTCTTATAAAAACACTAAAATGAATAGACATTGCCTGAGAACTAAATGCTGGTGATATAATAATATTAATCATAAAAATAAATACTTGCCCAATGTGTGTACATAAAAGAAGCTCAATAAACACCTACAAAATAAAAAATTATATCTAGATTTTTAATAATTTTCAGACAAAGATTCAAAATTGAGGATTCTGTAAGGAATTTGTATCCAGGCAAAAAGATATAGATAAAATAAATCTACATACATGTGATGTTGTTACAAATTGAAGTGTCAAATATTTTATATTTAAGGTCTTTTATGTTATAATCCACAATATTTTCAATGGTGTATCCAAGAATAAAACATATGGATGTAAAATTTCTGACTAGCATATATATATATTCAAAAAAATATTTTCATTCAATAAAAGATAAATCTTATCACCTTTCTTCTTATGAAAAAGTGCAATCTTTCAAGTGTACAATTAATCAATCTGGAAATACATATATGCATACATATATATATGTATGTATATATACATATATATGACTTTTCTTTTTAACATTCCAATGAAATTTATAATAGAAACATAATCGACCTTATTTAAGAAATTATTCAAGTTAAAATACAGAGATGTCACCATTAAAAAATTATATTACTTAAAATCTGACATGTGCATAAAACATTAAACATAATATAAGAAGCATGATTTTGCATGCTTTTTTAAAAATAAATATGCACATCTCACTTAATGCTTATGCAAGTATAACATTTGAATTCAAAATGATACAAACCACGGTATTTTGAATGCAAATATTTTGCTTTCTAAAATAAAAATACTTACAAATAAGCATTTTCTTAGCCAATGAATAATCCAAGAATCTTCATATAAATATGTGTAATTAAAAGACCTTTATGTATGTCATTTTATGACTTCAAGTCTTAAACAAGTTTTTAATTATTTTTTAAAATAGTTATACTACTTTGGGGGGAGATGTAAAGAAATAAACTTTTCCATGGTTGTGGATAGAGCTTCCTGAAAATGACACTAAAAGGGGAAGTAAATTCCTATTCCACATAACTCAGGAAATTAATCACAAGAATAGATTTAAATATTATGGAGCAGAAAAATGTTGAATACAACCAATATTGAATTTTGGCTGAGACTTCAAGAAATATCAATTATTCTTTTTTAATTGCAAAATAATAATGATATGCAATCTTGAAAGTTTGTTTTAACCACAAATGGTTTAATTAAATCTTTGTATTAATTGGTATTGAATGCTCTGACATTCAAATGAAACAGGCAATAGGTGCAAAATCTTTTTTCATCCTCAAAAATTAATACAAAAATAATCCTCCTTAAAATACTGACATTCCCAATGCAAAATACTTTACCTATCTGTCATGAGCTAAATATGACAAAAGCAAGAATAGCAATAAATGATTATATTACATTTTATACCCAAAATGACAATGTATCATATCAACTTCTCTTTTCCCTTTTCCTAATCTCACATTACTAAAGGGTAAGTCATGAATTAATGCTATCATGTAGTTACTTTAATTTTTCAAGAGAAAAAATAACTTTGAAATTAGAGGTGTACTGAATTTTTCTAACACATATATGTACACATATACATATATATGTAAGTAAAGCCAAAAATACTGATTACAATTCAAGAAATAATGAAAAATTCATTAATTTACAATGTTATATCAAGATAAAATAGTAAAAAGATGTCAACATTCATAGACAACTTTTAATGATCTGGGTTCCTGGTTTGGCGGGGGGACAATGATGGATATTTTATCAATAACAATATATTTGGGTCATATATGTGTGTATGTGTGTGTTAATTAGGAGAAAAATAAAGTAATTTAATAATTATATCCTTAATACATTATATTTTCCCTTCAAAAATATGTTAACTAGAAATATTTCATTTTTGGTGTTTTGTACCTATTTAGGGTTCATATATAATTCTACATTTAAAAATCATTTTACTTTAAAATGCTTGCATATAGCATTTCTCCAAGTTGGTCAAATGTGTTAATTCAGGGTAATATGAAAAATGTAAATTTAAAATATTAAATGAACAATATAAATTGTTCACATAATTTTTCATTTGCACAGTTCTTTGGGACCATCCATTGAGCTTTATCAAAGAAATAACCAGCATTTGGCATGTCATAGAAATAGCAGCCATCTCGCCTTTCATCTTCCATTCACCCCCAAGAAAGGAAATCTCAGCATTACATAATACAAAAATGTGGTCTACATAATAGAAAGAAGAAGAGAAAAAAGATGCTGAATTGCAGGTGCAATAAAATGTACAGTTAAAAGTAATCAGACTCATTTTCACCCATACATCATCATAATTAATATTTTGTTTTTCTTTTCTTTTTTGGAGGATAAAGAGTGGAGGGCCAAATGTTAGAAAAAGTTGCAAGAATTGAGTTATCTATTTAATTGCCTCAATTTTTCAAGTGGCATATATCTGGTTATGAATGAAAAGACCTGATTCTAATATCAGGGCTTAAACCTGAAGAGAATAAATGTAAATGTATTTTTAGACATGGACAAATGGGAACTATTTTTAAATGAACCCTGTTTAATTCATAACCTTAGTCAATAGTTTATTAGCTCCAAAGGGCTTCTGTAAATTAGCATGTAACCCACTTAAAGTTGAAGCTGAACATTATTTCTTTCTCTTGGTTAATTTATGTATCTGCATTATAATAATTCTAAGATAAAATAGAGAATAGGCTCTTTATTGAATCATACATCTGAGTCTCTGTTTCATAGGGAAACATATGAAATTAAAGCAGTAGAAAGTAAAATTTTCTCTTGCACCCACATTTTAATTGATACCCAACACAACAACATACTACTATATTTTAAACTTCTGGGTATATAAATCCCAAGTCTTCTTGATTCATTCTTGAACTACTGGCATCAATAAATATTAATATGGAGCATCAAAATCAAATCTTTCCAGGGACTACCCTTGATAAATGCTTTTGACTGACCCACATCTAATATATATGATATTGTATATAGTCTGTAGTTAGCTTATTACAAAATGAAAATAAATTAATCAAACATTATTATACCACATATTCCATATTCTATTGATAGTCACTTCCTAGTTCCTTATTGCTACTATTTTATAGAACTTTATAGTTCTGAACTGCCCTTGCTTTCTTTTCTTCTTGTCATTGAAATACACACACATATATATATATATATATATATATATATATATATATATATATATATATATATGGAGAGAGAGAGGAGAGAGAGGGGGAGTATATGTTGTAAAAATTGGGGCATCATCAATATACATGATAATTTATAATTTCATGAGAATACATTTTGGAGACCTTGGGAAATATAAAGTAGGTATTGGCAGGGGCAGAAATTATTACTTCAAATAGGAAATCAAGAGAGAAATACTAAATAGTTAGATTTGCCAAAATAGACTCTAATCAATACAGTCTAAAAACATTCGAAGATTAAGTTTACATAACATTTTTGGAATTTATTTTATTTTTGTCCACTATTATCATATCTTTCTTGTCATACCTATCTCTCTGTATGTGCATGTGTATATACACATATATTTCTATATACATATATACACATATAACTATACAAATGTATGCTTTTAAATTTGGTTTTGCAGATAATCTTTTCTAGAGTCATTCACCTTTTCACAGAACTTTACAGTATTTCAGGATAATGAAAGAGTAAGGGATTTTGATTTGTACCTTTTATTTAAAAGGAAAAGAAAAACTACACACATTTCCAATATAATATCAAATAATATTGTTCATTGCTTTTTTTTCCTAATAATGAATCAATACTGAATACACAGATGAGAAGGAAGAATTTTTTTATGATTTCAGCATGAATCCTACCCCTCCCCCTTGCCAAAAAGTGTATACAAAGGAAAAGCTTTAAAAATAAAAGAAAGAAATAGGAGAGGTAGTATGAGGTTTTTGTTTTTGAATTGGGGAAGCAGGAAGTTGCTCATTTGTTCTGTTTTTTACTTTTCCTTAGGGAGGATGTGACCAACCATTTATCCTAAATTCAATCAGTTGCTGTCAATTTACTCACTGGTGGATGCTGCCTCTTTGTGGCAGGATGCCATGTGTAAAGTGCTTCTTGCACATTCAGGTTCATGGACTACCCTTGATCTTCTGACACATTCCATTTAAGGTTATTGGTTATTGAGAGAGCCACCAAAGACTGAATGAGATCTACAGACCTTTACAATCCAAATTACTTCAAACAAGCAGGTTAGGCCCTGTAAGACAAAGACCAATGTACTGGCCAAACCTTTTACCAAGATGAATAGATACCATATATGTAATAATTTGTATTTTGAACATTTGAGAGTAAAGTTCAAACTCAGTCACAAAACTCATTATAAACTTTGAATATAAATTTACGTAATTTGAAATATGTCACAATGGCAAACTGATGACTGCATAAGAAATAAACCAGTCATGATAGCCTATAAAATATTTCACTAAAATTTACGTAAAGCAACATTACTTACCCTGTTCCATGTATTATGGAAACAATGGAAACAAAATATAAACTTGAAATTTCACTAATAAGCATAATGGTGACACATTTAGAAATTTCTAGCTCCCTCAAGAACAAATCTGATCATTATAATGTATTATCTCTCCATAAGTATTTGAAGAATTGTTTAAATTAGGCCTAGTGGGTTAGATCCTGTCCCCTCCATCTTGATTATTTTTGTGAAATCATTGCTCTATGGGTCAGATAGTTTGAACTTTAGGTAATTATTATTTCATATCTTCACATTTGAAATAGTTATCAAGTATGTATTCATAAACTATTAAAAATTTCATGTGATGAGATACATTATGAGACACCAGTAGCCCCATCTTACAGTGATCCCATTTTTATAGTAATCAGTTATCATTGCCTGCTGCCCAAAGGGGTAAAGATATTATAGAAATTTGCACAGTCCATCATTTGGTCTTTCATGGTACCATTCCACAAATGGATCTGTACAAGTGCAATTGTGTTTGCCTAAACAATCAGAAATTGGCTACAATAGTAGTCAAATTATTTTATTTTGGTTGGTTAAATGAAAAGAGAGGCCTTTTTTCTCCCTCACTTGAAACCTACAATTTCCATATATCCCTCATGATTTAGTTCAAATTTCCATAATAGGAAATGCTTTAATTTGTTGGAAAAAGTAAGTTATTATTATTTTTTATGTAAATCCAACTGTGTGCATTGGATTATATGATCTTCTAAGATTTAGCCATCTTTAATGGAAATTTTAGGATTAGTATGCCCTCCTGATACCACTTAAGCATTGGAAATAAAGCTCCAAAGAAATCACAGGCTAAAATAGTGAAGGAAAGAGAAATGGGAATGTGCATATAAAAATAGGTGCTACAATAAAATATTTTTATATTTCATCAATAAGTTATTTTGACTAACCAGTTATGGATCATATAGCTCTGCACTCTTTAATGGTTTTCTCCACATCTATGCTGATCCTTTTCAAGATCATAATACTTTCCTTTTTTTAAATTCAAATGTCCAGAAAGCATACAAACACATCCTTTAAAAAGAAAAGGAAAGGAAAGGAAAGAAAAGAAAAGGAAAGGAAAGGAAAAGAAAAGAAAAGAAAAGAAAAGAAAAGAAAAGAAAAGAAAAGAAAAGAAAAGAAAAGAAAAGAAAAGAAAAGAAAAGAAAAGAAAAGAAAAGAAAAGAAAGAAATCTTGTATTAAAGTCGGGGTGTGCTAATCTCCATAAAAGCCATTTATACCCACCCATGGCTTAAAGGGGGAGGGGAATGAGGGATCAGATGAGGAAAGGGGGAATCTGTGCCCTTCAATCTTTGAAAAACAGAAGTATTCCCCAATCAAAAAACTTCATTGACCTTTAAAAGTCACCTGCAAAAATGGCTCTCCATACAGCTCCTTTCCCCCCACTGACACAGAAGAACAAGAGTTGTGCCCAGCTTACACAAACGTTTCCTACTTGTAAAAATAAAATGAAATTGCACACCCTTTCAGTATCATTCGCCGAAGCTGAAAATCCTGTGCCAAGGCACTTCACCCTAAACGTTGAAACAACACAATTAATCAAACTGGTTCATGTGTCTGCTTGTTCGTGTGTTTGTTTTAAATACAAATGCTCTATGGGGAGTTTGTTTGCCTTTAGAACTGGCTAAATGTGGTCTGTTTTTCCAGCACTTCGAGGTAGTCCGGCTCAACGTTTAGTTTTGCTTTTAATTCCAGATACTCATTCCTGTTGGGTTCTACATAGACAGTACTGGGGGGACTATAGAGCACCGTTTCCCGGAGCCTGCTGTCCCCTGCCCCTGGGTGCAAGTACTGATGGGGGCGCCTAAGGTCATAGTTGGGGGAGAAAGTATAAGCAGCAGGGCTGCAAGGGAATTTAGGATATTCCGGGAGGCTACTGCCAGCCGTGGTGGCCGAGCAGTGTTTATCTGGTTCTAAAATGCCTCTGTAAAAGCGATCAGCGTCTTGCATTGGTGACAGCAACTCCTCCCTGGGCTCAATAGTGCTGACACTATAGGCGGGGCTCCGCAGGTGGTGGCTTTCCCGCCTCTCTTCTTCTCCCTGCTGTAGCTGCAGCTGCTGCTGCTGCTGCTGCTGTGGCTGCTGCTGCTGAGGCTGCTGTGGCTGCTGCTGCTGCTGAGGTTGCAGATGGTGATTACTGCTATAGGTGACCTTGAGCTCGTGCAGATCTTTGTAATCCTCCACCGAATTGCCCTCCCGGGATCGGTAGATGGGGTTTTTACACATGTGACCCAGTGGGTGGGGGATATATTCATACACGTGGCCCGCGGGGGTTTTTACTTTAGGGAGGGTTGGGCCCCTGTGGTGAGTATGGGAATGGTGGTGGCTGCTGCCCCCGCTACTACTGTATACACTGTACTGCATGTTGAAGGAGCTCACGTCGGAGTTGTTGGTACTAGTGTGGTCGCTCTGGTTCTTCTTTCTCCTTTTCATCACCAGAACAAAGAGCCCAGCAGCTACAAAAACTGACATGATGAAGACAAGCAGTAAGCTAAGGATCAGTACAGACAAGGGGACTGAAGAGGCGCTGTTGCCAGCCCCAGCCCCCGCAGTGGCGCCCGTGCTGTTGAATCTGACTGTGGAGGGCAAGGAGGTGGTTCGTGGTGGGATCTGTATGGAGGAGGGAGTAGGTGTAGAAACCACCACATCAGAATAGTCTGGGCACAAAAGCTCTGACTTAATAGATCTCATATCGGTCTCCTCGAACTTTTTGGGAGCCTTGCAAATGACCTCATCCACAAGTACCCCCACTTTGAGCTGCTCTACCCACAACTTCATGCCCACCACGTCACAAGTGCAATCCCAAGGGTTGTCATTCAAGTCTATCTGAATTAGAGATTTAAGTTGATCCAATACTCCACTCACAGGCAGGGAAGAAAAGTAATTGCTTCTTAGGTTTAGCCTAAGCAGAGTGAGGCCAGAAAAAATGCCTCCGGGTAGGGCCTGCAAGAGGTTGTTGTTTAAAAACAAAAGCTGTAGGTTAGGGACCGTGTCAAAGGTCCCAGGCTGGATCTCTCGGATAATATTGTACTGGAGGAAGAGATACTGCAAGCTCTGCAGACCATAGAACAGCTCTGGGCTCAGACGTTCAATCTGGTTACCATTAAGATAGAGTCGTCGCAGATTAGTTAAATCCCCAAAAGCGTGGTCCTGGATCACTGAGATGCGATTGTTTCCAAGGTGCAGTAGGTCCAGCCCTGTCGCCTCCAGGAAATCCGTTCGACGCACGACTGTGATGTAGTTCTCTGTCAAGTACATCTTCTTGGGGTTGTAGGGCTTGGGTTGAAGCTCAGAAATGCTTTCTATCTTTCTCTCCTGGCAGTTGACATTGAGACCCAAGTCAGAAATCTGCAGATTACAAGAACATGCAGTAGGACACTCCAAAGGCACCGGCGATTTAGTCTGGTAGGCGATGCTGGGGCCATAGTTGCTGTAGGCCAAGTCCTTAGAGGGCTGGCGCGAGGTGGGGCGCACCCTGGTTTTGTTGGGTTGGCGGGTCCCTTTAGGAGGCTTCAGAGGAGGTTTGTAAACAGCAGAGGAAGAAGTGGCAACGGAGTTGACCGAGGCAGGAGTGGTATGTAAATACCCTGTAGTGCTCAAGGGTGTCTGGGGCCTCATTTCGTAGTCCGAGATGAGTTTCCTTGGGCAAAGCTCCTGCTTGGACACTTCATCCAAGTCCCGCCCATGTAACCGGAAAGGCGTCTCACAAACCACATCCCCTACCAAGGCAGAGTAGGAAATGCTGTCCAACCAATCCTTGAGTGAGATCAACTCACAAGAACAATTCCAGGGGTTTTCTTCTAGCTGTAATTCCACAACTTTATCCATGTGTTGCAGAAGCCCTATGTAGGGTAGAAGTTTCAGTCGGTTGCCCCTTAGGTCCAGATGCGTTAAGGGCACAAAACGGAAAAGGTTATTGGGTAAACTCGACAAGAGGTTGTCATTGAGGATCAGCACCTGCAGCAAGTGCAGTTTACCAAAGGCATTGGGTTCAATGGCGCTGATGTAATTGTAATCGACTTGTAGATACTCCAGACTCTCTAGTCCAAGAAAAGTGTCATCCCTTAATAGTTCTAGTTTATTATTATTCAGGTGCAATCGCCTTAAACCTCGAAGCCCATGAAATGCCCCTGTCTCAATGTCCTGGATGACATTGCTCCCTAGATGTAAAATTGAAGCCCCGGTGTAATTGACAAACTCATTGGGGTAGAGGCGGTTCAAAAGGTTGCCAGACAACAAGAGGTGGTAGACTGGAAAGCGTGGAGGGCTGATTTCTGCGAGGCTGATGATCCCCCTGTTTTCACAGCTCACTGTTAAGATTCCGTCCTTCTCCTCACAAGGACATGCATTGTCACAAATTTCCCCATAATAATCGATGGTTTCTGCACACGAAAAGACGAGAGATGTTACAGCAAATGCTATAGTCTGCAGCATCCAGATATGCATTTTTCTGTTGAGGTCCTGTTCCAAAGTTAATGTGGAGCAGCAAGGGTACATTTTACCTCCTGTAAGGAAAAATAAAAGAAAACAACAAAATATGACCAAAAATGTTTAAACAGGAGTGTTTTTCTTTTTTTAAGTGTATTTTTCCTCTACACTCTGGGGGGGGGGGATTGTATGGGGTGGAGTTTTTCTTTTTTTGGTCTTTATTTATTGTTGTTAAAGACTAGGAAGATATAGAAGCTCATGTAAATTCCCGGACTTCGTAAAAATGACTTTCAATGATTAAAGGGTTGATTTGTAACTCTGTATGAGTAAAAGATGTTTTTCCAAAGATATTGTCCCATTTCAGGATTTTATCCTTCCTTCTTCCCCGAATTCCCCAAGATCAACCCATAAATATACATAAAATGGCTGTCAGTTCAGTTTCACGGTTCTAATTTAAGAGAAAAAGAGCACCATTTTATGAGGTTTCCCACCTCACCTATTACCCAGTCCTTTCTTCTTTTTCAGAACCTCTTCAGTGAACAGCGCACGATTAAGATCTTTCCCCATGTCTTTTTTTTTCCTCCCCAGAGAAGTAAAAGTGCTACATGCAGTACTTTGGTTATTTTAGACAATTGCTGGAAATGTCTGTATGGGAACCCAAAGGATACTTCTCAAAAGACCAAAAAAAAAATAAGTTAATGCATCAAAATAATCTCTGAGCAGCTCTTAAATCACCTAATGCCTTATAAAAACTTCAAGTCTATAGGGGATACACACATATATGTGCGTATGTGCATGTATATATGTACATGTATATATGTTTATATATATACATGCATAGAGATTCGTTTTAATGTTTGAATTTTCCAATAAATCTATTAATCACATCACCCTTCTAATTGCACGTATCACTTAACAGTACGTCCCCAAGAGTGCTTACGGTGGATTTTGCATCTTTGATTAAAATAGCAATGTTACCAAATTTAGACTTAAAGCTTCAGAAATAGTTGCAACCCATGGAATAACTATAAAAGACTAAGAAAAGACTTTCATTGAACACCTATAGATGCTTAGAGTTAAAGGAAACATTCTAATCACTCATCTAGTATCTGCCCAAAAAGGAAAATCGCTAGGATTGTCACCAAAGCCTCAGCCCTATTTGACAGCGTATACTTTCAATGTTTATTAAAACCTAGCTTGATAGCAGGGAAGAGATCTAAATGGATCTCATGGAAATACCTCCTTACCAACATTCCGCGCATTGGAGTTGCTTATTATAAAGCACCGATAGCTGTCAGTGATCTTCATCCTTCAAGGGAGAAGACACCTGAGCAGATTAAAAGCCAAACTAGAAAGAAGAAAAAGAAGAAAACTACCCAGTGACCTACGTCGTGATTTAATACCCGAATTTCATCTAGGCAGAAACAGATCCTATTTCCTCCTCCCAACCTCTCTATCCCCCACTCCCCTACCCCCGTCTCCTTGACGCTTCCTCCTACTTTCTACTTGTGGATGTCAAAAACACGGGAGGAGGGGGAGGGAGGAAGAACATAGGGAAAGGAATGTCTATGTATTCTTGCAATGGTTGGTTTGGTGAAGGAAGAGAAACAACCCATTTTTTCATTCCCACCTCCCACCCTAAAACATTTTGTTCTTTAAAAAAGACAGGTTTTCTCTGGTCAACCTTGTCTTAGCCTTAACATTTATAACTGAAGTCTGATGTCCAGAATAGTACCCCAAACCAAATCTCATTTACTGCAAAGGGATTTCTGTGACACGGATCCAAAGCTGTATATCTAGCACTTTGTACACGTTAGAAAGAACTCTTTAAATTATACCTAAATGTAAAAAGATACACACATATACATTTATGTGTATTCAGGAAGACATTTGAAGACATACATGAATATTTTACATTTCAAGTATTCACTAGCTTCGAAACACAAAAGGCAGTCAGCTTCACTGCTAAAGGCAGAACAGATATCCTCTATAAAAGCAAAACATTTACCTTGAAATTTCTTTTCTCCGCTCCATCAAATCCATTCATCCATTCAGAGGGTGTTTGCTCCCCTCCCCCTCCCCATCTCCTTGCCCTCCCCTACCCTCTCCACTCTTTCTCCTCCCTCCTCCCCCCCTTAAAAAATCATTGCAAAATATGCCCGACCAGTATTAAAGTCTCAGTCATTTGCAACTTTAATTCAGTAACGACTAATAAAGATCTAGAAGCTTTCCCAACCTCATCACAACCCCGTCCCCCCTAAAGAAATAGAAAAATAAGAACATAAAGTTGAATTTGATATTGAAGGCTGAAAAATCTTGCCAGGGAACGCACCTTGGATTTAAATACCCCTGTGCGCTTATATTTCTCTGATCTGAGAGATTCACATTGTTCTTTTTATTGGGGGGTGGAGGTGGAGGGAGGTACTGTATTTGGTTTTCCCCCAAAGAGTTCAGACCCTGGATTACCGCACTGCATATCTTGCTCTAAGGAGCTTTCAGTCCCGCCGACAGCAGCAGCGGAAACCCTGGTCGGACACTGCTGCCGTACTGAACAGCAGTAGCAGCAGCAGCAGCCGGGGCAGTAGCACCCAGAGTTAGAGCGAGAGAGAGAGAGAGAGAGAGAGAGAGAGAGAGAGAGAGAGAGAGAGAGAGATTCCTCCCTTACTCCCACCCCTCCCCCACCCCCGCCCCAAAGAAAAGAAAGGAGGGAGGAAAGGGGGATGGGAAAGGAGGGGGTGATACCACCCTCCCCAAAAAAGCCGCCTTTTTAAAAAAGTAAACCTTATACTTACTCATTCTTGTATCTCCAGGGCTCAATCATCGTAGCCACCCTGAAAAATGTCTATTTGGGGTGTGTGCTGCGTGTGTGCAGCTTGAGGCAAAGACCAGAGGAGGCAAGCAATGCAGTTGAGGAGGTTGGATAAGAAATGCACACAAACACCACCACATACAAGGAGCTTCCACGGCAGCCGCCGCCACCACCACAGTCACCGCCACCGCCAGCGCCACCGCCACTGCCACCACCACCACCACCACCGCCGCCGCCACCGCCGCCGCCGCCGCCGCCGCCACCGCCACCTCTACTGCCACCGCCACACACACACATAGACGGAGGCGGAGGTCCAAGGGGCTCCGGGAGCTGCTCTTCTCGGCGCTCTCCCCAGTACCAGGGAGAAGAGGGGGGAGGGGTAAGGGGAGAGGGAGAGCGAGGGGCGATCGAAAGAGACTGGAGAGAACGGGGGGAGGGAGGGCGAGCCGGAGAGAAGCCGTGAGGGAGGGGCAAGGCAAGGAGAGAGCGTGGGAGGGGGGCGAAGGGAGGAGAGAGGGCTGCACAGACTGCCTTTCGCTGACAACGTGACGGTCAGCTTCACCAAGCACTTCACATACACACACATACATACATAACATACACACACACACACATACATACATACAGATAAACGGAGTCAAAAAGCCCTCTACACGAGAACCTCCTTAATAACGGACAGCTCCTGCTCTTCTCCGCCTTCCTTACAAGCATACCCTACCGGTACTCACACTTTCCATTGAAATAGGCATCAACTTTCTCCCTAACCGCAGCAGCCACACGTTCAAGCCTCCTCCTCTGGTTTCTTTGCAAAAAAAAAAGGGGGGGGGGGAATACGAACTCCGACCTCGTTTCCTTCTCTTCCTCCCCTCCCCCTCCCCGTTCCTCCTTTTTTTTTTCCTTTTTCACACCATTTCCCCCTGGTCAGTCACACTCGCCCAGGGACTGGCCAGAGGGAGAGAAAAGTAACGGTGTCCTTGCATGGTTCTCCGCTTCTTCTTGCAGCGCACACTGTACATGGTAGTGAGGGGGGAAAAGGCAAAGGATGGCTCTGGTCCTTTTCCGTAGCGGCTGCTGGGGCGGTGGCGGCAGTGGAGGCAGCAGTTCTCACTGCTGCTACGGCTTTTTCCTCCCCAGATGCCACAGCTGACGACTCCAAGCTCCAGGGTCCAGCGGTGCTGGTGGCGGCTACTGCTGCCACCGCTGCTACCCCTGCCGCCGCTGCCGCCGCCGCCACCGTTCCGGCTGCCGCCGCTGTAGCTCGCGTTGTTGCAGCCTCTTTTCCCGATCAGTATTTGAGTGACTCAGGCGTCTGTAGCTTTTTCGTTTCATCCCAAGCAGGAGTTGTGGGGGGAAAAAGCGCCTTTCAAGATTCACTCAGATTCATCTTATTTTCCTCTTTTGTTGTTCTATATCCGACGTCCTTTGGGGTCTCGAATACAAGCAAAGCGCTGTTGTGTGCCGGTCGTTGCGAAAAAGTCTGAGAAAGTACTGTTCTGTTTCCACATCTCAAAGCAGGAGGCTGCAGTGTAAGCGATTCCTGTATCTCTAAGCCTTTTCACCAAGAGCCAGCATGAGGCCCCGTCTAATACACTTGTTTATTATGGAGCGCAGTTCTAGCCAGGCTGCTGCAGACATGCTGGAGCTGGGGCAGAGCGATGGCGCTCGTTGACCAATAGATGGGAGTATAGGGCGACAGATTTTCTTAGGCTGCACTGCAAAGTGTGAAGTCAAAGCTTCTTTGGGTATCATATTTGTGAGGAGGCGATGAGCCTTGGAGAAAATGTGCACAACACAAGCGTGGGTCTGTACAGACTACCTAAAGGAGGGAGGAGTGGAAATAATGCCGACAATGTAAGAGTTGTTAATATTCAGGAAAAGGCAATACAGTGCTGTGTTAATTGCCTTTCTTCCATCTAGAATTGTTGCTCACGTCCTGAACTGTGTAAAAGAAAAAGAAAGAAAGAAAGAAAGAAAGAAAGAAAGAAAGAAAGAAAGAAAGAAAGAAAGAAAGAAAGAAGGGGGAAGAAGAGTACATAGAGTTCTTTGTAGCTAACAAAAGTAACAAGGAAAAAATGAATTGTAGGGTTTTTTCTGAGCAACTTAAAAGAATTTTGCCATCTGGATTGATTTTCAGAGATAAGCATGTGTATGCATACTTACAAGGAGTTGTAAAAACTAAATATAAAACGAAAAACCCATAAATGAATGTATGGAGAGGGAAATACCTTGAAGAGTTACCTGCTAAAATACCTTTACTCTCTGCTCCACGGTAAGTAGTTTTAAATAAATGAAAAGAAAACAGACTCTTCCCACCCCTTCTCATACCTATCTTGATGAAGGGCAATTAAACTAGTATTGTATATCTTGGGCATAACAGTTTAGTGTCTGCTGTGATTGTGTCTACCAAGTATAGATTATAAATTGCTTATGATAAATGGTAACTCTGATTTAGAAAATACTGGTTGCATATTTTCCTGCATGGTTGCTAGTTGAATGGTTTAGTCAGAGGGAAAAATATCTCTTCATACTTTTCTATTATGATACACTGATCTTACCTAATGCCAGCATTGGCTCAAGTCTGATGCAATATTAACTATGGAAAATCAAGTAATATTAATCACATGCTGTCATATATCTGAACACACTATGTAGGGCACATTTATCTCTTTATGCTGAGATGTCACATTGCAGATTAGAATTTTTTCTATGAAGGCTTTTGTTTCATCCATGAGCATTTCACCTGGGCTGTTCAGCAAAGGAGATAAAACCCCTGGATTAAAAAAGACAAGGGGGACAAAAGATAAAAACAAATTGGTGATCATCAGGTATGACAGTTAAGAGAAGTATGCCATAGAAATACAAGTTCTAGCTAAACTAACAATGAACTTTCCCTTTTCCCTGTAAACCTTTGGCCCAAGGACACATGATAGTGATTACCCCAAACATTTATGCAAGCTTTATGGTGTTAAAGAGCTTTGTACTTTTTTGATTGTTCAACAATCTCAAAATGATCAAGTATTTATATATAAAATAAAGATGATTGGGCCATTTTATTAATTTTCATGATAAATAATATATATATTTAGAAATATCAAAATATGATTATTGGTATTGTGTATAAACTAAAATGATATCTATTAGGAATGATCAAGTCTTTTAATCTGATCAAGTAGCTTTATTCAGTTATACAAGAAGTTTTCAAGATACATAAAATATAAATGATGGCACTTAGGTACAAATTATGTTAATTCAGCATAATCGCATTTGTGATGAAATATTTGCCTCCATTTGAAAATGGATAGTCTTTAAAAATATGAAGCCATTTTATTTGATTCAATTAAAATATTATTTTCTCATCATCATATGACTTGCCCACAAGGTAATGGTTATCATTGTTGTTGTTGAAGGACCAGTAATTCATAAGCCTGTTTACTGCCTAAGGAAATTGTAATCTGGGTGAATGGAGGAAATAACCACTCCAATAATATCATAGTTTAGAATGGAAATGTATGTAACTAAAATGGAATTTAAATATGCTTTCAAAATATTTAGTGAGAGATATTAGCTAAATCAAATTTCTGGTTGTCTTTTTTATGTTTTAAGTACATATATGCTGATAGCTTTCTTGTCTGTAGCCTACTTCTAAAGTGTTAAATAAGATATCATCCTTACATATCACCACCAGGTGTCTCCACATGCCCCTTTGCAGGAAACTGCTATAAAAAGAAAGGACTAAGCACTAAAGGGGGCTATAACAAGAGGAGGAGGAGGGGAGATAACATCAAAGGAATAAGGAAAAACTTCATTAATAATCTGTAAAGTCCTATTTGACTTTGACCCTTGAATGTGGCAGAAGGAGGAGAAAAAGCAAGTAAATTACATAATATTTATCAATGCAGCCTGAGCCTAGCATTTTTCAATGAGTTCAAATAATCATTCTTTAAATCTTCAAGTATAATTTGCAGCACAGATACATTTTAAACACATTAAACGTATATAAACACATAAGTATTTAAAAGTTCACATTTTAGAATCAGAATATAAGATTATCACACTTCTTTCCCCAAGAATATTATAACTAATGTCAAATAAACAGGATTTTTATGTTAGGGTATAATGAATATTTGTTATTGGGAGGTGGAATTTTCTGTGCAAATGATTATAATTGAAAATTTTTCATTAATTTTGTGTTTAGCTATCTCTCTAGTCTTAGTATAAATAAATCACATGGATGCAAAAGCTTTTGGCAAGAATTAGAGCAACATGTGGCCTTCCTTTGACCCTTGAATATCCCAATGCAAAGTTAAGCAGCAACTAACATATGAATCATCTCCAACTTATAATACATTTTAAGACAATAACAATACAATATATTGTGTTTTCATTTTGATATGTGGATATATTGCCATGGCATCCCTAAGCACTTAGACTATTGAGAGGAATCCTTATATGAAATGCATTACTTAAATGATGCTCTTTTGAATTGCTAATTATATAATTTTTATCTTACACATAATCTGTCTTTTTGCTTTTATGATAATGAATATTTGAAAACACAGATTTTTTACAAGCTTGGTAGTCTAACATTTAATTGATAAGAGGATGGGCATGGTTAAAAATTAGGCTGGTATTTGGTCAGTATGGATGACAGCATATTAATCTTTGATGAAAAATAGCAACTAATGCTTCATCATAACATGCATATATTCCTGAATTCTTAGCTTTATGAGTTTAATTAGTGAATCAGAATCAGATTCAAGCTGTTCTAATTTTAATAGATGAACTATGAGAATGGTAATTCCTAGGGTTTTGTACCATTTGATATTTAGTAATTATAATTTATTTCATAGGAAAACCAAATGATTCCATTAAATAATAACAAAAAAAATTCCATGAAGTGGAAAATTGCTTTCTTGTTTTCTACCAGTAGAAAACAAAAATCTCTTCAATACAGTAAAAATATTAGTCATTTTCTATGATTGTGCCTCTCTATGGCACATAAAATGACCAATGACATATGAGGACATTTGGTTGCTTCTGCAGGACTAGTCTACTCTTTCTGCAATTGTCACAGCCCTCACTGATCATTTTGAGAGGGTTTTTTCTTATTAGTATAGATATAATCGGGAGATTTTTTTATTATAATTGTCCCTTAATTCTTATAGTTTATAAAAGTAAAATAACAAGAGGGAGGAAAGTGACTATCATTACTTCCTCTATCTTCTAAAATATTTGCTCATTATGAATTTATTGTTTCAAAGAATAGCAAGTAGGTGGATTTCAAGAATTCTTCATGTGTACTTATTTCACTGACAGATTAAAACCACTCTATTCTTTATTGAACAATCTTTTTGAATTGTTATGGCTGAAAATCTTCATCTCTGGTTTCCAATTTTCTTGTAATGAGCTTCTCCGAAGATAGTATATAGAAAATGGACCATCACTAGGACTATAGCTTGAATTTAACAGTTTCCATTTGATTGCAAAATTCAAGGACTCTGAGATTAAAAAAAAATTCCTCACCCTGTGACCAAATTACTAATTCTCCATAGTTATCTAGGCTGACATTCATAGTTATCTCCATAGTTATCTAGGCTGACATTCATACAACAAACCTGTAACCCCTGCCACCAGTCCATTCATACAGTTACAAAGACTGATTTTTAGAAAATTCAGGTTTGAAGATATCACTCCATTATTCAAGAAAATTCCTTATTCAAGAATTCAAAATTCAAGAAAACTCCTTATTAGTCAATTTGCCAATTAAACACTTCAAAATCTGTCTAGCCCACTTCTTCAGGATTACTGTGCATTTACTCCACCCAAACTGGACTACCTTTTCCTTCTTCCAACCAAGCAATTCCCTGCCTTCATGTATTTGCACAGGCTCTCTCTCCCCTCCCCCACCAAGGCCCTTGAAACTCACTGACTTCTCACTTAAATCTCTTAGAATTTCTGGCTTCCCTGAAACTAGAACTCAAGTGGTAAGACCTTTCCTAAATGTACCAGGAATTATTTTTGTCTACCAACATATTACTTTGTATTTACTTACTAATCTATTTTCACTTTGCTACCTATGTGTATGCTAATTTCCTCTGATGTCATGGAAGCTGTTTGAAGGTAGAAATTGTCTTCTTTTTATTTCTATATTTTTAGTGCCTAGTTCTGCTTCTGGAACTTGATATACACTTAAGAAATCTTTTTTTTTTTGCATGAATGAATGAATCTTTCTAAGTTTGTAAATCAAATCTTTCTATATACCTCAGAGATACTATTCTACATACTATAGATGAATCATCAGGAGAAGTCTTTAGTTGAGTTCAGCTGGTTACAGAGAAATAGTCAAAAAACAATTATGAAGGACTTAGTATAAGACATTTACTGTACAAATTGGAATTCAAATACAAAGTAATTGTAATATGAACACAAAAAGGAAAGATAGTCCTGGTCCTTGAGAAGTTTACATAATAATAGAGAACTCCACAAATAAAAGAAAGCTGAAAAGAAGTTAACTGAAGGAAGGTATTTACTGCAGGGTAAATTAAGTATGGAGGAGTGTAATCTGACAGGAAATTGAGATGGTTGAATTGGGTGTTCTCCTAAAATGGAGGCTTTGAGAAGAACATTTCTTCTGTCCAACAGAGGGTGAGACCCAAATATCAGAAATGTGAGTTCTTCTGAAGTGTGAATTACAGATATGAAATGGTAATCAATCAGTAAACATTTATTAAGTTCCTATTCTATACTGGTATGGTGCTTAGGTGCTAGGAATATATAGAGAAAAAAAAGATGGTTCTTGACTTCAAGAAACTTACAATCTAATAAAGAAGACATCACATACATTAATTATGTACAAAATAATTAGTCCATGATCAACAAAGGGAAGTCACTGGAATTGGGAAAAGCTTCCTAAGAAAGTAGAATTTTTTATTTCATTTCATTTCTTTAAAGGAAGTCAAGGGCAGCAAGCAGATAAGAGAAAGGAGAACATTCCAATCTTGAGGGACAGTCAGGAAAAAATGCCCTGAACTGAGAGATAAGTGTCTGTGGAACATCCAGGAGGCCAGTGTCATTGGATTAAAGAGTATGTGATGAACAGTTTGAAGAGGTTTCTGAGTAGTGATAGAAAAATAGAGAGTAGTTCAATCTCACGGGAAATAATAATTACAAAAAAGTAGCTTCTGGTGTATATACAAACTTTAATATTTGCATGTTAATGAAATAATCTAAGTACTATAAAGAATTGATGCTTAAGAGAAGTTTATTAAATTGAATTCAGTTTAATAGAAATGATGATGATGATGATGATGATAATGCAATTCTATTAAATTGATTGGACAGGCATTGTTTTAACTAAGATTTTTCACATTTCTTCATAAAACTACTGGATTCTTCTCTTTCTTTTACATCATATTTAATCAATCTGCAAGATTAAGCGATCCTAGTATTTATTATTTCGATTTCATTTCTCCTTCTACCACCTTTATCTGTATTTTTTTAATTATCACATTCCAAAATGATTATGATGTTGAACTTTAATGTTTTCCTCCTATGTTCTGTTCCATATAACATTGCTAAATGTTCAACCAACTATTTTGGAGATATATCTTCCTGGATTGTCTATTTACATACTAAATTCAGTGTATCCAAAATAGAACTTATTATGTCCTGTATAAATCACTAATCCTCCAACCATCCTAATTTTGAGAACATTAAAAAACCTTCTTAGATTTAGCGAGGTTGCACAGTGCATAGAGCACTGGGTAGGTCTGAGTTCAAATCCACCATTAGGCTACCTGTGTGACCTTGGGAAAGTCACCTTAACCTCCATCTGTTTCAGTTTTTTACACAGTAAAATGTTAATAATACTAGTACCTTTCTTAGACAGCTATTGTGAGGATCAAATGAGATAATATTTGTAAAGTGCTTAGTACAGTTGGTGGTATATAATAGCTACATAATAAAGGCTTTTCTACCCCAAGCTCATCATTGAGATTTTCTTGGCCCCTCCCATTAATTGACCTCAATCCTCCCACTCTCCAGCCTATATGCATTCAGATCTCCATAATGTCTGTCTCCTCTCTGTTCTTTTGTCCGAGGCTGATTTTGCTCTCTCTTCTTCAACAAATCCTCTATACATCTTACAAATTAATATTTCATAGACAAGAAATCTGATTTATTATTCTTACTCAAAATCTTTCAGTGATTAGTGATATGATAAAATATCAAATTCTCACTCTGGTACTTAAAAGCTGCTACAATTAAATTCCCACATACCTTTCCAGAATTATTAAATATTAAATTCCTTCATATATTCTATATTCTTGCCAATCTGGTCTACTCCCTGTTCCCTACACTGAACAGGCCACCAGTCATCTCTTTTTATTTGCATAGCATTGCAAATGCCTGTAATACATTCCTTCTTAATCTCTTATCAGATTCTTTTTTTGTTTTTTGGCAAGAAAATGGGGTAAATTGGCTTGTCCAAGGCCACACAGCTAGGTAATCATTAAGTGTCTGAGGTGGGATTTGAACTCAGGTACTCCTGACTCCAGGACCAGTGCTCTATCCACTGTGCCAACTAGCTGCCCCTCTTATCAGATTCCTAATGTTCCATCAAGACACAGCTGACATACTATTCTATTTGTCTCAGTAGTTTTTAAGCCCACTAGAAAATATAATTAATTTAATTATCTGCATACCCCAATATGTAAACTATTTCAGGACAAAGAGTACATTTATTTATTTATTTGTTTGTTTGCTTTGTATTTTCAGCATGCAATACTATATTGCATATAGTGGGCACGTAGTAAAACTTGTTCAATTTAAGAAATTTATCCTCCTATAACAATAGCTAAATCATTTCATTTCTTTTCTCAAAAACTTCCAGTCATCTCCATTGTCTACAGGACACATTCAAAACTGTGTAGCCTGACCCTTAAGCAATTCCAGTTCTATTCAGTAAATAGATATTAAGTAATTATCAAGTACAAAGAATTTATGATAAGTAGCAATACAAAGATAAATAAAATATGGTTGCTATCATATGACCAAACTCAGCTTATAATACCTAGTGAGAATTCTCCTCTCTGTTTTGTCCAATTCTCTCACTGTCCTTAATCATGTATAGCCTTTCCCCAAGTCTACATTTTAGTTTGCCTATTCTATTCCATCACCTACTTCTAATCTCTTTCTTAACTGATAGCAATTAGGGAATGGAAAGGAATGAGGGGGGGAGAGGGATGAATTAAGAAAGAGATTAGAATATAGTTCATAGATTGTATCCTTTGATTACTGTCCATAATCATATGTTCAGCATATAATCATATACTACTTCAACTTATTAATTAGTTTGTTCATATTGTCTCCATAATAGATCTCTAACAATTTTATAATAATGCTTCTCTTAACAACTTTGGGAGGTAAGTGCTATTATTATTCCCATTTCATAATTAAAGAAACTGAGGCAAACACTTTAAGTGTTTGTGATTTACACAAGGGCATACAGTTCCCGAATATCTGAGAGTGTATTTGTTTTTGTTTTTGTTTTTATTTTTGTTTTTGCAAGGCAATGGGGTTAAGTAACTTGTCCAAGGTCACACAGCTCAGGTGCTCCTGACTCCAAGGCTGGTACTCTATCCACTGTGCCGTTAAGGGTGTATTTAAACTCAGGTACTCCTGATTCCATGTCTTCTGTTCTACTTACTGTACCACTTAGCAACTTCAAACACATTGTAAATCCCTATAGGGTTATTAGGTCATATTTCCTTTCATTTTATTTTTGTCTATTTCTCAGAATCTAGCAAAATATCTTAAACAGAGCTGATGCTTAACAGAGTTTCTTGTTTGTTTAGTTGTTTTTGTTATTTTAATGAATGAATGAATAAATAAAGCCAGAGCAGTGTTATGATTTCATAATTTATTAACTGAATGAATTATTCCCTCTCTATATTCAGTCATGTTCTACACTCATCCTCTATATGGAACAAACTCATATTACATAGTGTAGGTGATGATACTTCTTTATCTCTAATAAATTTTCCAGAGTAGAAAAAAAATAACCTGACTACTGGTAGCATGATACACTCGTAGTGCAGTTGTTGTATGTAGGTGACATAAGGATAGAATAGGCTACAGGGATTATCTAATAAATGTTTCAGTATATCTCTTGAAATTCCTAAATTCCATTAAGTTTCAGTTCAAGAGCCAACTCCTATAAATCCTTTACCAATTCCTTTTGATCGTTATATTCTGCATTAAAATAGCTTTAATAATTTATTTTGTATGACTTCTTATTGAGAGGCAATGTGATGGAGTAGCTATAGAGTTGGCCTCAGAACCAGGAAAAGCTGGATTCAAGTACTGATCTCACATATTTTCTTTGGGATTGTAGGTAAGTCACTTACACTGTCAAGTCCAACACTTAAACATAATGACTAGCATGTAGGAAAAGCTCTTTCAATTTTATGGAAGGGCTAGGCTGGTTAGCCTCCATTCTTCTTCCAGTCATTTTTGTGATCTCCTAGACTTCAAACTCTTGCTTCCTTTACTGTTAGCTCATCCTGTAAGTTCCCTTACTATCAAGGACCCTCTTGTCCTCAAACATCCTTTCATGCTTATGGCCTACATACCCTGGAATAGCCTCTGTATAGCCTGTCTCCTTTACCCTATTAGTAGATTCTTCCTGGTATCACCATCTTAAAGAATGCAGGCTGGTCTGTTTTAATTTCCTTTCCAGTTCTTTTATTGAAACTTCCAGACTTCAAAACTATCCCTTGCTCTGGGTATTTTCATCTTCCTTTTCCTCCTATCCCCTTCAACTCCCATTTTTGTGTAATCTTCCCCCCATTAAAATGTAAATTCTTTCAGGGTAGAGGTTATCATTTTTGCTTTTATTTGTATCCTCAGAAAACAGGCACATTATATTTAATAAATGTTTCCTTCTCTCCTTTATTCCTGGACCTTAACCTCTTTTAAATAACTCTATAAGACTAAGCTTTAGAGAAAATGATGACCTGATCAGATGGAAGAACCTCCTTAGGAAGTTCTCAAAATAATAATATCATAAGCTCAATTCCAATCTTCTATATTTTGCATTTAATTATCCATGTACATTTTTGTTTTTGCCTAACTTAAAGGTTAGAATGTGCTTAAGTTTTGCCTTTATATCTTTATAGGGCCTGAACTTAAGAGGCATTATTTAATATGTGAAGTGCTCATAAATAATTATGATGATGAAGATGATGAAGATAATTGAAATGAACAATTCTGATTGCTTTTTAATGTAGGCCTCAATTAAATAATAGTAGTGAAATCCTCTATACTACTACTTTAGCCTGGAAAAGAAGACCAAAATTCAATCACTAAATACTAATGAAGGCTTTTAAAGTTACATGAATAGCTAGAAAAATCTCCATTTTATTAGTATCTTTGGAGATTTCTTCTACATCTACTAAATTTCAAAGACTTCTGGTCCTAAAAAGTACTGTGCCTTTTCTTTTACTGGATCCATCTGTTATATATTCATAAATATATAAACCAGTTCAGTCTTAAGTGGGCCTGACCATCTAAAAGAAAGAATGAAACTCTTTACTAATTACATTATGATATGACTCCTTACTTGAGTAAATAGAGGGAATTTCAGAAACATAAGGTCCTTAAGCAGAAATGAACTTAAATCAGAGTTCATACCATCAAGAACATTCATATAGGACCAGAGAATCAAAACCTGTGCTTGGATATGGCCCAAATTAAATAACTTATGAAAAATTGCTCTGAGGGGCAACTACATGGCTAAGTGGATAGAGCCCCAGCCCTGGCGTCAGGAGGACCTGAGTTCAAATCTGACCTCAGACACTTAATAATTGCCTAACTGTGTGACCTTGGGCAAGTTACTCTTTACCCCATTGCCTTAAATAAAAATAAATAAATAAAATTATAAAAATTGCTCTGAGTATAACATTTTCTTTGTTTTATTAGTTCACAAATATTTTATGAAATTTAACAAAATAATATTTGTTAGATTCTTATATCTTTGGAAGATGAATAATATATACCTGTAATAATGTTATTTTTGTGTATTAGGCCTTTTTTTCTAATGTAAATTCTTAAATTAACTTCACTGATGAATTGTACTATGTGCAAAATACCAAATAGCTCAAATTTGAACTAGTTTCTCCTGCTTCCCAGTCCAGACTTTTACATGATACTCTCTTTTGCTTCATTAGACTCCTTTCATTTCCAAAATTGTTCCTGGGCTAAAACATGTTTGAGTTAGAACAAATAACTTAAAATATTCTGTTTTTCATTGATAAATTCTGTTGAATTATTTGAATTAGAATTATTCTACTTGGTGAATTACCCTCTTGACTTTCATAGGCTATCATTCACAGAAAGTATGTAAATAAATTATTATAATTATGTGAGAACATGTACTGACCTAATCCTTCACTTAAATCATTATAGAAAAAGGGAAAGAAAACAAGACTCAGTGACAAAAAATCCTATCTGACTAGATTTCTAATCTAAAACTGCACCTTTAAATTGGGTCGAATGTCCCCATTATGACGGTATCATTTGATGCTAAGTAATAATATTCATACACTAATATTGCTTAGTACTTGTTTGAAAACCTAAACAAATAACTGTGCTTGTTATATCAAAATACATTGTCCTTGTGATCCTGTGTTGGGCAAAAGTTCTGTTTTCTTATATTTTATCAAATTTTATTTATTTATTTTTATTTTAATGTCAATGGATAGGCAGTTTTGGCTAACTCAATTTTAAAGAATTTTGATACTTAGCAAAGTTCAGTACTATAATATCAAAATAACAGAATTTAAGAGTCAAAGCAAAAAAAAATTTAAACTGCTTTTATTTTTATTATTATTATTTTTGTTTTTGCAAGCCAATAGGGTTAAGTGGCTTGCCCAAGGCCACACAGTTGGGTAATTATTAAGTGTCTGAGGCCAGATTTGAACTCAGGTACTCCTGACTCCAGGGCCAGTGCTCTATCCACTGCGCCACCTAGCTGCCCCTAAACTGCTTTTATAAAGAGTTACATTTCATTAAGTTGATTTTTAAAAGGAATGAACAAGCTGAGAAAGTTCTACCATTTGCATTATACAATATAGAAATTTATTTCCTAATCCAACAAGAGGAATCAAAAGAGAAAAACTATTTTTATCAAGGATAATCATACTTTTAGGAAGATTTATTTCCAGTTGCTTAAGCATTTCTTTAATATCACATATATCTTATAGTCCATTAGAAAGGCAACAAAAAGCAGTAGGAGAGTAGTAAAGCCTTAGAAAAATAACACATTTAAGTATTAAATTCTATCCATCTAGCTTTCTATATATCATTTATCTAACCACTCAGTTCTAGATAACCTTAGAAAATTACTAATCACCCAAATTATTCTTATAGTTAGCACAGTATACATTTGTTCATAAACACTATATATTTCCCCAGCAGCTATTAAAATGCTTCTCCAAGTGGAGGTTGTTTGGGGAAGCATAGGTAGCCTTGAGAATTATCAGTACATAAATGATAAATCAATGGGAACTATTAAGATCACCAAGTGAAGAGGGATTATAGATCACTAAGTATAAAGGGAGAAGAAAAGAGAACCCAGGACAGAATGCTGAGGGGTACCTATGTCTAAAGGACATGATGGAAGAGGATGCAGTAAAGGAGACAGGGAAGGCACAGTCAGATATATTGTAAGAGAATCATGAGTGGTAATCTAAAAAAGAAAATATGATCAAGAAAGGAAGACTGATCATCAGAGTCAAAAGTTGCAGAAAGGTCAAGGAGAATGAGAATTAGAAAAAGGTCACTGTATTTGGCAACTAAGAGATCATTAGTAACTAAAGAGAGACCAGTTTTGGTGGAATGATATGGTCAGAAACTGGATTGCAAAAGATTAAAAAGAGAGTGAGAGGGGCAGCTAGGTGGCGCAGTGGATAGAGCACTGGCCCTGGAGTCAGGAGGACCTGAGTTCAAATGTGTCCTCAGACACTTAATAATTGCCTAGCTGTATGACCTTGGACAAGTCATTTAACTCTATTACCTTGAGTATTTTTTTAGAAGAGTGAGAATAGAGAAAGTGGAGCCAGTGACCCTTTATAAGGACCTCAAATCCTGATCCAACCTCCACACAGATGCCAAGATGATTTATTTTTCTAAAAATGGAAATCTGAGTATGGCTCTACTCCCCTTGTTCTAGGAACACCAGTAAAGCCATTTATTTGGCATTTATTTAGCACTCTGTATACTTCCTATCTTTACATCTTCTTATCTTTTAATCACTTTCATAGACTGTACTCCAGATGCATACTCATAAGACATTCCACCTTTCATTTCTTTGGCTTTTCACTAGCTATATACAATTCTTGGAATGCTTTGTTCCTTCATTCTGCCTCCTAATTTTTCTGTCTTCACAACTCAGCTAAAATGTTAGCTTCTGCAGATTTTTTCATAGTACACACAACTACTGTTATCTTAACATCCCAAATTACATCCCATCTTCTATACATATCATTTATGCTTAATTTTTTTACATGTTGTCTCACCTGGTAGCTTGAGTGTAGATATTACTACTACTACTACTACTACTACTACTACTACTACTACTACTACTACTATTACTACTACTACTGTTACTACTGTTACTACTATTACTACTATTACTATGACAGCAACTTCTGCTACTACTGCAACCACTACTATAACTACTACTATTCCTACTGTTTCAACAATAACAATTACTACTAGTACAACTACAACAAAGTCTCCTACTATAGCTACAGTTACAACAACAACTACTACTACTACTACTACTACTAACACCTTTCCTTATGTCCCCAGCACTTGGTATAATTCATGATACATACTAAGGGCTTAATATATACTTTTTGAATGAGTTACTAGTTCCACTACTATTTGTATTAGATAGAAGAACAACCCTGGAGTCAAGAAAATCTGTGATCAAATCTGATCTGCAAATTTACTAGCTATATGACTCTGGGCAAGGAAATAGCAAACCACTCCAAATAGAGTCATGGAAAGTTGGACATGACTAAAATGACTCAAAAACAAAGCAAGAACTATACAGAAATAGCTTTAGCAACTTTAGTCACTGTTAAATTTTTTAAATGAAGTAAGACTGGGGAAAAGGTGGCGCAGTGAATAGAGCCCTGGAGTCAGGAGGACTTGAGTTAAAATTTGACCTCACACACTTAATAATTATCTAACTGTGGGACCTTGGGAAAGTCACTTAACCCCATTGTCTTCTAAAAAACAAAAAACAATGCAGGAAGACTTTTGGGACATCTCATATAGTTGAATGAGACTGCTTATGAAATGATTATATTAATGGAATAAATATATTTACTCCATTGGCAGAGTAAGAATCTGTCCATTCTAGCTTTTATTTAATTATCTGAAATCTTTTGATCAGTCTAGGTAAATTAATAAAGATTCATCGTGAAAGGGTTGGTCATAAGATGATGACAATATTTGGTCATATTAACTCATGAACATAATTTACTAATGTGAAAAGAATCTAGGATCTGCCTTGGTTCAGAGAAGTCTCATGCCAGTGTTGTAGATTCTTTGAAGAATTAAAGATCATTATACATTTTTTCATGTTGCAAATTTGATGAATTCAAGACAATTAGTTTTTATATTCTATCTAGAATCAAAGTTCAGATGCACAGTTTGAAAGAATCCCAGGATCTGTCCACTTTTAGGAAGACAAGCCTTTTCTGAACATCTCCTTCTAACATGCACTCAAAGAGCCTGCAATAGCACTAGAGAAGGCATCTTGGAGTACTTCCAGAAACTCTGAGTCAAAGAGCAATGTCTGCCTTCACAAAGAAGCATTCACAACTGTCAGAAGTTAAATGTTCATGGGACTCATCTTACAGCTGCAGTACTTCCAGTATACTGTAAACATCCATGGCAACAAGAATTGGTTCACTGCAATAGACATACAGATAAAGATAGAAATTATATACATATAGAAATAAATACCTAGATATAGACATAATGATAAATATAAATATAGGTATAGATATTCATGCAGATATAGATATAGAGCTGTGAATATAGATTTATAGGCATATAAAAATTTATACCTCATACACATATACCCACACATATATATATATATATATATATATATATATGTAGATATATTTTTATTCATATGACTATTAATGATACTTGTAACCAGAAAGTATTTCTACTTACCCCTATTGTGGCTTTGCCTGGTTGGCAACTAATAATTAGGATTTAGAAATGCATAACACATGAAGCATCATTGTCCTTCTCAATCTCTACTTCTATTCTAACTGTCAGGTTTCTCCAGTTAATTTCCACTGTCAAGGAAAAGTCCCTGGTTACTCCTCAACTGTCAGGGAACGTCCTGTAGGCAAACACCTGTGGACACCTGCTGGCAGACAACCATAAACTTCAGGATTATAGAATTTATCATGTAAGTCAAACTATACATAACAGTGCTGTGTGAGTATCTGTACTCATGCATGATTGAAAGCACTGATGTAGAGGTATTTGTATGCTGACATTTATATATTATCAAATAGGTAGATTTTAAAAAATGTATCAGGAATATTTATTAATGCTGAACAAAGCAAGTTAAAAAAGAAACATGATTATTTTTACTCCTTTGGATGATCAATCCCAATTTGTCATTTTAGGACATTTGATTGACTTAATACAAAATTAGTCATATTTCACTTTCTTTAATTATATATTCTTTAAATAACATATAATAAATTTTCTAAAATAGGAAGCAACCATTCATTCAGGAACTAAGATAGGCTTAATTATCACTCATATATTTAGCACTTAACAAGTTGGACTCTTCTCACAGTAACAGTGAGTTTAGATGATGTAATTATCATCAACATCTTTTAAAAGCTTAAACTAAAGAACAAGAGTGGTGAAGTGGCATGTCTTTTGTTCATCCAGGTAATAAGTGGAGGAGATAGAATTGGACAGCAAATTTCTCTACTGTAATTCCCAGGATTTTTCTACCACATTGCCTTTCTTGTTTAACTCCGTGTTAAAACTAATGAGCCTAATACATTTGTCTTTAGAGAGGAAATTTGTTCTCTGATATCAGGAGGAAGCTGCTTCTGCTTGGTATGGTTTAGATTAGTCCTGCTTGGAGACTATATTACCCCAGGATGTCTCTTTTCACCTGTTTGATCCTAAGACTGTACCTTTTCTTATGAAAAGCAATGTATCCACAAAAATGTGACTCCTTATGTCATTTCAAAAATGATTTGTTAGTATAAAGAGGCCTTTTATATTAACCCTTTCAATTTCTTTCTCAATTTTTTAGTTATTTTATATATTATTTACCAGAACAGATAGTTTTGTTTTAGTTTCATCATTTGCTTAATGAACTGGAGAAAAAATTTCATTCCATTATCTTATCAAGAAAATCCCAAATGGGGTCACAAAGTCTGACACAATTGAAACAACTGAACATCAATATAGTGGAGATGATGCCAAATTTAGTCAGAGATACTGCATTCCAATCTATTCTCTGTTAATTATAATGGTTATGACCTTGGCAAGTTGGTTAACCTCACTAGCCCTAGATTCCTCATCTATAAAACAGGAAGCCTTAGTTGACCCTAGCAACCATAAGCATCATCAAAATGTTTGTTCCCATGATGAAGATGACAATCCATCCATATCTTCCCAATCTGGTGGGAATTTTCATCTTTTCTTTTTGGTTTATGTGGGTGTGGGGGTGAGATAGGGTCTTTTTTGTTTTCTTTTGAAATCATCTGAGCTAAAGTATAACTCACAGGTTGTCCATTGCTTATCCTTCACATTTGCTTTCTCACCATGCTCTGTTCCTGACTGACTTCCATTTTTTCCATATAATTTTTGTTTTTGTAATGTTCATTAGTCTCCCTAAATTGACCATGTAGTTCTCTATTGTTCTTTGAGGTTTATTGATTTTTTAAATGTTTTGCAGAATTAAATTTTTCATGACTCGTAGATTTAAAACAAAACCAGAAAAATAATATTGGTATAAAAGAAGACTTTTATTTCGAAGACAAGTTTGAGGTCATTAAATAAAATTTGTTATTTGCCAAAAGCATTCCTTCTTCCAGTTTGTGTCCTTAACTCATTGTTCATTTGCAGTTTCCATCCAAGCAATATAAACTCAAATGTAATAACATACATAAACTACTATGCAAGCACTAAAGTGATATATCAGTGTTAGTTTAAGCTGATTTTTTATCATTATTATTATTGTTGTTCTTTCTTATTAATATCTGAAGTATATAAATTGATCATCTAACTGAAGCTCATAATCCAAATGATAGATATTCTTTAAATACTTGTCTTTCCTGTGTAGATGGTTAGGCCAATTTTATTTTAAAAACTATGAAGACCTTACCCTGAAGAATTTACAATGTTCTGCAATGTGATGCAACTACTATGATATCATAAGTAAATTTGAGCAACTAGAGTATGTCATTAGATATTGGTTATAATTCTTTTCAGAGGAAAAATGACCTTAATGAACATATATCATCAAACAAGGTTATTTCTGTTATTTATTTTCAGGAATATACCACAATTATAACTCTGCTGTAGAAACACCTTACTGAAAGAAAGCTTTTAAGGTGACATTTTGTCTACTAATTCAAACATGGCTAAGCGTATGCTAATGTAGACATTTAGTGGATTCTGTAGTTTTTTCATCTTCAAATCAACTGGATAATGATTTGCTGTGGAACATCTGATTTATAGAAATAGTGAAAGCTTTACTATTCCCTAATAATACTCTCATCAAGTATACCCCTGATTCATGTGTAGATTATGTTTTCATAAAAAAATGTATACTGAAGTAAGAATATGAAAGGATGGTAGTTACCATGGTCTTTCTTTTGTGGGCAATTTTAATGAAACCTGGAACTTTCACTATCTTTTGTACCTTCATGTGACATGAGAAATTATCCTTGAATTTCCTAGTGACTGCCACTTTAGAATGAATTGCCTTTATGTTTACTTGGTCTCCCCAAACACTTTTCTCAACTTTATTCTCTCTGGAAGGCAGCATGTTTGTTTTTCTTTTTTTAGATTTTTTTTTCAAGGCAATGGGGTTAAGTGACTTGCCCAAAGCTACACAACTAGGTAATTATTAAGTGTCTGAGGTCAGATTTGAACTCAGGTACTCCTCTCAGGGCCAGTGCTCTATCCATTGTGCCACATAGTCATCCCTAGCATGTTTCATTGGATAGAGTGCAGGACTCAAGAGATGGAAAGATTTGGTTTAAATTCAACCTGAGAAGCTATCGAACTTGGACAATCACTTTTCCTTTTACTATCAATTTCCTCTTCTGTGAAAAAAAAGGTAATAAACAACACCTACTCATAGGAGTTTGTTTATGTTGATCAAATAAGATAATGTATTTAATATTTTTTGCCAAGGTTATATATAGCACAATGTAGAGTCATCTTAAATTAGAAGATCAGAGCTATAAATTCAGGCCTACTTAGTCTCTTGAGTTTCAGTTCTTCAACATGAGCTGCCTACTAGACATTACAAATCTCCATAAGCATCTCAATCCAGTATATGCAAATCAGAAATTTTCTTTTCCTGGGCAGCAGCAGCAGCAACTGCAGTGAATAAAAGCTCTTCAAATCTGCAATAAAAAAAAATGATTTCCAATACAATGCAGCAACAAAAGCAAATGAACAAACAAGCAAAACTGTAATAGATGGGAAACAAAATGTCAAGAGTCAAAAAGTGGAGGATATGGAGCCTGAGGAACTTGTGTTGAATTGATAAGCGGCTAGTGAACAAGAAAGAGTACTGTTTCTTAAAGTGGAAAGGATTCAGACAACCTAAAATACTTGAGAATCTACCTCCCAAGTGAAACCCAGAAATTTTATGAGCACAATTACAAAACACTTTTCAGACAAATAAATTTAGATCTAAACAAATGGGAAAATGTCAGTTGCTCATGGGTAGGCTGAGTTGGTATAATAAAAATGAAAATTCTACTTAAATTAAATTATTTATTTTATGCCATACCATTAAACTACCAAAAAATTACTTTATAGAGCTAGAAAATGTAGTAACAAAATTCATATAGAGGACAAAAAGTCAAGAATATTAAGGGAATTAATGAAAAATGCAAAAGAATGTGGCCTAGGCAAATCAGATCTATAAGAATATTATCAAGTGCCAGTCATAAAAACTTTTTGATAATGGGTAACAAATAGAGAAGTAGAACAGGGAAGGGGGGAAGATGCTAAAAAAAATGGGGAACTCAAAAGTTACAATAGGATGAATGCTGAAAACTATATTTGCAAGTATTTGGAAAAAATAAAATAAAAATTTTGTTTAAAAAAAGTGGAAAGGATTTACAGATGCCAACAACCCAAGAGAATCTAAGGAATTCATAGATTGTCTAGAGTTAAGTGAAACCTTTCTCAAGTCTCAGAAGATTGGTAAAGAAACAAATGGCAGTAAAGAGAAAGTAAAAAGAAATGTTAGTCTGTGGAAAAACCAAGAGACTTGGCAGGGGGAACTTGGTCCAGAGCAAATCACTGTTGCTCTGGGCAGCAGTAGGAAGTTGAATTTTTCTTGAAGTAGAAAAATTTGATGAGATTGACTTGGAATTTGTCAAATAAACAAACATTAATTGTTCTCAGTCCTTGCCTTTTAGGAGGAACAATTGACCTAACACTCCTCTCCTGAAGATGAAACACAGTACTCATTTGGATTGAAGTGTGTCTATATACACTCATATGTGTATGCATGTGTGTATATATATATATATATATATATATATATATATATATATATATATATATATATATATATACATATATATTTGCATGCACAGTATGAATGTATATAGTATGTATGTATGCATGTGTGCAATATAAATATGTATATATGTACATGTAGTAGATATAGATAGATATAGATATAGGTATTGATAGATATAGGTAGATACAGATATAGGTATTAATAGATATAGATATATGCAAACTTAATTTTTAAAAGACAAAAGGTTGCCTGGTTATCTTTCTAAATCTCATTTGCTGCCACATCCCATGCTTTGTGAATGTCTTTAGCATAACTGATAAGCACAAAAGTCCTGAGTCAGGAGAGGATCTTCCTCTTGACCTAATGAAATTCTTTGTTGTTGTTGTTTTTTTGCAAAGCAATGGGGTTAAGTGGCTTGCTTAAAGTCACACAGCTAGGTGATTATTAAGTGTCCCAGGTAAGATTTGAACTCAGGTCCTCCTGACTCCAGGGCCAGTGCTCTATCCACTGCCGCACCTAGCCCCCCCCACCAATGAATTTCTTGATAGTACTTCTCTGCCCTTAATGTGGGTGATATGAAACAACATTCTGAGTCGAGAAACATTCCTCTGATGGAGCTATCAGTTCTGATTCTACCTTCTGATTTATGACTTTGTATAAATATACTTCTTTGTATAAATATACTACTTTAGGATTTATTCTCCAAATGGGCATACATGTCCACAAGCAAAGAGATCTAATAAATACATGTTAACCTAATTCTTTTTTTTCTTTTTTATGACCAAACTCTGGAGGCTAACACATGTTAACCTAAGTCTGTTTGTTCTCTATTAATACTACACTCTTTCAGGTTGGCAGTAAATATGTACACACATACATGCATGCATGAATACATATATATATATAAATATATACCATATGAAGATATGCATGTTTGTACATATATATGTAATCTGTATCTCTATCTTGTATTTGTTAGCAATGTGAGCATCATCTACATCTAATGAAAACTGAATTTCATGGCTTTTAAAGTAAGTTTTGTGTGTCTGATTTGCTTTTCACTTGGGTTGATTTTTATTTTGCACTGACAACATTGGTAACTGAGCATGCAATTACAAGCTTTCCACATTGACATTTATCATAGAAGAAAGCATTTGATACTATGGAATTTTTAACTTCTTACACAATAGAGAAAATTTTTGTATAAATATTGATTAATACCTTCTGAAATCACTACTCTGAATCCTGATGTTTAGTACCCATGCATATCCAAGAAAATGTTTTTTTGAAATTTGACAAAATATTTTTGATGCCCAATTGATTAATAAAAGTTATCTTTTCAAAGAGGTAAATCCATTGAAAGGTTATTTCTGGTAGCCATTTCTCATTATTGATTAATTTTGTAGACCTTAACATCCTCTTCACACTGACAGAAAATGTGCTTCAATTTTCCAAGTATTAACTGTTTTTAAACAAAACAAAATGATTTTATAGGCATTTTGCAACATTGCTGGGTTATTCACAGTAGTTCTCAGTGTCTGGGCCATATTAAGGTGGTGGTGAGCATCTTTGCTTTGAAAACAAAGGTGGACCCAAATGCTGGCAGGAGAGGACAGTTCCACATTTATCACAAAGGGATTTCTCCCCAAAGTCTAGCTGGTCAGATTCTGTGTGGGCGAGAACCCCATCTGTCAGTATTTGTTGAAAAGTATCCAGTCTTGTTGTCAGTCTACCCAAGTCAACCATCTCTATTGTTGATGGTTACTGAATCCTAGTTTTGAAATGTACATGGATAAATGCTTTTAGAATTATTTGAACATTTACATAAAATGTTAAAATACAACATGTAGTCTTGATTTTCAAAGAGAAAAACTTGCTGCTTTGGAAAATAGGAATGTCTCTGGGCATAAATGGGGAAGTAAATGTACCTATGTTAAGTAGTCTCCTTATACTTTTGAAGTGCATGTTTTTCCTTCTTTATTTCAATGCATCCTTTCAATACTTAGGACTAGTCTTTTGAATATTTGTGCCATTTATGTCTATAGAAGTAAGGCAAATAATAATAATAATAATATTTTGAAGTCATTGGAATATTATAGAATTATATATTATTCACTTTATTGTAAATATTGGTGAATAGTAGCCTATAAGTAGTTTCATATTCATTTTCTTTTCTCAAAAATCTCCGTATATTTTAGCTTTTCCTATTATTAGAAATGCAAGCCAATTCTCAAGCTCAGTCATTTGTAACTATTGACTCATTCATCTCACATATCTTTTCAGTTGTCAAATTGTTTCCCCCTTATAACATCTCTTAGGTAAATTCCCTTTCTTTCCAATCTCAAATCCCAATTTCCAATCTCCAAATCCCAAAATATGTTTTCAAAGTATATGAACCTCTTTCCATTTCAATATATATTCCAAATCAATTATAGTGAGAAAAATGTAAATGTAAACTTCTAGCTTTCACTACACACCTTGTATATTGAAATTACTAATCAAAAAATAGAAACAACTCATTGAAAAGGGAGGTACACTAATAATACTAATAATGGAAGTGTGAAGTGATGCTTCATTATGAATTCTAAATTGAAATTATACTAAGAAAAATGATTGAATATTTATACTCATTGTTCCTTATACTTGGTATACATATATATATATATATATATATATATATATATATATATATATATATATGTATACCAAGGAATGTAACAGGAGAAAAGGATGCACTTCATGTAAAAAATTATTTATATCATTCCTCTTATTGTAGTAAAGGATGTAAAGAAGGTGAGTGATAGTCAATTTTGAAAATGACAAAAAAGGTAAAACCCTGTGATATTTGAATGTAATGATATAATTTTTTATGTTATGAGATAAAAAGGAGGAATTTAGAGAAATATGAAAAAGATTCAAATCAATTGATACAGAATCAAACAGAACCAAAATAATATTAAACATAATGATTATGATATTTGTAGATCGGATCATTAAAAAGATGTCAGATTTTGAGTAATTTTTAAAGACAGACCTGAATATTAAAAAATGAGATACATTCATTTCCCCATCATGGCTGAGAGCTGAGGAGAATGCTATATACATGTTCACATGCAATCTGTTAAGCTGTGAGTTATGTCTTTTGCCTGATTGTTTTTTTTTTGCTACAAAGAAGAGTTTGCTCTAGAGTAGAGACAAATCCCTAGACATGATTATGTAATGACAAAAAAGGATCCAATAAATATGTTTTTAAAAATCTAACATCTCTGTAGAGGTGGAGAAAAGTAATTATTTAACATCTTACTTTAAAGATTAAATAAATTGCTTTTTAATATTCACTGAAATCTTATTCCTTATCAGCCACCATGATGTGGGCCTTTATTGACATCAGTATTATATATGAAAGATTTTTATGCTATCACTAATTAGAATTGTATTACCAAATTAACACAGCTGCCAGAGCAGCCCAGGGCATCTGCTGTGTAACACACGGTAAAGGGGTTGCTTCAAGGGAAGGCAGAAGAGCTCCCCTCCACAGTGGAATGTTTAAGCCAAATCATTTTCATCCTCTGTTGATCCTCAGTTGTTACAGGTTTGTATCATCACTAGCCATCTACAAGACTAAACATTTGCTGTCCTGTGGATTTCACATGGCATTTTGGCCACTGTAAGTAGGGAAATGAGAATGTTGGCAAGGAGAGCAGTTCAAAATAATGAGTTTTCTGAAACCCATTCATGCACATTCTTCCAAAACAGCTTGAGCATGAGAAATACAGGGAGGAATTTACTCTTTTGTACCTTACTTTTCTCCTTTGCTATAAAAAATATATGCAGGTAATGAAAGTCCAAGTTGTGGGGCGGGGGGAGATGAAGAGGAGGCTGTGAAACACATAAAACACAATATTTTAATGACTAGGAAAATTTATTTATATCTTTCTTATAAATGTTTCCATCATCTGTGTACTACTTGCATAATCCTTGAAATAAGCATATGGCACACACTTAATTTTCATCAGTGAGCATAAACTAAAAACTAAAAAGATCAAAAGGCCATAATTAATTTTGTGTGTATTTAGAGATGCATTGAATTTTGTTGTTGATATCTTTATTTAAATATAGTAAATATACTTTACTCATTTGTTTATATTACATTTTTTTATTTGAAGTCATTTTCTTGCTACCATATTGATTTTGATTGCTTTTAGCCAGTATGCAAGACATTCCTTCCAAACTTCCTACCCTATTAGTGGAATGAGGCAAAATTTGACAATTTGTATTCAATGTTTCTTCTTGCTGTCTAGATATGAAATTATTCTCTTTTCTTCAGGATCAAATAATGATAAAAAATTCCATGTAACACCAAATGTATTTCTTTTGAGTGTCCTTTCTTCTTCAATAGAACAAAAATCAAAATAATAGTGAAATAAAATGTAATCATAATTCACATTTATAGTGTATGTGGATTTATAAAGTAGCTCTCTTAGGAAATAGGAAGCGAAAGTGTTATTATCTCTTTATAGACAAAGAAAGTTAGTCTCCAAAAGTCTAAATGACTTGTTTATGATCACATAGCCAATCAAATATCAGAGCCAGAATATCAAAGCAAGGGTTTTTGATTGCAGATATAAGTTCCTCTTTAGTGTACTGGGTTAAAAATTTAAATGTAGCTGGAATTAAGAATGAGTTAATTGATTATCCAGGTTTTCTGTTACTATCACACTATAGCTGATGGGACTATTTGCATATATTTCAGCCATCATCTTCTCTTCCCAAAATAGTACTATAGTTGTGAATTTTCCAGATAGTATTGTTCTATGTGAAAGGGAAGTAATTCACTGCATATAGGTTAAACTTGTCACATTCCTGGTCTTTGACCTGGGAGTTGTTTCAGGTCTCATCAGGAATGCTGATACTCCTGAATAGGCAAATCATTGCCCCTTTCACAGAACCAGCATTGCCATAATTGAATAGACAGGAGTGTAGATTATCAGGTATCCTTCCTCTTGATGTTGATCCCATCTACCATGGTCTAGTAGGAATCTCAGTACTGAGGGATGTTCTGGTTCTGAGTGATACTGACTTAGTTGACTCTGTGTCCATTGCTCTATTATCAGCCCTTTGGAAGCTCAAAGGGAAACATTTATTCCTAGGATTTGAAAGTAAAATCTGCATGCCTAGGACCAGCCCCTCCCCCTTCAGCCTACATCACAATCTCTAGGACCCAGGATACTACAACCCTAGAGTAAGAACAGAAGCCTAGCAGCAATGACAGCAGCCTAATCCATGCTTCCTCCTGGTGCCTGGTCCTCTCTCACTTTTTTCTTTCTGCTACTCATTTTCTCAGATTGGAGGACTAGTCAACCCTTTTGTACCTAAATGAAAATGTGATGAAATATTCAGGAATGGTTTAATTGCCTCTAGCTATTTTGTCTCAGAACAACTATTTTTAAGTGAGACTTTCATGTTAAAGCAGAAAACATTTTGGGGGGACACATGTAGAGATCTAAGCAGATAACATATTAGAGACCTAAGAGTGAACTTTAGTCCTTTGTGGGTAAAATATTAGCTTTTTCTTTCTGGGGTTTCATAACCATTCCCTCCCATATCTCACAATATTAGACAAGGTGAGATGGTGACAGAACTTCTACATCCAAAAATTAATACTTGTCTGGGAAAGTATTAGAATAACAATAACAATAATCCTTTCTGTCCAGTTCCTGGACCCAGCCTCTTAAATAGAAGAGAGATAAATTCTGTTAATAAGAGGGAGAGAGAATTGCTGAGAATGGAATTATTGGTATGGAGGTAGCAGATATAAATCTTAAATCTGTTCAACCTCACTATCAGTGCCTTCTATATTGTTATTTTAATCATGCCACTTTGTAGGTATTATTAAGGAGATTTCCTTGCTGCTCTGGAAAGTTTTGAACTGATCTTATATCCCTAAGGAAGAATTTAAAAAAGCCACAAGAGCCAGGGAATCAGACATTGAAGAATAAATGGGCAAGCAAACTGGGAAAAATGAATAGGAGTGGGTAATCCATAGCTGCTTTAGGAGTCACGAAAGAGAGTAGTAAGAATGATGAATTCAGAAATCTTGTTAGGGACGAAATGTTTCTGTATCACTTGGTAGTGGAAAAACAATACCAAATGTCTTACAGTTTCCCCTTCTTTTCTAAGAGGTTCATTATGTTGGCCTAAAGAAAAAGTGCCAAAAATTGATGAATGTCATAGGAAAAAAAAACTCAAAGATTTAGGTTTTCATTTATATCTTGAGTTATTTAGACAGCATATCCCTAATGGTATTGCTTCTCATAAAACTCCAAGTTTGCTTTCCTTGTTGGGAGAGTCCAAGTATTGTAGACTTGACATCAGTAGGAGTTTCAGGAATTAAGATTGGGGATCACCAATCAATCAGCATCCTTAATTTTATTTTCCTTTTAGGGGAATTTCAACACTTAGGATAAACCTGAAAAGGCTTATATAGATTCTTAAGTGAAGGAAGAGTGTTCAAAAATAGGGAAACGAAATATACTCAATTTTTTATTGTAAGTCCTTGATATATTTTCTTTTTTCTGTAAAATAATGAGATTTGTCTTTATCCTATATTTATTATTGCCTTAAGTATACACAGGAACTGGGAATCTTTTTTAAGATAACAGTAAATTTTTTGGTACTGGAGTTCTTTTGACCTGAAGATTATATGTAAATATATACATATATATGGACATAAAAATATGTATATGTTTGTGTGTGTGTATATATATGTGTATGTATTATCCATATAGATATGTATCGTTTTCTTTCTCTAGATAGATAGATAATGAATATAGAGTTATTGTGGTATATCAGAACTGCAGAAAGTCAAAGAACAGGTATCTGATCTTGAAATGAGAAAAAAAAATCTGATTGAAGAACTGCCTTTGACAATTAATCCTGAGATCCAAGGTAAGTAAATTAACCACTCAATGCCCCCAAGGCAACTCTTTAATATTGTAAATTGTACTTGCAGCTCCACTTTGGTGAAGGTAGGTTTCCAGGTTTCCTTACCCGGAGTTCCTTATCTTTATGAAATCACAGATCAAGATAAAAATAACTATGACAATGATTTTTTAATTGTATATGCATTTCTTTTTTTTTGAAAGATTTTATTTATTTTCAGTTTTACAATTTTCCCCCTAATCTTGATTCCATCTTCCTACATTGTTTCCATGATATACACTGATTTAAGTTGAATGTGTTGAAAGAGAAATCATATTCTTAAGGAAAAAAATAGTATAAGAGATAACAAAATTACATAATAAGATAATGGGTTTTTTGTTTTTTGTTTTTGTTTTAAATTAAAGGTAATAGTCTTTGGTCTTTGTTCAGACTCCTAAGTTTTTCTCTGGATACAGATGGTATTCTCCAATATAGGTATCCCCAAATTGTGCCTGATTGTTGAAATAATGGAATGAGCAAGTCCATTAAGACTGATCATCATCCCCATGTTACTGTTAGGATGTACAGTGTTTTTCTAGTTCTGCTCATCTTGCTCAGCATCAGTTCATTCAAGTTCTTCCAGGCTTCCCTGAATTCCCATCACTCCTGGTTTCTAATAGAAGAATAGTGATTCCATGATATACATATACCACAATTTGTTAAACCATTCCTCAATTGAAGGACATTCACTTAATTTCCAATTCTGCTGCTATGAATATTTTTGTACAAGTGATGTTTTTACCCTTTTTCATCAACTCTTTTTAAATCATTCTGAGTCACAGAAAGGTCATAGGTGTCCATCATTTCTGTCTCTTCTCTCTACTCCTTTTCATGTGTCTCTTGAGTCTCCTGTTTGAAGCCCAAATTTTCTATGAAGCTCCTGTCTTTTCATCAGGAAAAGTTGGAAGTTTCCTATTTATTAAATGTCCGTATTTTGCCCCAGAAGAAAAGGCTCAGTTTTTCCAGATAATGGATTCTTGGCTGCATTCCTAGCTCCCTTGCTTTTTGGGAATATTGCATTCCAGGCTCTTCAATCCCCTATTGATGATGCCAGGTTCTGTTTAATACTTACTGTGGCTTCTTGGTATTTAAATTATTCCTTTTTGGTTGCTTGCAGGATTTCCTGTTTTATCTGATAGTTCTGGAATTTGGCTACAATATTCCTTGGTATTTTCATTTTGGGATCCCTTTCCAGAGGGGACCGATGCATTTTTTTCCAATAACAATTTTGCCCTCTGGTTCCATGATATCAGGGCAGTTTTCCATCAGTAAATCCTGTAATATTGAGCCCAGGATTTTTTTCTCTTCAATGTTTTCAGGAAGATCAATAATTTTTAGGTTATCTTTCGTTGAAATTTTCTTGAGGTCAGTGGTTTTGCTGAAGAGGTATTTAACATTTTTTCCTATTTTTTCAATTTTTTTGTTTTTGTTTTACAAATTCTTCTCGTCTCATGAAGTCATTGGCTTCCATATATTCCATTCTTTTTTTAAGGGAACAATGTTGTTCATTTACCTTTTGCAACTCTTTTTCCAACTGGTCAATTCTATTTTTGTAAGAATTTTCCCTTTGATCATTTGAGGTTTTGAGAGAATTATTTTCTTTTTGCTTTTCTCCAATTGTATTTTTCAAGGATTTGTTTTCTTGTTGCAATGTGTTCACTTGGGTTTCTTTTCCCAAATTTTCCAATTTATTTTTAAACTCCTTCCTGATTTCTTCAAGGAAATCTTTCTTTCTGGAGACCAAATCACATTCTCCTCAGGGGGTTTATTTTTCTCTGAATTAGGGTCTTTTCCTTCTAGGAATTTTTCTATGGTCCCCACTTTCCACTAGCCTTTTTTCATTTTCCTAAGATCTTGTGTTGGGGAGGGGCTGGTTCGCAGAGGTTTGAGATCCCAAGAGGCTTTACTCACTGAGAGTAATATCTCCAGCTTGCCACTAGGGGGTGCTGGAGACTTTGCTCACTGATTACCTAGTAAGTGGTGTTGGAGGCTTTTCTCACTGAATTGAATATATCCTCCCACCCAGTAGGAGCTTCTAGAAGCTGGAATCTCCCCCTCTAGTCCTTCCTGTAAGTCCTACACTGTGAGTCCCACAGCCATGTCTGCACTCTCTGGTTGTTTCTCAGAGCAAAGTGGTTCCCATAGTGAAAGCGCCCCCCCCATCTTAGATTAGTCCGGCTCTCACCCCTCCTCCATTGACTGTCATTGCTCTGCAATCACCACAACCTCAATCCCCCAAAACAGACCTTGAGGTAAATGTTTTTTCCCTAGTTTCTCTTTCTGGATTTTGCCAATAGGAGTTCCATTAAAAGGTTTGTTTCATATTGTTTATGAGGGAAGATCAGGAGACCTTGACACAGGGCCTGACTTCTCTCCACCATCTTGGCTGGAATTTCCTCCATTCTTTTTTATAAAGAAAAATTTTCTTCATTTACCTTTTCTGACTCCTTTTCCAATTGGTCAGTTCTATTTTTGAAGGAGTTTTCCATTTGCCCAAGTGTAGATTTGAGAGATTTACTTTCTTTTTTGTATTTGTCCAATTGTATTTTCTAAGGATTTGTTTTCCAGTTGCAAGATGTTGATTTTCTCTTGGAACATGTTAATTTTCTCTTGAATTTCTTTTCCCAATTTTTCCAATTGATTTTTAAAATCCTTCCAGATTTCTTCCAGGAAGTCTTTCTGGACTATTGACCAATTCATATTCTCCTCAGAAGTGATAGATTTTTATGGGTTAGCATCTGTTTCTTCTAAGAATTTCTCCATGAGCCCCCCCCCCCCATTTTATTGGCCTTTCTTTATTTTCTTAGGATCTTGTGTTTGGGAAGGGGCTGACTCTCAGAGGTTTGCTTTTGAAAATCCTAAAGTCTTTGTTCACTTGCTTTAGTAATTTCAAGGACTGGCCAGTAAGGGGCTCTGGTTGCTTTTTCTGGAGTGTTTGAAGCCTTCTCTGTAATCCTGGAGAGAGTAAGGAGAGAGGGAGGGAGGAAGGGCAGCTGGGTTTGAATTGTCATTGAATAATGGACTGCTCTCTGGGGGAGGGAGTTAATCTCCCTTTCAGCTGGGGAAACTCTGTTGCCCACATCTGAGCCTGAGGGGATGTGTGTGTGTGTGTGTGTGGGGGGGGTGCAGTTTCCATTTGTTCTGGAAAGAGGGTTCTGCTAATCATTTCCCAGGGGTTCTCAGAAAACACTCTGTGCTGGAACTCACCCTCCTGATGACTGGGGTTCACCAGAGTTCCTCTCCCCCCAGCCAAAGATTACACAGCTAAAGTTGGTCCTCACCAAAGTCTCTGCCTTAGCCAGTCCTCTGGCTTCACCCTGCTTCTATCCCCATGCTCACTCTCTGTTTCAGCTTCAACCATGGTCACCTGAGACAGACCTTGTTGGTAGGTGTTCTAGTTTCTTTTTTTCTGGGTTTTGTAAATCAAATTTCTGTTAAGAGGTTTCTTTCATGTTATTTTTGAGGGGAACTAGGGCACTTAACACAGTGCCTGTCTTCTCCCTGCCATCTTGGCCAGAAGTTATATTTCTTTAAAAAAAAAAAACTACTATCTCTCTTTATCTCTACCACTGTTTACCCAGCTAAAACTGTAAGGTGCACAGCAGAGAAAGCATGAACCCAGGGACATGTGTGGGAATGTGCTAGATCCAATTTGATGATTTCAAGAAAACCAATTATTAAACTTTAAGGATGAATATTTATACCTCAGAAATCAACTAATTCCACAAATCAGAGCTTGTTTTCTTGTTTTCTTGATTATTAGACTTAAGAAAATAATGGAGAAATTATTAAAAATCAAGATTAAAATTAAATGTCTTTCTATTTAAAAAAAAGCAATTGTTAAACATTTACCATTAGACTCCTGTATATAACCCACATCCTAAAAGCTCCAAACTCCTGTTGTCTTGGGAAAGGATCTTGATGGTATGGGAGATTGATCTGAAATGCAATAAAAACTATTTAAAACTCCGAGGGGCTGGTAACTGAGACTCACATTAAGTAACAAGTTTGTTATTTTAGCTCAAAATAGCAAAAATCTTTTGGTTGCTGTCTAAATGGTTCCTATAGGAATTGCTGACACCAAGCACTTACCTGAAGAATTCTGTGAGATTTTACCGAGTACATCCTCTAGCAGGCATTTGAGTCTCTATGGCATGCAACAATTTTTTTGTTTCTTTAAATCTTCATATATTAGTCATTAAAATAGTTGCTAGGCTATTTTCAAAGAACCTATAATGGGAATTTTGCAGTTTAAATGAAAAACAAGGTAAATGTAAGCTTGTAAGTTTTTATTAATTTTTCTTCCCAAATCTGGGATTTCTTCAAAAAATAAAAAATGATTTTCATACATTTCTTATATTTCTCATATTCTCACATGCTCACATTTGAATTTCACACAGTACTGCAACTGCATTTGATTCATCACACTTAACCATCCCTTCAACACTGTATTGTTTAATTCACATTTAATGCTTGCATTGCAGTACACTTTTTTCAAGAGTACATTAAATTAGCATAAAAATGACTGTAACCATAAAAGTAGTATATACAAACTTACAAACTTGTATTTTAATATTTTGCCATTAAAATGAAGAAAAACTAAAAAATGTTTATTGCTAATACTCATTATGACTATAATAATTGTTCAAATTTTTGGATTTGTTTAAAATTATCTTTTGTCTAGTGTAGTTAATGTGTATGCTACTTTTGGGTTGTATTTTCTTCATGCTTTATAACCTTCTACAAATCTCCCCATATTCCTTTGAATCCTTTAAATTTTTATGATATTCTATCAGACTCATGTACCACTTTGTTCAGTCATTGACCAATCATTGAACCCACAATTTGTTTTCATCTTTGAGTCATTGCAAATAATGCTGCTATGAATATTTTTGTTATATGTGGGCCTTTTCTTGCTGTCATTAACCTTTTGGGAGTGGTATAAATCCAATGGTAGGATGACTGGGTCAAAGGGTATGAATAATTCAAGAACATTTCTTGCATAATATCAACTTGTTTTCCAGACAGTTGGACCAATTCCCAGTGCCACAAACAGTATATTATTGTGACCAGTTTCCTCATAGTTCTTCTAACTTGAATTTTCCAGTCCTAACCATATTTAAAAATGTGATGAATATAAGAGCTTATGACTATTTTAATTTATATTTCTCTGAATATTGGAGACTTTACATACACACATGCATACATATATATATATATATATATATTACTTTCAATTGTTCTTTTAATAGAAGTTCATTGTGAATATGAATATTCTGTTCATGAGAAGCAGGATAAATTATATATCAGGGAAAAGAGTGAGAAAAGTGGTATGATCATATATTGAGAGATGCTTTTTATGTTTAGATCTAGATGAAGAATCCTAGCATATTGGGTGGAATCTCCAAATATAATTTATATAGAAATATAGATAAGACTTGCACAGATCTAAAAAGCATGGATGAATGGACTGCCACCTTTATTGTTGCAGGATAAATATATTTTAATGAGGTTAAATTCCATTCAAATAATGATATAATTTTTAAGACTGGTTTGAGAAAAATAATAAAAATGTTGGTAAAATAGATTAAAAACATGATTCAGTATGAAATATGTATAGCTATCTTGTCTGATAAATATCAAGACACAAAGTATTACAGAAAGAACTCTTCATTAATAAGAACTGCTAGAAATTGTGTATAGAAGCTTGGTGAAAATATTATTCCAGCATTTTGCAAAAGATTAAGTTCTTTTGGCAGATGGTGGATTTTAATTGAGACTTAAAGGATTTCAGGGAAACCAGGAAGTAGAGAAGAGGGAGAGGATTCTAGGTATGGAGATGAGGCAATGAAAACATTCATGGTTAAGAGAAAAGTGTCACCTGTAAGGAAAAGCAAAAAGATCAGCATCACTGAATCATTAATTATGTGGAGGGAAGTAAGGTTTAAGAGGTCTAAAAAGGAAGGAGGGGGCAAGGTTATGAAAGTTTTTTAAAAGTCAAACAGTGGATTTTATATTAAATCATTGGGGACAGCAGGAAATCACTGGAGTTTATTGAATGAGGAGGTGGGGGTCACAAGGGCAACATTTCTCTTGGAAAATCTTGGAGGATGGGCTGGAGACTTGAGACAGTGATCAGTCAGTAAGCTTTTACTAATCAATCATTCAAGTGTGAAGAGTTGAAGATGGGCACTAAAATTATAGCAGTGTCAAAGGAGAAGAGCACTGGATAGAAGAGAGAAAGAAGTGTTAGGATGGTAGAATTGATAGAACTTTGCAACCGATTTGAAATTGGGATTAGGTGTTTAAAAGAGTATGGGGAGAAACAGCTAGACCATGAAATGGACAGGTCACAGGGCCCAGAGTCAGGCTGATCTAAGTTCAAATTTGACCTCAGACACTTCACACTTTCTAAGCTGTGTGATTTGGGGCAAGTCACTTTGATGCAGGGGAAGAAGAAGAGAATTTGAATGCAACAGAAAGAATGTAGGTGGAGATGTAAATTGACTTGAAGTAGAGTATTATGATTGTAAAGAAATAATTGTAATCTTTGGTGGGAACCCTCCCCATTCTTAAAGTACCCTTGTTTAATGTGAAATTTGTATCCTGATCTCCTTGGGCTTTACCCCTCTAGCTAATTCCTGGTTGAGTATAGGGGAAGGAAGTTTACATTTTGCCCTCTGGATGAGAGGCAAGACATCCAGTTCAAGGCTGGCTCAGTCTTCTCTGACCATGGCTCAGCCAAGGCTGTTCTGCTGCTCACTCTCTCTCTCTCTCCTTTGCTATGTCTTGTAACCTTTTAAATAATTTTTTGCTTTATTTCCACCCATGCTTTCCCAGTCTGAATAATGATTCCTCATAGGCAGAATCCAGCCCAAGTAGACAGTGGCTGCATTTTGGAGACCAACTAAAGGATTCTCTCTGCCCAGACTGGCTCTATAGGTGAGAAGCAACCCCCCACCATTATTTTAGACCCTAGATTTTTTAGAAGAGTAGGAAAATTAATGGATCTCTAACCCTCCTTCTGTGTTTACCTTTTTCTGGAAAATGGAAAACGGTTGAGTTTGTGGGTTGTCAGCAAAACTGAACCCATGTGGTGTTTGGCAGTAGCCCTGATATGGACCTGTCATGTTTTCAGACTGGCCTGTGTTGGCAGTTCTGAGGTGTGTTTGGTTTATACCCCACTGTAAGTAATGGTTGTTCAGGATGGACGTTCGACTTACATCCAATTGACATGTTTGCCTACCTATAAATTGATAAAATATGGGAGGAAATCCATTACCAATACTCCTCCCTCAGCTGTGTGCTTGCTCCTTGGAAGGAATTGGATTTGGCAACAACAAAACGTTTGGGCTCCTGGAAATTATCCTTGGGTGGTACTCTTTCCCTTTTTCTTTCTCTTTGAAATGCTCTCTCTCTCTGTCTCTCTCTCTCTCTCTTCACTTGTTCTCTGCAGCCCCCACCCTCTGCAGAGGTGGGGGCGGGGAGGGAGAGGGGAAATGGGAAGTTTCATTGACAAACCTCATGTTCAATTAAAGAAAAGGGGAAGATAAATTTTTCTGGGACCAGGAAATTCAGATTTCATCTTTTAATTAAGCCTGTGCTAACAACTCATTTCTGTGATAGAGTAACTATGAACTTTATAAAGTTGCTTAAAGAATGCATTCAATTTTAACTATTGGTTGGCTATTTCAAAATCTTAATATATGAGTTTCCTCATGAAATTCTGATTTGATTCTAAAAGTTATTTTTTTGACTGGTCTTAATTGGTACATTCAAAATATATAAATATATGTGAATATATTTGTGTACATGTGTATTTAAACATCAATGGGACTTTTTCACACCTCTCTACTGGCCTGAAGAGGTGGGAAAAATGTTTCTATATTCTGAGATTTGGTACTGTCCAGGTTATCAATCTTGGTAAATTTGATACAAAAGAGTTGTTTCTGTGTCTAAACTCCTATGCCTGTGTGTGTGTAATTCAGATCTGAAATAGTTACTTAGTTAACTTCTTTTAGTTTGGGTTTTGAATTTAATTATTTAAAAAGGATTTAATTTAAAATTGAGTAATTAATGAAGTTGGGATCTGAGCCTATCTGCTTATACCATTTGAAAGTATGTAAGTGGCAAAATTTGAAATGATTTCAGCTGTGGGCTAAGATTTGTTGATCTAATATATAGACTGAAGGCTGTATTCAACTTAGGTTAATGGAGACTTTAAGGTTTAGTAAATTCATTCTCCCTGCCTTTAAGAAGCTTTGAAAAGAGTGCTGGAAGGCCTTTGATAGGAAAAGGTCACCACCTTGTGTTTATAAAGAAACTATTTGAGAGCTAAAAGGAATAATTTAGTCAACTAAGTTTTGTAACAAGTCTTGAGAATTTGTGTGTGTTAAGAAGGAAAATATAATTGGGATAAATTGTATTTCAAGGAATTTGGGAATATTGAATCATATATAATATATTTACTGATTTCTTTTTGAGAAGAGATGGTACTAGATTTTGTAATCTTATTTGTTTTGATGTTAAATTGATATATATATATATATATATATATATATATATAGTGAACAATCTCACAAGGTCTTTTATTGGTAAAGGAAGAAAGTTGCAATCTTTGTCTCATCATTTTTCATCTTGTTTATGGAAGGGAATATATATATGTATGTATGTAATGTATGTATGTATTTATCAGTTATGTGATGTTCTCTTGTAACTTCAAAGAAATACTGTTTTTGTTCCCTTGTGAGCATATTAAGTTATTTGAATACTGTAAATGTTAAAGCCTGGAATTGTTTTGAAGGGGTGATCTAATGGTTTTAAAGAATTCTGAAAGTAATTTGTATTCTGAGATGGCTAGTAGTTAAAAGTTTATAGAAATGTTTAGCTATATATATATATATATATATATATATATATAAACTGGGACTAAACTGTGGTTATATGCTTTGAGGGAAAAGCACCTATGTAACATGAGGAATATAAAATAATAATGATGATTTGAGATTTCACTGTGGCAATCTCTAGCTAATTGTTAGGTGAGAAGTAGGGAGATGATGGGCAATCTTTTAGCCAGGAGAAATTTAGTTATTTTAAACCTAATTAATAACTAAATGGATTTGTTGCAAAAGGTTGATTTTAGAAAAAAATATGAATTAGGATTATTTTTATATCTCAAAATATGTTTATCACATTTCATTTACAGCATTTTCCTTAACTACATGAGCAACAACTGAATTGTGATCTTTTTCTGAGATCTCTTATACCAAATTAGTCCGGCACAATCTTAGTTCTCCTTAGTACTCAAGCTACCTGAAGCTCTGGTTATAGGTAATTGCTATATTACAATATTGATCTGACTGGCACCAAGTATGATAAAATAGAAAGACAATATGCCAATGAAGTCATTTAGCTTTATTGGATTTGATGTTCAGATGGAGTAAGTGACCTTTGAAAGAATGACCCTGGTCTCAACTAGGGTAGGATTCTTTTAAAAGTTCCCTCACCTGGCCCACTGAAGAACATTGTATGACTTCAGAAGGGAACATGTCCTTGGGTCCCTCTCTGCTCTGTAACAGCAAATTGCCACAATCATTTCAGGTGCATCATAATTAAGTTTGAGAGTGAGCCAGTGGATCATGTTGGATTATGTTGGCATAATTAATGGCTTTAAAGGAGAGATCCATTCTTCAACTAGAATTTTGTTCATTCTAATCATGACCAAAGCTAAAAGAGAGAATTTTGTTGCAAATTACATTTTGGATATGTGCAGTTTTAAAATGCCTTTTCCAGAAATTTTGTTTATAACTTGTGAGGCATCCATCAAGGAATCTGTTTTATTGGAACCCATGTTCTTATAAAAAGAGATTATGATACTGGTTTAGGATCATAAAGTATAATTCTTGCCCCTTATAGATCTTCTAGTTTTTTCCTAATTATTAGACCTCTATTAAATAGCTTTCTCTGTTTCTTTGCTTGCTCAAAGACCAGCCTCTGCATATGCCAGCTAGCTGTACCAGCCAATCACTCCCCGAACCCTGCCTCAATGAAGCCCTCACATCTTCAAATGGACTCTGAAAAGGCCCAAAAAATTCTGGTCCTAAAATGATTGAGGAGGGAATGATGAAGGGGAACGAATTCTTACAGTACCATTGTTTAATGCAAAATTTCTATCCTGATCTCCTTGGACTTTACCCTCTAGATAATTCCTGGTTGAGTATAGGGGAAGGGAGTTCACCTTTTGCCCTCTGGATGAGAGGCAAGACATAAAAACCTGAGCTGGACTCCTGTTCAGGGCTGGTTCAGCCAAACCTCTTGGCTGTTCTTGTCTCTCAATCTCTCTCTCTCTCTCTCTCTCTCTCTCTCTCTCTCTCTCTCTCTCTCTCTCCCCCCCTTCCTATGTCTTGTAACCTTTTAAATAATTTTTGTTTCATTTCTACCCATGCTTTCACAGTCTGAATAATGATTCCTCATAGGCAGAATAGAAACAAAGTAGCCAGCAGCTACAACTTAACCCCATTACATTATATAAAAACAAAAACAAAAACAAAAGCAAAAAAAAGAGTAAGAAGAGTGAAAAAATTACACATACATTATAAATCTGGGTAGCTTGTATGATATTGTTGCCAACAACAGTAATAGAGAATATAGGAAAAGGCAAGGTTTGGGGAAAAGGATAAGTTAAATTTGGAAATGTTCAATTTAAGATATAAAAGGAAATCCACTTGATTTCTAATTGGCAGTTGGAGAAATTAGACTTGAAGTTAAGTGATAAGATAGGGTGAGACAAATAGTTGCAAAAATTAATGCATAGAGATGATAATTAAATCTATGGGGGTGATGAGATTATCGGGGTTTTTTTGGGGTTTGTTTTTGCTAGGCAATGGGGTGAAGTGAATTGCCCCAAGGTCTTTATTAAGTATCTGAGGCCAATTTAAACAAAGTTTTCTCCTGATTCCAGGACCAGTGCTCTATCCACTGCACCGCCTAGATTATCAAAAGAAATTATATAAAGGCATAAAATTAGAGAGTCCAGGATATAGTTTAAGGCTTATCTATCATCAGTGGATTCAAAATAGCTGAAAATTTAGCAGAAAAGCCTGAGTCATACAGGTAGAAGGACAATCATAAAAAAATTTTGCCACAAAAAATCTAGAGAAGATAGTAACAAGAAAAAGTTTAATCAGTAAAGGCAAAAGTTGACAATTAAAAGATCATTGACAAGGGGCAGGTAGGTGGTGCAGTGGATAGAGCACTGGCCCTGGAGTGCACTGTACCTGAGTGCAAATTTGGCCTCAGACACTTAATAAATATCTAGATGTGTGGCCTTGGGCAAGCCACTTAACCCAATTGTCTTGCAAAAAAAAAAATCATTGACAACTTTGGAGGGAGTTGTTTCCATAGAATTATTAAAGTCAGACCACAGAAAGTTAAGAAAAGCAGTAAGAGGAAAGGTGGATAAAGACACTAATTTTCAATAATTTGATAAAGAAATTTAGTGACAAAAGAGGAAAGGGAGAAATGTGAATGATATCAAGATAGGTTAGAGAGATCAAAAGATCTAGGGATCAGGGAGGGGTGGAGTTGTTTAATTTTAGTTGTTTTTAGTATGGAAGGGAATTGGCATATTTGTAAAAAAGGAAAGAAGAGAGTAAAAAGGAAAAGATTGAAAATTGATGGACAGTATTTTGGAGAAAATCAGAAGGAGCCGGATCACCAGTGTAAGTAGAAGGGTTTATCTTCAAAAAAGAGAAGAGGGCAGCTAGGTGGTGCAGTGCATAGAGCACTGGCCCTGGAGTCAGGAGGATCTGAGTTCAAATTTGGCCTCAGACACTTAATAAATATCTAGATGCGTGACCTTGGGCAAGCCACTTAACTCTATTGCCTTGCAAAAATCTAAAAAAAGAAAAATAAATTTTTGGGCGGCTAGGTGGCATAGTGGATAAAGTACTGGACTTGGAGTCAGGAGTACCTGGGTTCAAATCTAGTCTCAGACACTTAATAATTACCTAGCTGTGTGGCCTTGGGCAAGCCACTTAACCCCATTTGCCTTGCCAAAAAAAAAAACAACTAAAAAAAAGAGAAGAGCTTTATCTTTGTTTAAATGAGTAAAAAAAGGTTATAGTGGGGAATGGCATCTGAATGTTATAAGATAGGGAGGAGGTGAATAAGAAAGTTTTTAGCAAATAGCCTTATTTCTTTTTTTTCAATGAAACATGAGACAAATGTTCTGGGCTGAGTTAGGTGGTGGGAAAGCCATAGGAGATTTGAAGAGGAATGAAAACTTTCCTACAGAATATCCTCTACTACACTATAATTCTCATATTCTCTCAATAGATTGGAGTAAGATCTAATGGAGACGAATCTCCCTTCTCACCATTTTAGCTCTTGAACCCTAATATGTGTTTCCTTTAAAGGATCTCAACACGTAAAATGATGACACCTTAAAAATTAAAATATTTATTTAGTAGTAAGAATAATATCACAGGTATGCATTTATTACATTACAATTCACAAATATAGTTGGGATGGTTTTTGTTCAGTTGTTTTTCAGTGGTATCCATCTGAGATTTTCTTGGCAGAGATATTGGAGTGGTTTGCCATTTTCTTCAGCAAAATTAAGTGACTTTTTCAGGGTCACAAAACTAATGAGTATCTGAGGACAAATTTGAACTCAAGACCCAGTACTCTATCTACTGTGCCATCTAGCAGCCCCATTTGGAGTTACATACTGTACCAAAAATATATTTAGATATGTGAGGGAAGGGCTCCAAACTGCAGTTTTTTTGAAGTCATTGTTCCATTTAGAATTGTCTATTTCACTTATAAAAGCTACTTCTTAATTAGTTCTTATTAAGTCTGCAGCTGAACAAATTTTCTTTTCTCTTCTACTCAGACCTTCATAACCTTACAAACATTTTTTTAACTTAGAATCATTCTTGAAATGACATTTGAGAAATTGTTGCTTCTTAATTTGAATGGTAATTCCCTTTAAGTAAGAGAACTAAAAGTTAAACAACCTGATAATCTCTTACTGTAATGTTATATACCTTATTCAAATTGTAGCAAATAAAACAGTAAAATAGTGCAAATTGACTCTTAGAGCAAGGTTAAAAAAAACCTTAATTCATTACGATTCTGTGTTGTCCAGTTTAGTCTAACTTTTCTTTTTTATTTTTTTTTTTCTGTACAGCAGGTACAAAGTCTGACTTTTTCCTATTTTTTTCCTCAAATCAGATTTGGGCAACAAAGTAAAACCATGAAAGGAATATATGAGAGACTTCTCTTAAACTCTAAAGGGCATCATTTGGAGTAATATCTAGAATTCAAGTTCTTGTCCAATGGACTTGAGCTTCTACAATCAACAGGGAATCAAGTAAAGTCTTCTGTTTGCCAAATTACCTAGATAATACTTCTTTATATACAATTAGTGCTGATTTTGATTTAATTTTTCTTTAATGTTCCCTTATCTTATTCTTCACTCTTGAACCTCAAACTCAGTTTCTTGTATTTCAGTGACTTAAATCATAGCCTCCTGGTACTCCTCTTTTTAAAAAAAAACTATCAATTTGACTACTTTTCCCCAATGAAACAATCCTTTGAAAATCATCAATATATTTTTTTCATTTCTTTAAAAGATTTTAGTCTCATGTCTTAAAAATTATATTCAAAACTGAAACTCTGATACCTAAACTGTCCATCATATTCTTTTATGTTCCTTAAATTATATTTATTCATATTCAAATTTTTCTGAATAAATTTCAAGTTCCTTTAAACCACAAAATATTTTCAACAAATGCGTTATCAGAAGGTGATTTAAGTATTTATTTTTAATTCCAGTTAATATTCTGCTTCCAAATGCTCAAATATGAACTGAAAATTATTTCTTTTCTCATATATTTTAAGCAGATCTATATTAAATCAATATTTTCCTACTCCTTTCATATACCAAAATATTCTATGTTAGAAACAATAGAATATACTTTATATATTGATTTAAATCTTTAATTTAGACAAATATATTTTGCCTTTTTAATACTAAATTTTACATTTTATGAAGAATATTCCTATAATACTTTACAAATTTCATTATGAAATTTTTCTCCTTTTAAAATATTTGTTTCTCAAGATTATGTACCTTATTTTTCTATGTACTTTATATGTTGAGTTTTTAAAATCATTTTATATGAAGAGCACAAAATACTAAATTTGCTATTCAGCAATAATAACTGAGCCCTTACAAAGCATAATATTTATAGGAAAAATGAAAATTAATAAAAAGATTAAAAGGAATTATATTACCCTTAATAATTTAAAACATATTGAAGAAATAGAATAAATATAAAAAAGGCATATGTCTTAAAAAGTACTTCCATTACTATGTTATTCTGATGTCTCATTCTGAAGTAGTGATGACCCTAGATTCTTGAAGGCTATGCTAACATAATGCTAACTCTGGCAAGTCTTATTAAGCTGGAAATACTTCAAGTAAAGGCTCAGCAGGATTTTTTATGTCGGTTGTCTGAGGACCAGCCTAGTTAAGTTTGGAGAGGCTCTTTACCAGAAGGCTGACCATCAGGTGGTGAGATTTATTTTTTTTCCCCTTTTGGCCCCAGCAGCTCATGAACATTGTAATCTACATTGGCCAAGAATATATTCATATCAATGAAATTGTAGATCCTCTCAAGTTTTGATAAATATATAAAATATTATGGAAACATTCAAAATTTAAACAGACTACCCTTCAGTACCCATTGACAGAAAACCTTGACTTTGCTGAATTCATTCACAGGCAGATGGTTATAGAAGAAAAAATAACCATTATTTTAATGTAGATTTTTCAAAAATTTAGAAAGATAGAATGCTATTTAGTTTAAACATGGTGTGGATTTTCATTCCTACTAAAGATAAAACTTACAAAAGAAGTTATATTGTGCTAAATAACATGCTAGTTCCTGGAGTTACAAGAGAAAAATTCTCAGCCCTGAGGAGTCTGTAATCAAGAAAGGAGGGAAAGTATGTAAATAGGAATATAGAAATATACAAAATAAACACAAAATATTTTATTGGTGGGGGGGGAGGGAGGAGAGATGTTACTACAGCTAGGATTATCAGAAACTATTTTGGTTGAGTCATGAAAGAAATTAACTATTTTTAAGATGTGGAAATTAAAAATGTTTATTACAGGTATGAGGTGCTGAAAGTATGATAAGCTAACATGGAATACCATGTTCTAGAAAAAAGGAAGTCCTTGTGCCTGGTTAATAGGATCCTTTGTGTACAGCTAAATGGTGAAGTATATAATATTATGAGCTCTGGAATCAGAAGGACCTGAGTTCAAATCAGCCCTTAAGACACTTACCAAGGGTATGATCCTGGGACAGCTACTTGAGCCTATTTCCTTCAGTTCCTCATCTGTAAAATAACATGAAGGAAATGTAAACTACTCTAGTACCTTTGCCAAGAAAATATCAACTAGGGTCGCAGAGAATTTTGTGAAATGACTCAGCAACAATAAAGAGTTCTTTTAAGAAAATAAACTGCAAGAAGACTGAACAGTTGCATAAGACCAGGTTATGAAGAATCTTTAAATGTTAAGCAGATAACTTTATATCTGATGCTGAAGATCATAGGTCGCCACTAGAGTTAGGTAGCAGTGAGGAGACATAATAACACTTGTACTTTGACAATTATGGCAAGCTTGGGTTTAGAATAGATTTGAGGCAGAGGACTCAATTAGGAGGTCATTGTAATAATCTAAACAGGAGGTGATAAGGACCTGAACTAAGTTGGTGACCATGTGACTGTACAAAGTAGAGATGAGAGATTCCCAAGGACAGTTGTATACCAGGGCATTTTCCTTTGTGTATATGATTGGGTGTATTTAAAAGATTATTCACAAGCAAGCACTGTATCAATCATAAAATTCCAATTCAACAACAGAAAAACTATCAAAGGGCATAGCCAATCAGTGTATTCCAAGGCAAAATGGAAATGAGGGAAATGTTCTATACTTGGAGTCATAAATTAAAAATGTTCTATACTTGGAATCAAGTGGAAATGTTCTTTACTTGGAATCATAAATATACGTGGAGTCTATACTTGGAGTTACTAAAATAAATTTTGTTTCTTGGGGTATGATTTTCTTGGTAGTTAGTATAATCAAAATATCCTATGTTGGCTATCTTTAAGATAGTGGATGATTCCTTCAATATGGGATGTCATATTACACTGCAATTAGAGAATATAAATATTTAAATATTTTTATACATAAAATATTTTAGTGTTTTGTGCAACTAACTATCATTGATGTATTTTAAGAATGTCTAAGATATCCTTCATTGGTAGATTAAAGGTTTTGGATCCTTTACCTAAATATCAAATAATTACAGATATGAGTCACTATTTTTTCAAATTTATTAGTATATTTCATTAGCACTTATGTTATAATTGTAATCAACATTCAATGAATTTTTTTCTGTTTAAAGAATGGGCAGATTCCATTAAAAATTGGAAATGAACTGGCTCATCATATAGCTGTCTACTATTATGAAATTATTAGAAGCTGGAAAGTTTATAGATAGAATGTAATGTTTTAATTTTGTCTTTTAGGTATTTATGTTTTTGGACTCATATACTTATAAATGCTTTCATATTAAATAGAGCATTTTGCCTCATGAGATCATCTTGATTTAATTTTCCTAAATTATAATTTGATAAATTTTTATATTTGATACAAAACAATTATTACCCAATACTCCATTCTTGGTTTGTTTGAACTGACAGCACAACATACAATCTTAAAAAATAAAACTTTAATGTAATATTTTGAATGATTTTAAAAATTAATTGTTCCATGAAAATGAATTTCATTATCAGGGCCTCCTATTTTATGGACCTTTTCATGCAAACTTTAAGTGTTAGCTACTGAAGTGATTTGCAAGCACTTTTTTTGAAAATGAAGCTATGCATATTTGTGATGTAGTGAGGGAATCTGGTCATCTGAGAACTGAGGTGGAAAATTCCGTTGTAAACTATTTTATTGGAATAGATAATGATTAATTTTGAACATGTGTAGAGGATTAGTAGAAGGATTTATGTTTTAACTATCAGTGTTCAGGTGAATTAAAACAGTAAAACAAATTTAGACTATCATTTCAGTTTTGTATCTTATGGTTTAAATCTCATTTCTTGTGAAAAAGTGAATGTTGTAGACTAATTATTCTAAATCATCATTGATAAATTGATATACCTCACATAGGCCCATCAGTTTTTGTAATAAGTTTTTTTTTAGGTTTTTGCAAGGCAAATGGGGTTAAGTGGTTTGCCCAAGGCCACACAGCTAGGTAATTATTAAGTGTCTGAGGCCACATTTGAACTCAAGTACTCCTGACTCCAGGGTTGGTGCTCTATTTACTGCACCACCTAGTCACCCCCTGTAATAAGTTCTAATCGGGTTCTTTATGTAGACAAAAACCCACAAAATTTTTTTAGGGTCCCACACATCAGAAGGATTACCTTTGAAGTGGATCAGTGGAAGTACAACTGACTTGGAATCTAGGATCTTAATTCAAACACTGTAATTGCCCCACATTATCTGAGATGTTGGTTATGTTACTTAAATTCCTTGTACCCTAGTTTCAAAACCTAATGGAGCAATTTAATTGACTAATAAGCTTTTCCTAAATGCAAATTTATTTTATTTTTTTAATTTTTAAAATTACTGATATATTTTACATCACAGTCATTGTCTAAAATAGTCCTACTTCCTTTTTCAAATCAGAGAGAACTCTCTTCAAATGGTGAATAAAACTGCAAAAAGAATAAATCAGTTTACTAAAACTAACCAAATGTTAATCTTATCTGAGAATATATACTGTGTTCTATTTGCATAATCTCCCACTTCAGCAAAAGGAGAGAGATTCTTTGTCCTAGCTTTTCTTTGGGAACCAAACTTGGCCACTGAATTTATCTAATATTCAGTTTCAATTTTATTATTGTACTTTTCATTTTCATTTTTTATCAAGTTTGTGCATATTCTTTTCCTCATTCCACTTATTTTACTTTGCTTCAATAGATAATAGGATCATTGTCCATAAACCATAAAGTTATATATTTTAAAAATAAAAATACATATATATATATATATATATAATTTCAAAAAATGCACACTTTCCACCATTTTATATTAATTAATTCTAATGGGACACTAGGATTTCATTATATCCACATGACACAGTTTAACCATCTCTAATCAATGGGCATCCATCTACTTTGTTTCCAATTCTTTGTTGCTTCAAAAAGTGTTGTTATAAATATTTTGACATATTTGATATTTTATATTTTTGACTGTCTTCGAGTATTCACCAAAGCAGTAGGATCTCTGCATTAAAGGGACCAAAATTTTATCATATCTCTAGATTGATTCCCAGAACGGCTAGGCCAAATCACAACTCTACTAGTAGTGTATCAATGTGTTTCTCTTTCTACAACCACTTTAACAGGATCTATTCTCATCTTTTTTTTTTCAATCTTTGCTTTTTTTCTGGCTCTTAGGCCAGAGTTGTTTTGATTTGCACTTTCATATAGCTATTAACTGTTTTCATTTCTTTTAAGAATTGTTTTATCATGTCTTTCAACCATATCTCTCCTTTGAGGAGACTGATATCCACTGAGGGCAAAGTGACTTTTCAAAGGTCTAACAATTAATTTTCAGTTATAGTTTTACTTAGATTCTCAAACTATATATTCCAAATTTTTTCCACTCTGCTGTCACACTCCAGCTAGATATATTAAGCTAATTAGAGAAAAACTTTCCTCACTTTTAGCCTGTTTTTTAAAAATTGATATCTGTGCTGCTTCTCTCTACTCTCTCAGCTTAACTAGGCAGGTTAAGGACATTGGTTAGATCTATAATTTCATTGATTTAGGTAATTCTTGGTGAAGAACTTTTAGGGGGTGTCTAGTCAAAATGACAAAGAGAAGTCAGACAACCTCTGTGGTGGGAGTGAGAGTCTTTGCTGTGTGTGCATAGTGGGTAGGATGGGTCAGCACAGTGACTGGTTTGAATGGTCACAGCTGTGACCCTTGGCATTTCCAGAAGAATCCCTGGATTTACTGTGAAAGCTCCTAGAGTTCCCCAGTACAAACAATACAGAAACATCCCCAAGTGTTTTCCACCTTTCCCCAAACCTACATGTGGGCAGTGGACTTCCCCAGAACTTATTATCCAGAGAGAACCTCTCATGTTTCCAGCTTTGAAGTTTAATCCAGTGACTGGATTGCCTGAGGAAGCCTAGATCTTACCCCAGGCATAGGGAATGAGTAACTGACATCAGCAATACAGATAATCCAGAGAAAGCTTTTGGCATTCTTAACTGTTCCACTGAGTAACCTTCCCAAGTTCCTATTTCCAGGAAGCCAGGCCTCTAGGTTTCCCAATACTGAAGTTCCCCCACACAAGACCCCAGGGAAAGCTAGCAAATCCCAAATTGAAGAAGCATCAGCAAAAATCAGGGTCTATTAAATATTACTTTGGTGATAAGGATACTAGCTCAGAAAAAGAGGACAGAAGGGATTCTGTAAGTGAAGGTTCAGAGGAGAATAAGAATTTTTTCTATCCCAGGAAGACTTCTTAGAAGAAATCAGAAAGTAGTTTAAAAATAAAATAGAAAAATGGAAAAAGAAAAGCAAGACAAAATATACATCTTACAACAAAAAATGACAGAAAATAACATCTTTAAAAAATACAATTGGACAAATGTAAAAGGAAAATCCCTCAAAAACAAATTTGGGTCAACAGAGAAAGATAACTCCTTCAAAAAGAGAATTGATCAAATGGAAAAGAAGATGCAAAAAAATAAGTGGAAAAATATTTCTGTAAAATAGACTGGGGTTAGTGAAAACTAATGTCTTTATGAGACTCCAAGAATCTGTTAAACAAAATTTTTTTAAAAATGATAAGAAAGAAGAAAATGTAAAATACCTCATTGGTAAAAAACAAAATAAAACAAAAAACTGACCTGGACAATGGATCCAAGAGAGACAATGTAAGACTCTTAGGACTACTTGAAAACCTTGATCAAAAAACAAAAAAAGATGGGGTGGCTAGTTGTGCAGTGGATAGAGCACGAGCCCTGGAGTCAGGAGTACCTGAGTTCAAATCCGACCTTAATAATTACTATCTGTGTGCCCTTGGGCAAGCCACTTAACCCCATTTGCCTTGCAAAAACTTTCAGGACTCCATTCTCCAGGATATAGTAAAGCAAAACTACCTTCATATCCCTGGAACCAGATGATAAAATAGTCATTGAAAGAATCCATTGATCCCCTCCTGAAAGGTGTCTCAAAATAAAAACAAAGGAATAATGTGATCAAACTCCATAATTATCAAATCCAGGAGAAAATCCTGCAAGCAGTCAGAAAGGAGAAATTCAAAGACCAAGGAGCCATAGTCAGTATTACACAGTACCTCACTACATCAACTCTGAGTATTCTGGAGAGCAAGGGACCTTGGATTACAATCAAGAATCAGCTGTCCAATAAAACCAAAACTTCTCTTACAGGGATGAGCATTTGATGAAATAGATAACTTTCAAACTTTCCTGATTAAAAGACTGGAACTGACCAACACACAGGAGACAAAAGAAATATATATGAAACGGTAAACAGGGGACAAGTAAAAGACTGCTATAAATAAGATTAAACTGGTTACATTCCTACCTGGGAGGAAGATTCTCATAACTCTTGAGAATTGTTAACTATATTAGAGGGACTATACTTCAACTAAAGGTATGGACATTCATGATATATCCATGATTTTGGTGGAATAATTTTAAAAAAAATATTTCAGTAAAAAAAAAGAGGGACTGTAAAGAGACAGGAGGAAGGGAGAGGATGAATGGGATAAATTACATCACAGGAAGAAGTGTAAAGGACCTATTTTCAATAGAGGTGGGGGGAAAGGAAAGGTGAGAACTGTCTGATTCCTATTCTCATCAAATTTGGATCAAAGAGGGATTAACACATGCACTCAGTTGAGTTTAGAAATTTATCTTACCTTTCAGTATTAGGAAGGGAAGGGAAGCATGGACTGATAGAAAGGATGTAAAGAAGAAGGGGAAAAGGGAAAGGGGAAAGAAAAGGGAGGGTGGTAGATACAATGGGGAAACACATTGAGGGAGGTTGTATCTAGAAACAAAACAGTAGAGAGGAGAGAGAAGGTGAAAAAAGGGGAACTATAAACAGTGAAAAAAGGCAGAGGTAGCAATCCTTATTTCAAAAAAAGTCTCAAAAATAGATCTTATTTAAAAAGATAAAGAAGGAAACTATATCCTCCTAAAAGGTATCATAGACAATTAAGTAATTTCAATGCTAAATATGTATACACCAAGCAATGTAGCATCCAAATTTTTATAGCAGAAGCTCAGTGAATTACAGGATGACATAAACAGTAAAACTATACTGGTAGGGACCTCAATCTCTCTCTTAGCATTAGGTAAAACTGGGGCAGCTTGGTGGCATAGTGGATAGAGCACCGGCCCTGGAGTCAGGAGTACCTGAGTTCAAATCCGGCCTCAGACACTTAATAATTACCTTGTTGTGTGGCCTTGGGCAAGCCACTTAACCCCATTGCCTTTCAAAAAACAAAACCCTAAAGAATTAGATAAAACATAAATAAGAAGGAAGTGAAGAAGGTAAAGAGAATATTTGAAAACTTAGATATGATAGATCTCTGGAAAAAGGCAATAGAGATAGAAAAGAATATATCCTCTTTTCTGTGGTACATGACACCTACACAAAAGCTGACCATAATCAAAAGTTGAAAGGCAGAAATATTAAATGCATCCTTTTTAGATCATGATACAATAAAAATCACTTGAAAAAAAAAAGGCCATGGAGATATAGACCTAAAATTAATTGGAAATTAAATAACCTAAATTGGAAATTAAAAAACCTAAATAACCTAAAATTTTAAAAGAATGAGTGGGATTACACAACAAATTAAAGAAAAGTAATAATTTCATCCGAGACAATGATAATAAGGAGGTAGCATACCAAAACTTATGGGATATAGCCACAGCTGTTCTTTGGGGGAATATTATATCTCTAAATGTTTACATGAATAAAATAGAGAAAGAGGAGGTTAGAGAAAGAACAAATTAAAAATCTGAAATTAAATACAAATTAGGAATTCTGAAAATTAAACATGAAATTAATAAAATCAAATGCAAGAAAATCATTGGACTAATAAATAAAACTAAGAATTGGTTTCATACAAAACCAATAAAGTAGATAAATCTTTGGTTAATTGATTTTTAAAAAAGAAAAGAAGAAAACCAGATTACCAGTAAAAATAAATGAAAAAGATGAGTTCAACACCAATGAGGAGGTAATTGAAATAATAATTCAGAATTATTTTGCCCAACTATATGCCAATAAATTTCACAATCTAGGAGAAATGGATAAAAATTTACAAAAATATAAATTGCCCAGATTAAAATAAAAAGAAATTCAATACTTATAAAACCCCATCTCAGAGAGAGAAATTGAACAACCATCAATGGACTCACTAAGAAAAAATCTCCAGGATCAGATGGATTCAAAAGAACAAGCATTCAAAGAATTATTTCCAATTTTATATAAACTATTTGAAAAAATAGGTGGAATTCTGCCAAATTCCTTCTATGGAATCAATATGTTGCTCATCCCTAAACCAGGAAGAGTCAAAACAGAAAGAAAATTATAGACCAATTTCCCTAATTAATATGGGTACAAAAATTTTAAATATCAGCAAAGTGATTACAATAAGTTAGCACTAGATAATATACTATGATCAAGCAGGATTTATATCAGGAATGCAGGATTGGTTCAGTGTTAGGAAAGCTATCAGCATAATTAGCCACATCAATATCAAGTATCAGAAATCATGATTATCTCAATAGATGCTGAAAAAACTTGTGACAAAATACAGCACCCATTCCAACTAAAAACCCTAGTGAATACCTTTAGAAATAGCATTAAAAATATGGACTTAACTGATTTTCCTGAAGTGAGTAATGACCCTGAATGCTATTGAAAGAGATAAGAATAATAAAATTGGATGGGATTGAAGTAATCATGTAGTGTAATTTTTGTTTTCATTTCACATTTAAAGCAAATAAATCACAGGAAGGTTAAAATATATTTTTTTGCAGGTCAGGCAAGAATTTACTGGTCAGAATTAGGATCTGAACTCTAGTGACTTGTGACTGAGTTCAAAATGCTGGCTGACCATGATAAATCCTGGAGAAATGGTTCCAAGTCAGCTGTGAGACCCAAGAAGACGGGAGGTTGAATTTGTTAAGGTTCATAACTCAATTTCAATCATTTTTAGACAGTAAAAATGTTTATTAGATGGTATTTTAAAAATGCTTCTCTACTTCTCAGATTTCTGTAGCTAATTTTCTTACTTTCAAAATTGAATCCTCTACTTTGGACTATTATTTAATCAGTTTTTGCTATTTTGTTTATTACTATATGTCAAACTTATAAGACTTCATAATTCCTTGTGTCATTACTGCACTTCTTTTTCAAACATTGCAAGCAAATCCCATAACTCACTATTTTATGTCGGCACTACAAAAACATCATAATAAGTATCCTCTACCTGAGCAATCAGGGAAACTTCAGATTATAATATCAGAGGCTTGCAAATGCTCAAATAAGCACAATTCAATTGTTGCAGGATAAATGGAAAAATATTGCTTTTTGATAGATATTAAATAAAGTATAAATATTTTCCATCAGATTATTACTCAAATGGCTATAAACAGGTGTTATTGCAATATTAAATGTATTTTTAAATTAAAGTATACACTATTAGGATTTAATGTCTTTGGATTAAAAAACATTTTTCAGTTTAGATATCTATCTAATTAGTATTAACAGTGTCATCTATCAGATGACAATGATATATGTGTATCAGTGTTTCAGTGAAGAAGAAAGTTTAAGATTTCATGTTATCTTTTACTGAATTTTTCTATTCATTTTACAATATAAATGTAACATAGGTTTACATGACAATTCTCTCTTTAGAATCTGAGAATAGATACTTAGTTCAGAAAATTCATTATCACCAGAGGTAGTTGATACATCTAAGGATATGCCATTTTATATAATACACATTTAATTTACATTATTTTCTTTTTTTTTATTTCAAATCTTTCTACATGGGAGGTCAACAATGATGTTGTTCATCTGTCATTCTTGAAAAGGAGCAATGAGGGTGATTTCTTGACTAGTGTGTGAATTGAATTTAAGTGAGGCAGTCTTACTCTCAGTGGTCACCCCTCCCCTCCTTTTAATGCATTCCCTCCCCACTTTTGTTTCATAAATCTCACTCTTCTTTACAATACTGACTACATTTACTAACTACAGCATAGTAAGTAAATCTCATTTGGCTTGAATTATCTGCACTCTTCAGGCAAAAGAGAAGATGTTAACTTTACTAAACTGTATATAGAAATCCTTGCTTTTTGCAGCCAAGATTTCATTAAACCTTGTTTAAGTCAAACCAACACATATAAAGGATAAGATTATTATTTACAATTCCACTCAGCTTTAGTTTAAGTACAAATCTTCAAAGACATTTTTACACTTTTACATTTTGCATGTCTAAGGTGAAATACTGAATTTTGTTATTTTCTAGAGATAATGAATTAAGTCAAAATATCTTAAATGAAATTTTCTTCAGGGTTTATCTTCTTCTTTTTTTTTTTTTTCCAGAAAAACCCTATGAATTGGTTGCCCAAATGTTATTGTATACATTTTACAACTGAGGGAGTTACCGAGGTGATTTAGGCCTCAGGGCACACTAGTGTGAATAAATTAAAGGCTTTTGAGCCTAAATTTAGTACTTTTTCTTCTGTTTCATTTGACTGATGCCCAAAATGGGAAAAGAGAAATATTTTGTAGTATTTTTTGTTTCCAACATTTATTTTTTGCAAGATTTTGGATTCCACATTTTTCTTCTCTCCCTTCTCTCCTCCCCAAGAGATCAACTAATCGAATATAGGTTATATATGTACAATTACATTAAATATTTCTATATTAGTCAAATTGTGAAAGAAGAATTAGAACAAAAGGAAGAACAAAATGAGAAAGAACAAGCAAAAAATTTTTTTAAACTGAAAATAGTATACTTTAGTCTATTCAGATTCCATAGTTCTTACTTGGATGTGGATCACATATTCCTTCATATGTCTTTTGAAATTGACTTTGTTGTGAAGAGCCAAATCCTTCATTTTTGATCATCATAGAATGCTGCTATTGCTGAGCACAATGTTTTCCTGGTTCTGCTCACCACACATAAGATCAGTTCATGTAAATCTTTCTAGGTGTTTCTGAAATCCACCTGCTCATGATTTCTTATGGAACAATAATATCCCATTACTTTCATATACCACAACTTGTTCATCTATCCTCCATTTTGATGGGCATCCCATCAGTTTCCAATTCTTTGACACTACAAAAAAGTTGCTATAAATATTTTTGTACATGGGGTAATTTTCATTTTTTATGATCTATTTGGGATATAGGTTTAATAGTGGTTATAGCTGATTTAAAGGGTATGCACATACTCTCCAGAATGACTGGATCAATTCACAATAATTAGACAATATTGAATGAGTAGTTCAGCAAATTGGAATTTGTAAAAACATTTTTAATAGGAATGGATTATTAATTTTTTGTATGGAAGATAAATTTTAATTTATTGGTGAGGTTGGAGCATGTGTATGATTGTATGTTTTTGTGTGTAGGTGAGATTTTCAACATATATAAAATAATTTCATGGTAGAGGAATATGTTTTTGAAATGTTGAATTTCTATGAATAGAGGATTTTAAAAGGTGAATATTTATCTGTTGTTATGTGGATACGAATAGACATCTGTGCATATGAATAAACAGTTTTCAAATGAAGAAAGCTAAGCCATCAACAACCATATGAAAAGTTTTTCAAAAATCAAATTAGAGAAATTCTGAGCTTCAGTATCATCAAAATAAAAAAGATGAAAAAAAGATAAATGACACAACTGAAAAATACTCCACCTACATAAAGAAAGATTTTAGCAACAAGAGAAATATTAATTGTTCTTAGGTAGGATGATTCAATATATTGAAATCACATTTCTCACTGTTTACTTATTCAATGCCAAACAAATCAAACTACTATTTTATAGAGCTAAAAATAATAAAATTTATCTGAATAAGGACATCTGATGAATCAATAAAAAAAGTAAAAAAGACTGTCTTGCAGTACTAGATTTTAAACTATGTTACAAAGTGGTAATCATGAAAACAATCTATTACTGTTTAAGAAATAGAGTGGTGGATCATTGAATAGAGTAGATATTTAATACACAGTGGATAAACATGCTTATCTCGACGTTTATAAACACAAAGATCCAAGCTTTTTGAGCAATAATTCACCATTTTAAAAATCTGGAAAAACTGGAAGAATTTAGCAGAAACTTGAAATAGACTAAAATTTCATATCATATACCAAGAAAATGATTTAAACAACAGAGAGTGATATTATAGGCAAATTAGAAAATCATGGGAAAATGTACTTGTCAAATGAATGGTTAAAGAAAATATTTGTGACCAATCAAGAGAGACAAAGAGAGAAAAGAAATATTAAAGCTATCAAAAGATATGAAAAAGTGGTCTAAATCACTACTGATTAGTGAAATGCAAATTAAAGAAATGCAGTGATGGTACCTTACATCTATCAGATTGATTAATAAGACAGGGAAGGAAAAACACAAATGCTAAAGAATTTGTGGAAAAATTAAGACATTAATGTACTGTTGGTAGAATTACAAATGTGTCCAACTATTGTGGAAAACAATCTGGAACTACTCCCACAGGGTTATAAAACTCTGGATGTTCTTTGACCTGAATGCAATCTGGCCTCAGACACTTGATACATATAAGCTGTGTGCCCCTGGGCAAGTGAGTTAATGATTGCTTTGCATCCAGTAACATCTCTACCTGTCCTGTTTCATACCTGCTCACTGGACCCAGATGGCTCCAAAATCGAAAATGAGACTGGTGACTTAACACAACGTCCTCTCACTCAAATTCAGTTCAGATGCTTGATATGGCATCATCTATCTCCCTATTATTATCTTCTTCAAGAATGGACAAAAATCAACCAAAGAAATCAAATTAATATAAGAGTATATATATATATATATATATATGTATATATATATATATATATATACATATATATATATATATATATTATTTAAAAAATCAACTCTTTTTGTGTTTTTAAAAAATTGGAAATCCAGAGAATGCTTATCATTTGGGAAATGGTTGACCAAGTTGTGTTTTGTGATTTTGATAGACTATTACTATGCTATAACAAATGACAAACAAAATGGTTTTAAAAAACTGGAAAGATTTATATGAATCGATGCAAAGTGAAGTTGGCAAAATTAAGGCAACATTGTAGAAAGTAAAACATTATTAAATGCATAATAAACTTAGATTAATATACTATGATCAAGACAGAGATCCAAGACAATTATAAAGGATTCATGATGGAAAAATATTATTCTTTCCACAGAAGAAAATTATGTACTCTAAATATAGATTGAGGTATAATTTTAACTTTATTTATTTTTCTTGTTTTTGTGCTTTCCTTTGTGACATGGCTATTATGGAAATAAGTTTTTCATAAGCTCACATGAACAATCAATCTTATTTCTTCTTTTTCAAGTTGTCTGAAAGGGCTGAATAAGAAAGAAGATATTTGAAATTAAAAATTTTTTTTTAGGTTTTTGCAAGGCAAATGGGGTTAAGTGGCTTGCCCAAGGCCACACAGCTAGGTAATTAGTAAGTGTCTGAGACCAGATTTGAACCCAGGTACTCATGACTCCAAGACCGGTGCTTTATCCACTACGCCACCTAGCCGCCCCTGAAATTTAAAATTTTACAAAATTAATGTAAATTTTTTGTTACTGAGAAATGTTTAATGAAATAAACACAATATATTGAAAAATAGAATATCTATGCCACCATGAAATTTGCACATGCATATTTATATATTATATAAATTTTGCTTTCTTTTCTATTCCTCATAGGAATTTAGTGGGAAGGGGGAAAGGATAGAAATAGGTTATAGTTAAAGTAACCAAAAGAAAACAAAAGAAAAAAGAGAGGAAGGAAGGAAGAAGAAAGAAAGGAAGGAAGGAAGGAAGAAAGACGGAAGGAAGGAGGGTGGGAGGAAGAAATGAAGGAAGGAGGGAGGGAGGGAGGGAGGGAAGGAAGGAGGGAGTGTGGGAGGGAAAGAAGGAAAGAAGGAAGGAAGAAATGGACAGAGGGAAGGAAGGAAAAAATAAGGAAGGAGAAAAGTGAAAATGTCAAAGAAAGAATAAGGAAAAAAGACAAAGGGAAGATGGAGGATGAGAGGATGGGAATAGAGAAGAAAGGGGGAAGGAAGAGAAAGAAGAAATGTAGCAATAAGGTAAAATAAGAATTCTATTCAAGTATTTTTTATTCACAGGAGGGAGGCGACATCAGAGACAAGTCAAACAACTTTGAAATTTGCATTTTTGATTTATTACATTTTTAAACAGAAAAGAAAATACATAATATTGTTTCATGTTACTTTAGACATTCTATAGCTAAGAATCAAACATGATTGAAATGACTGAACAAGAACAAATCTACCTCCAGAATTTTTTGACCAATTTTATTTGGAATTTGTAAACATAAAAACAAAAAATACAATCCTGAAAAGAACAAAAGAAAATCAGTTGATAATGACACTTACTAAGCCCAAGTTTTGTGAGGTTCAAACTATCCCTTTTACTTTCTTATATGTGATATTTCATTTTCCATCTCTGTCCAATCTTAACTCTATACCTAAAAGTACTCCCTCCTTACTTCATCTGGGAGGGTGAATTCAAGGAATTAATGTGCAATTTGTTCCCAATTTGTCTCTTAACATCTCATATAAGTGCTCAAAATTCCTATTTTTAAAATATTTATTTATTTCCTAATTACAAGTAACCATTTTTAATTTTTTAAAATTATTCTTATTTTGTACAAATGATGTTTTTATATATTACTAAAATATTCCTCTTTAAGAGTAAACATAATACTTGCTCCCCCCCAAAAATACAGATCTACTTGAGCAATAAAGTAAAGGAAAGAGAAAAAATTAAAATTAATAATAATAATAATAGTAGGTGTGGCCAGGTGGCACAGCGGACGGAGTACCAACCCTGGAGCCAGGAGCACCTGAGCCCAAATCTGGCTCCAGACACCCAACAATCACCCAGCTCTGTGACCCCAGGTAAGCCACCCTAACCACATTGCCCTGCAAAAACAAACAAAAAAAAGACCCAAAATAAAATAGTAATAATAGTAATAGCAATAGTAATAATAATAATAATAATAATGATGATGATGATGGGGATGGCTGGTTGGCAGACAGAGCACTGACCCTGGAGACAAGAACACCCAGGTCCAAATCCGGCCTCAGACACCCAGAAATCACCCAGCTGTGTGGCCCCAGGCAAGCCACACCACCCCATTTGCCCTGCAACCTCTGCCCCAAAATAATAATAAATGTGCTACAGTCTGTGTTCCAACACCTCCAGCTCTGTCACAGGTGGATCACATTTTTATGATAAGTCCATCACAAAAGCTGCTTCCATATTTTTCACTCGTTGCCATTGCTGATTGCAACTCCCTCCATTTGTACTTCTCCACTACCATATACTATATTTTCTCTCTCCTTTCACTGTCTCTGCTGTGGATTAGTTGAATGGCACAGAAGATAGATCCCTGGCCCTGGGGCCAAGAGGCCCAGAGCCCACATAATACCCCTTAGGCCCAGCATCCACCCAGCCCTGTAGTCCTGGACAGGCCATCCAATCCCAGCCCCTTGCTAAAAGTAAAAAAGAAAGTGTATTATATCTGACCACTCTCCCCCTACAGTCCATCCTCTCCTCCATCACTCACATCTCCCCCTTCCCTCTGTCCCCCTTCTCTCCTTCTTATTCTAGATTTCTAAACCCCATTGAATATATATGCTGTTTATTCTCCTAGTCACCTCTGATGAGAGCAAAGATTCCCTCATTCCCCCTTGCCTTCCCCCTTCCGTATATATATCATTGCAATAGCTCATTGTAAGAAAAAAATCTAATTATATGAACTATCTTAGCCTTCCACCTCTCCTTTTTCTTTCTTCCATTACATTTCCCTTTTAGCCATTGACTCCATTTTTACACCACATTATATCTTCGAATTTGGCTCTGTCCTGTGCTTCATCTATAAAAGCTCCTTCTACCTGTTCTATTAAATGAGAAGATTAATATGAGTATTATCGGTATCATTTTTCTATGCAGGAATACATGTAGTTCATCTTCATCAAGTCCCTCATATTTTCCTCTTCTCCACTCTCTATGCTTCACCTGAGTCCTGTATTTGAAGATCAAACCTTCTGTTCAGCTCTGGCCATTCCAACAGGAACATTTGAAATTCCTCTGGTTCATTGAAAGTCCATCTTTTTCCCTGGAAGAGGAAGTTCAGTTTTTCTGGGTAGTTGATTCTAGGTTGCATTCTGAGCTCTTTTGCCTTCTGAAATATTAAATTCCAAACCCTATGAGCTTTTTAATGCAGTTGCTGCTAAGTCCTGTGTGTTCCTGACTGCAGCTTTACAATATTTGATTTGTGTCCTATCTGCTTGTAATATTTTCTCTTTGACTTGAGAGTTCTAGAACTTGGCTATAATATTCCTGGGGGTTATTTTTTTGGATCTCTTTCTCAGAGCGATCGGTGGATTCTCTCAATTTCTATTTTGCCCTCTGCTTCTAGGTTATCAGGGCAATTTTCCTGTAGTATTTCTTTGAAAATGATGTCAAGGCTCTTTTCCTGATCATGACTTTCAGGTATTCCAATAATTTTTAAATTATCTCTCCTAAATCTGTTTTCCATATCAGTTGCTTTTTCAATGAGATGTTTCACATTTTCTTCTAATTTTTCATTCTTTTGGTTTTGAAGTATTGTGTCCTGATTTCTTGTAATATCAACAGCTTCCTTCAGTTCCATTCTACATCTAAAGGATTTGTTTTCCTCAGAGAGCTTTCTTATCTCTTTTTCCATCTGGCCAATTCTGCTTTTTAAAGCATTCTTCTCCTCAATAACTCTGAAATATTTTATCCATTTGACCTATGCTGGTCTTTAACATGTTATTTTCTTCAGCATTTTTTTGGATCTCCTTGACTAAGCTGCTGACTTCATATTCTTGTTTTTCCTGCATCTCTCTCATTTCTTTTCCCAATTTTTCTTCTATCTCCCTCACTTGATTTCCGAAGTCTTTTTTGGGCTCTGTCATAGGCTGTGACTAATTTCTGTTTTTCTTGCAGTCTAGATGCAGGAGCTTGGACTTCCTCATCTTCAGATTATTTTGATCCTTCTTGGTATCATAGGCAAAGTATTTCTCAATGGTGTTCCTCTTTTTTTCTCTGCTTACTCATTTCTCCATCCTGTGCCTGGTTTTGGCGTACTTCCTGAGCTTGGGACAGCCCCCCCCCCTCCACAAGGATCTCTGTGTGTGAGGTTCTGTCTTCTCTTCTGGTCTGTGAATGACCACAAGTGCACCCTCTGCCCTGGGGCTGAGGTGGAGGGGGCCCTGTTGTTCTGTGACTGGGGGGGCTAGACTGTGATCAGGATCTGAATGTGGTCAGAGCCCCAGAGTCCTGTTCCAAGGACAGAGGACAGAGCTAGGCAGTCTCTCTCCCCTCCCTAGGCTCAGCACTCATGCCCTGGGGGCCCCTGCTTACTGGCTCCTGGTTACAAACTCTTGCTTCCAGTTGCTGGATCTGGGCTACCAAAGCCATGCTGTTCACTAGTGCCCTGAGGGATGGGCTTCATGTGCTCGCTCTGGCAGAGGTCCCCCACTGATCCACCAATTTGTGCCTGGTGCTCCCTGAGTGTATGTCAGGAAACTGCCATGAGCCATGGCTCCCAGTGCCCTGGTGCTGCCTCCAGGAAGCTGAAGTTCCTTTGTTCTTGGCAGGCTACCCCTCCAACCCCGTGGAGAGGAGCCTCTCTGCTCTTTTCCAGGGTACCTTGGGTTGGAGAACTGCCTCAATTGATTCCTCTGTAGAATCTTTAGTTTATAAGTTTTGGGGGAGAGCTCCTAAGAGACCCTCTTCTCCTGTTGCCATCTTGGCTCCACCGCAGAAAACCATTTTTTAGACTTCATTTTTGCAAGATTTTAAATTTTACATTTTTCTACCTCACTCCTTTCACTCCTCTTTCCAAAGTGGTAGGTAAATTGATGCAGGTTATACATGTTCTTTCATGTAAAACATTTTGGTCATAGTTGTGAAAGATACAGATCAAAAGAAAAAGTTTGAAAAATAATAAAGTTAAAAAATATATTTGATCTGCATTCAGAGTCCACCAATTCTTTATCTGAGTATGGATAACATTTTCCTTCAAGAGAACCTTGTACTTGTCTTGGATCATCGGGTTGCTGAAAAGAGTTGGATCATTCATAGTTGATAATCACAGACTGCTGCTGATACTATCTGCAATGTTTAATTGTTTCTACTCATTTCAATTTGTTTTTAAATGTATTTGGAGGTATCCTGAAATCTGCTTGTTCATAATTTAATCTATTTTCTTTTTAATTTGGTTTTATTGGTTGCTCTTACAAAAACTTTTTTAATTTGATACAGTAAAAATTATTCATTTTATATCTCATTACTCTACATCTCTATTTCATGTTTGTTTTTAAATTCTCTCTTTACTCATATATATAATAGGTAAAGTTTTATATACTTCTCTAATTATTTTATGATATCACTCTTTATTTCTTAATCTTGTTCCTATATTGACTTTATTCTGGTCTACAGTATGACTCTACCTGATTTCTACCTAACTACTTTCCAGTTTTTTCTTTTTTTTTTTTAACATTTTATTTGTTTTCCAATTATATACAATAGTAATATGTACCCATCATTTTTTGCAAGGCTCTGAATTTCACAATTCTCCCCCCTCCACACACACAGAAGGCTGTCTGACAATTGTTTCCATGCCACAGATTGAAATAAATTGAATGTGTTATAAGAGTAAACATAACCCCCCAAGAAGATGAGAAACCTCAAGGAGAGAGAGAGAGAGAGAGAGAGAGAGAGAGAGAGAGAGAGAGAGAGAGAGAGAGAGAAGAATTTGTACTTAAGTCTGTGTTCAGATCTCAATGGCTCTCTCTCTGGCCTGAGTTGCTTTCTTTATCATAAGTCCACCAGAGAAGTTGCTTCTATATTTTTCCCATAGTTGCTACTACTAGCTGTACATCCACACTATTTCTCCCCACTCTCATTTATTCTATTCTCTCTCTCCTTTTATCCTGGCCCTGTCCAAAAGTGTATTGAATCTGAGTACCCTCTCCCTTGATCTTCCCTCTCTTCTATCATCTATTGCCCCCTTCCCTCCCCCCCATCCCCCCTCATCACGTCCCTTTCTTCCATCTTTCTCCAGGGCAAGATAGATCCTCACCCTATTGAGTGTGTATGTCATTTGCTCCTTGAGACATTTCCAATGAGAATGAAGGCTCACTCATTCCCCCTTGCCTTTTCCCCTCTCCTTTCCACTGAAAAAGTTTTTTCTTGACTCATGTGAAATGTCTCAGTTTCTTCTTCATCTCCTTTTCCTTCCTCCCAGTACTTTTCCCCATCACCCATTGACTCCATCACTTAACCACATCATTACCATTATATTCTGTTCCTTCCTATGCCCTGTCTATATATGCTCCTTCTAACAACTCTTATAAATGAGAAAGTTCATATGAGTTATCAATATCTTCTTCCAGTGCAAGAATGCAAACAGTTCAACATCAAGTTCCTCATGGTTATTCCATCTCTTCCACTCCCTCTATGGTTCACTAGAGTCCTGTACTTGGAGTTTAAACTTTCTTTTCAGCTCTGGTTGTCTCAATAGGAAAGTTTGAAAGTCCCCTGTTTCACTGAAAGTCCATCTTTTCCCCTGAAAGAGGATGTTCAGTTTTTCTGAGTAGTTGATTCTCGGTTGTAAACCAAGATATTTACCTTCCAAAATATCATATTTCAATCCCTATGAGCCCTTAATGTAGATGCTGCCAGATCCTGTGTAATCCTGACTATGGAATCTAGGTATTTGAATTGTTTGTTTCTGGCAGCTTTTAGAATTTTCTCTTCGATTTGGGAGTTTTGGAATTTGGCTATAATATTCCTGAAAGTTTTTCTTTTGGGATCTCTTTCAGGGGATGACTGGTGAATTCTTTCAATTTCTATTTTTACCCTCGGCTTTTAGGATCTCAGGGCAATTTTGATGTATTTTTTTCATGAAAAATGAAGTCTAGGCTCTTCTCCTGGTCATGGTTTTCAGATAGCCCAATAATTTTTAAATTATTTCTTCTGGATCTGTTTTCAAGGTCAGTTGTTTTTCCAATGAGATATTTCACATTTTCTTCTAATTTTTGGCTTTTTTGGCACAGTTTTATTTTTTCCTGCTTTCTTGCAAAGTCATCAGCTTCCTTTAATTCCATTTTGCATTTGAAGGCGTTATTTTCTTCAGAGAGCTTTTTTATCTCCTTTTCCAGCTGGCCAATTCTGCTTTTTAAGGCATTCTTCTCATCATTTGCCTTTTGTTTTGCTTTTTCCATTAGGCCTAAACTGATTTTTAGCATATTATTTTCTTCATTATTTTTTTTTTTGTATATCTTTCACCAAGTTTTCGATTTGGTTTTCATGATTTTTCTGCCTCACTCTCATTTCTTCTTCCAATTTTTCCTCCATCTCCCTAAATTGCTTTCCAAAGTCTTTTTTGAGCTCATCCATACTCTGAGCCCATTTTCTATTTCTCTTGGAGGTTTTTGATATGGGAGCTTTGATTTTGTTCTCATCTGAGTATGTTTTGATCTTCCATGGGACTAAATTAATTCTCTATGGTCATATTCTTTTTTTACTGTTGTTTACTCATTTCCTCAGCCCAAGACTAATTTACAGCACTTCCAAGGCTTTGGGGTTGTTTTTTTTGGGGGGGGGGCACTGTACTGGGACCTTTATTCCTCCAAAGTCTTATGCTCTCTAGTCTGTGCTTTGATATATAGATGATGGTGATGGCAGAACTACCCTCTGCCCTGGGGCTATAAGGAAAGATCCAGCTTGGTTATTTAGTATGGAAGCCCAAACTGCAATATGTGATTGTTGGCAATCTGCAGAGTCCTACTCCAAGGAGAGCAGAGAAATCTCTGCAGACTTCCCTTACAATCTCTAGTGGTGCAGGCTGCTTTCTCTCAGTTCTCGCTGAAGTTTCTGCACCAGTGCTCACTCCAACATTCATTCTGGTGGAGCAGAGTTCTCTCACTACCCCTTCAAACTGCTGCCAGAGATCTCTGGACTACATTGGGCTGGGCTGGGCTGGGCTGCATGGTGCCGTGGCGTTTTTTCCAATCCCCAGTCCTGGTGAAACACACCTTTCCCATGGAACTTCTAAGTTATCTTGGACTAGGAAAATATATCACTCAGTCTTTCTGTGGGTTCTGGCTCTCTAAACTTTGACTAGAGCTATCCTTTGTTTTTTGGGTGTTTGGAAGGTCAGAGTTCCTGGGAAATGCTGCCTTCACACTGCCATCTTGGCTCTGCCCCCACCTCCAGTGTTTTCAGCAATGCCTTTTTGTTTTCTTTTAGTTTTTGCAAGGCAATGGGGTTAAGTGTCTTGCACAAGACACAAGGCTAGGTAATAATTAAGCGTCTGAGGCCGGATTTGAACTCAGGTACTCCTGACTCCAAGGCCAGTGCTCTATCCACTGCACCACCTAGCCACCCCAGCAATGCTTTTCAAAAAGTTAATTATTTTCCCAGAAGTTTGAAGCTTTGCATTTATCAAACACTAAATTACTGTGGCAATTTATTATTGTATATTCTAAACTTAGACTAATTCACTGATTTAACATTTTGCTTCTTAGCAAGTACCAGATCATTTTGATGAATATTTCTTTGTAATATAGTTTAAGATTTGGTATTGTTAGATCAGCTTTCTTGACTTTTTTTCATTGATTTTCTTAATTTTCTTAACCTTTTGTTTTTCCACGTGAATTTGGTTATTATGCTAAATCTATTAAATATTTTTGGCATTTAATTGGTTTGATATTGAATAAATAAATTAAGTTCAGTAGAGTTGTCATTATATTTTATTGACTTGGCCTGAGAAATTACTATTTTTCCATTTGTTTAGACTTGACTTTGTGTGAAAAATTACTTTATTCATATTTTTTTAGGTTTATCTTAACATGTAATTGTTTAAATATTATTTTGTCTAACATTATTTCTTCCCCCACTTTGGTTTTTGCAAGGCAATGGGGTTAAATGACTAGCCCAAGGTTACACAGCTAAGTAATTATTAATTGTCTGAGGTGGAAATTGAATCCTGGTCCTCCTGACTCCATAGCTGGTGCACCACCTAGCTGCCCTCAATTTATTTGTTCCTGCAGGATATTATAGGAGACATATAGAAATTTTGACAGTTTTCCAAGTTTTTTCTAGCATTCTGCAGTTTTACTGATTTTTTTTTTATTATTTCAATTATTTTTCAAATTCAGTTCTCTAAGGAAAGTCTGATAGCTTTCTTTTATCACTGCTTTTTGTAATTCTTTCAATTTTTTTAGCCAACATTTCTAGTATGTTATTGAATAATAATGATGACAATGGACATCCTTGCTTCATCTCTGATCATATTGGAAAGTTTATAGCTTATCCCCTCTTCAGATAATACTTACTAATGGTTTTAGATAATCATTGCTTATTATTTTAAAGAATGTTCCATTTATTTCTGTGCTTTCTAATATTTTTAAAAGGAATAAGTGATTTTTGATCAAAAGTTTTCCTACATTAATTGATATAATATGATTTAAAAAATATTTCTCTCAATTACATGCAAAAACAATTAATACTCTTTTTTTATTAAGATTTGAGTTCCAATTTTTATTCCTCTTTCTCTCTCTCTCTCCTCCACCCTTCCTGAGATAGTAAGCAAAAGACACAACTCTTTGCTTCATTTCTTATCTGACTTTCCAGTGCAATTCCTTTTTTAATAAGTAAATGTGGTCATTCTTGACCTCTTTGTCTCATCTCTTTTATATAACCTTTTTTTTTGAATGGGCATTGAATGGGCATTGCTTCAGTCAACCTGTGACCCTAGAAACACAAAATTTTAAAAAATCAGCTTCTCCCATTGCTTCCAGGGCTATCCACAGTTGTGCTGATCCATACCTGACCCCTGAACCCAGACTACTCCAGAGGAAAAAAAGTCAGACTGGTGACTTTGCACAACACCCTAATACTTAAATACAATTTTCTTGCATGTCATATATCACAGTTTGTTCAGGCATTCCTCAATTGATGGACATCTCTCCAATTTCTATAATTTTGCCATGTTAAAAATGTTTTTGCACATGTTGACCCTTTTTCTTTTTGTTTTTATGATCTCTTTGGGATATAGACCAAGAAGTGATAATGCAGGCTAAAAAGGGTTTGAACAGTTTGAATACACTTTGCACATGGGTCCAAATTGCTCCCCAGTATTTTTGTATCACTTTACAACTCCACTAACAATGCATTAGTGTTCCATTTTTTATATCCTCTTCAACATTTATCATTTTCCTTATTTTTCATATTAATCAATCTGATAGGAGTGAGGTAGTATCTCAAAGTTGTTTCTATTTGCATTTCTCTAATTAAAAAATGCTTTAGAGCACTTCTTCATATACATATAAATAGATCTGATATCTTCACCTGAAGACTACATGTATTCTTTTAAATTTGACTCAGTTTTTTAATATCTATTTGAGAAATTCGATCTTTATCACAGATACTTCCTATAAAGATTGTTTCTTAGTTTTCTGCTTTCCTTCTAATCCTCATTGAATTTTGTTTATACAAAGATTTTTAATTTAATATAATCAATATTATCTATTTTACATATGATATTGCATTCTATCTCTGTAGGTCATGAATTCTTCTGTTCACTATGGATCTGACAGGTATGCTATTCTTTGCTATTTCAACTGGTTATGATGTCACCCTTTATTTCATGTACTCCTTTTGATCTTATCCTGGTCTACACCTAATTTATTGACTATTGTTTTCCAGTTTTCCTAGCAGACTTTGTCAAATAGTTAGTTTTTATCCCAGAAACTGGAGTCTTTCGCTTTATCAAAAATTGCCTTAATATGATCATTTACTACTGTGTCTTGTGTGTCTAATCTATTCCATTTAATCCACTATACTATTTCTTAGTACCAGAATGTGTATTTCCATCCATCTTATATTATTTTTTTCTCATTCTTCTTTCATTCTTTCCCTCCTTGGTAGTGCTTGGCTTTTGTCTGCTGCCTCCCTCATCTGTTTTCTCTTCTATCAACCTCCTTCTCAAGCCCTACCTCAGGCCCTTTTTCCTTAATCTTCTCCTCTCCTCTATCCCTGTTGTAAGATAGATTTCTAGATTCAACTGATTGTGTATTTCATTGTGCCTCCTTTGAGCCAATACTGATAAAAGTGAGTTTTCAGTGATGCCCATAATTCACCCTTCCAACTTTCCATTATAATAGGTCTTTTGCATTCCCTGTGAAATAATTTATTCTATATCTCCCTTCCTTCTGCACCCATTACACTCCTCTTTCTTGTACCTTAATTATTTTATTTTTGTCACCTTCTCAAATACACCTGATACCTGTTACCTTCTGTTTATGTATTTTTTTTGAGTTGTACTATAATGGTACAATTTTTAAGAATTACAAGTATCATCTTCCCATAGAGAGATGTAACCAGTTTAACTCCATTGAATCCCTTGTATTCTTTTCTCTTTTTTTCCTTTACTTTTTAGATGTCTCTTGGGTCTTGATATTGGAGATCAAATGTTTTGTTCAATTCTGGTTTTTGCCTTATGAAAGCTTGAAATCATTCTATTTCATTGAAGGATCATTTCCCCCCCTCTAAATATTACATTAAATTTTGCCAAAGTAGTTGATTTTTGTTTGTGGTCTCACAAAATATCCTGTTCCATGATTTCTGATTTTCTTTAATGTTGCACTTGCTAAGTCCTGTGTAATCCTGATTGTGAGTTCCAAACTTTTGAATTGTTTCTTTCTAGCCACTTGCAGTATATTTTTCCCCTTACCTTAGTCTGAAATTTTGTTCTCTTTCCAGAAGTGATATTGTCAATACCTGTTTTGTCCTCTATTGGCAGGATATAGGGCAGTTTACTGTTATAAATTCTTGACAAATTTTGTCCATGACCTCCTTTTGTTTATAACTTTTAGATAATTCAATGCTTCTGTTATTGTCTCTCCTGGATCTATTTTTCATGTCAGTTGTATTTCTTCCATTTTTCATTGATTCATTAGTTCATGAAACTGTTTGATTGATTCTTGATACTTCATAATAATATGCTTTCCCTTGATCAATTTTAACTTTTAAGAGGTTATTTTCCTTACTTAATTTTTGTACTTCCTTTTTCATTTGACTAATTATACTTTTTAAGGCTTGTTTTCTTCAATGGATTTTTGTATCTCCTTTTGCAACTTGTCAATTCTACTATTGAAGAAATTATTTCTTTTCCCAAGATGTTGATTCTTTTTTCATAATTCCCATGTATCACTCATTTATTTTACCAATTTTTCTTCTACATCTCTTATATAATTTTTAAGATCATTTTTGAATGCTGCCATAAGTTTGTTACTGGACCTGAGAACACATTTTTGTTTGGGGCTTTTCCCATATGAAGACATTGTTGTCTTCTTTAGGGTTTTTGTCTTTATCTTCCCTGTTGTGATAACTCTTTCTATGAACAGATTCTTCTTTAAGTATTTTTATATTTTTTTGTTCATCTATTTTTGACCTATTTCTTTTCTTTTAAATTTGAGCTCTGTTGCCAAGGTATTAGGGGAACTTTCTCAGATTTCTTGTGCGAGTGAGTATAGGCTCTCATTGCTTCACTGGTGATGCAGTGAGGTTGCCCTGAGATACCTAGGAGTGACCCTTGTGACTCAAAATGCATTGAAATGTTGGGGTGGGGGTGGTTGGTGCTATTGGAGTGACCTGATAAATTACTTGGTGTTGAGCTGGTGATTGCTGTGTACTGAGGTCAGTGGGTGTTTCTGTGTTTCCCTGGGAATATACTTAAGATGGTTTGACTAGGGAAGGCTGGTCTGTTTACCTGAGCTATGTTGAGGCACTTGGGGTTGTCCTGGTATTGGTGTTTGCCTACTCCCTTAGAGTGGGATTCAGGATCTCCTGGTAGTTTGCTGAAGTAGACCTTGCTGCTGGTTTTCTGAGACACTTCCCATCCTGGATTATATATATTCCCCTTTTACCTGAGTAAGACAGATCTTTCCTCCCATCTTCCAAGTTTTGTTTTGGGAAAAAATTATTTCACCTGTATTTTTTGCTGGTTCTGTTGTTCCAGAATTTTTGGGGGGGACTGTTATTTTATGCTTGTTTGGAGTTGAATATAGAATAGTTACGATGGTCTACTTCTTACTCTGCCATCTTTGTTCTGGTAGCTCTAACTCTCTGAAACTCCTAATAAAGACATCCCTTTGTATTAAGACCCGATATCTTCCAAACTCAGGTTAAAATGCAAATGGTAGCTTGAGAAATCAGAGCAAGTGACTTTATTGACAACTTTTTTTTCTAGTTAATTAGAGTCATGTTTCAAATCAATGCTCTGAAATATTGAGGTTTCTGAGGAGGGAACACAGGAAACCTTGAAGAAACCATGACAACAGTTTATCAATAACAAAGGTTTTAAAAACTCACATCACAAAATAAATTCTGGGGAAATATAAAGATATTGAGATGCTTAAATAATATTGACTCAACTTTTTTATTAATAGATAATTGAACTATCTTCATTTTACTCTCCAAGCCTTGAGTATTAAATTAATTTAAAGATATGATTTTTACTTAAAGATCAAACAGCTATTCTTAAAAACAATCCTAAGACTATGAAAATAATAACTGCACATTTATATAGTTTTAAGCTTTGGAAAGAGTTTTACATACATTATCTCTATCAATTAGCTACTTTAAGTGTTGTTATTCCAATTATGTAGAGTAGGAAAACAAAGATGAGGGATACTAACATACATAATTAGGTATTTCAAGTTTCAAGTATAGCACTATCCAATGTGCTTCGTCACCTCTTTTTTAAAATACAAACTAGCTTGAGTCTTTGACACTAGTTTTAGACAATCTTTGGGAATATTGTACAATAAAATTATTAGTAGATCAGGGGTTATATAAATGAAGAGTCTCAAACAAGTCCCTGACTAAATTAACTGTGTAACTTTTGTTGGATCACCTAAATTCTCTGGACCTCAATTTTCTTATCTAATAAATAAAGAGGTTTCTTCCTTGTTTCTGATTTGACTGGACTTTTTCTCCTTTCCTTTCACTATACAATTGTTTTTCTTTCTTTTTTTAAGTTTGTGATTATTCTTTTTTAACAATTAATTAATCAATTAATTTTGAATTTTACAATTTTTCCCCTAATCTCACTTCTCTCCCCCAACCCCCCCACAGAAGACAGTCTATTAGTCTTTACATCTGTTAGCCTTTACATTGTTTCCATGGTATATATACATTGACCTAAGTTGAATGTGATGAGACAGAAATCATATTCTTAAGGAAGAAAAATAAAGTATAAGAGATAGAAAAATTACATAAAAGATAACTTTTTTAAAAAAATTAAAGGTAATAGTCTTTGGTCTTTCTTCAAACTCCACAATTCTTTCTCTGCTTACAGATGGTATTCTTCAATGCAGATATCCCCAAATTGTGCCTCATTATTGCACTAAAGGAATGAGCAAGTCCATTAAGCTTGATCATTACCTCCATGTTGTTGTTAGGGTGTGCAATGTTCTTCTGGTCCTGCTCATCTCACGCAAAATCATTTCATGCAAATCCTTCCAGACTTCTCTGAATTCCCATCTCTTGGTTCCTAATAGAACAATAGTGTACCATCACATACATATAGCACAGTTTGATAAGCCATTTTCCAATTGAAGGATATTTACTTGATTTTTAATTCTTTGCCACCACCTAGGGCTGCTATGAATATTTTTGTACAAGTGATGTTTTTATTCTTTTTTTGTAATCTCTTCAGGGTATAGACTGGATCAAAGGGTATGCACATTTTTTTCCCCTTTGGGTGTAATTCCAAATTGCTCTCTAGAAAGGTTGGATGAGTTCACAGCTCCACCAACAATGTATTAATGTCCCAGATTTCCCACATCTATTTCAACATTGATCATTGTCCTTTCTGGTCAATAGGCAGTCTGAAAGGTGTGAGATGGTATCCCAGTGATGCTTTAATTTGCATTTCTCTAATAAGTAATGATTTAGAGCAATTTTTCATATGACTATGGATCACTTTGATTTCCTCATCTGTAAATTGCCTTTGTATATCCTTTGACCATTTGTCAATTGGGGAATGGCTTTTTTTTAAAAAAAATATTACTTAGTTCTCTGTATATTTTAGAAATGAGTCCTCTGTCAGAAACATTAGTTATAAATATTGTTTCCCAGTTTTCTACATTTCTTTTGATCTTGGTTACAGTGGTTTTGTCTGTGCCAAATCTTTTTAATTTAATGTAATCAAAATTATCTAGTTTGCTTTGAATGATGTTCTCCATCTCTTCCTTGGTCATAAATTGCTTCCCTTTCCATAGATCTGACAGGTAAATTGTTTTCAATATTAAAAAGTTGATTTTTTTTTGCGTGTGTGTGTGTGTGTGTGTGTGTGTGTGAGAGAGAGAGAGAGAGAGAGAGAGAGAGAGAGAGAGAGTGGCACAGTGGCAGTGGGTAGAGCAATAGCCCTGGAGACAGCCAGGAGGATCTAAGTTCAAATTCAGCCTCAAACACTTAATAATTACCTAGCTGTGTGACCTTGGGCAAGTCACTTAACCTCATTGCCTTTCAAAACAAACAAATAAAAATTTATTGAATCTAGTCTGAGTTAAATTAAGATGTATTTTTTTAATTATCCACTGTAATTAATTGAAAAAATTCCCGCAATAAAATTCATTAGTTCTTCCTCTCATTCCTCCTCACAAAAAAGATAAAGAAAAGCCTCTCATAAATTAAATCTTTTGTTAGATATCAAAAAGTAATAAAGATATGCCCCATTTATGACATATTAGGTGCTTATTAAATATATGTGAAGTGAATGAACACATGAATAATTAGATGTAATTTCTTACCATGGTTAATTTGAATATGAAGACCTAGATATTTCAGAATAATAAAACCCCAAAAGTTTATGCTGGAATTGTCTAAATTGTTATTTAAAAAAAAAGAATATTAACTAGATAATTTTCTTAACTTTATTTCATATTGAATAAGCAAATGCAATAAAGTTTAACTAACTCTGGATTGTCTAAAATGAACCTCATTGGATTTCCCAGGGCAAATATTGCATAACCATTTACCTTTTCCAATTAAGTTTTTTTTTAAATTCATGATAATGGTGGATATTCCTGTTCCTTCTTTGATAAGAGAGACATTATACCATTAAGTCATGAAATATATGTCTTAGGTCTCAAGATGGTTTGAGACAAGTCAGAATTCCTGTAGTTCTCTTTTTCTGAGGTTTGTTCCTTATTATTCCTAAAGCACTACGCTTTCCCTACCTCCCCTCCACTTTTACTCAGCTCCAAATGCATAAAGTACTGGGAAAATCTCTACCAGTGCAATGTTGAGCTGTCTACAGTGAAAAGAATGGTGGGTTCTTGGCCCTAAAGTTTATACAAACCTACTCTGGGAAAACATCAGGCTTGTTATCATCTGTTTTGCACTAAATTGTAATCTAAGTCTTAATTTAATTGCTGATTCTTCATCACCAAAGTGGGAACAGATGTCTATGTTCTGGGGAAGTTCTCTAATTTGTTTTTGTTGGGTCAGACCTGAATATCAAAAAGGGAATGCGTGATTCCAAAATAGAGTGGTTTAGATGTTTAAATATAAACAAGAAAACTTCTATTAACTGTTAAATTTAGTTGTTTCTTATTAAGAACACATTTTTTGGTAAATTTTAATAGCTAAATTGGTGATATAGCACAAATTAGAAAAAAATTTGTTTTTATTTATTTTGTGTTTTAATTGCTTATAGATTGGAAACTCAAAATAATACCATTCACCAAAGAGTAGAATTTTGATCGTAGCTTAAAGTCTTTATTCAAAAATTAATTGCTAAATAAAATACTAAGAGACTTCATTATAATGCATTTTCAGTGTGAAAGATCTGGTGACATGGATATCAGAGGCTGAGTAATATTGAAGTTTGAGGATTCTTATAAATGAATATCAAAATTCAGTGATATGAATACGTCCACTTAAATTAATGCTTTTCATCTATGACGAATGATGTTCACTTTTTGTGATATACTTTATGTCATTTACCTTTTACGTTCTCTTATTAGTAAGAGGGAATCAGTAATGTGACTTTCAAGCAAATTTCAAGACTGTCAGTTATTTACCTGTCAGTATTCCTCTCGATAACAAGAACAAATTGCCCTAATATTTCCCCTTATTATGGTGTCTATACAAAACTCACTCTGTTTTCCCCCCTCAATAGTATTTTAATTTTTCCAATTACATGAATTACAATCATTTTGTAAGATTTTAACTTCTAAATTTTTCTCCCTCCCTCCCTCCTTTCTTCCCTCTCTCCCCAAGATATTAAGCAATCTGATAGAGGTTTACATCATTTTACAGTCATTTACAATTATTTTAAACATATTCCCACTTTAGTCACATTGTGAATGAAGAATCAGAACAAAGGGAAAAGCCACAAGAAAGAAAAAAATTAGAAAGTGAAAATAATATGTAAAACTTTACTCTAGGAAGTTTCCAATACCCTAATTCTTTCCTTGCCTTAGCTATAAAAACTTAACTCCCCTGTTATCATATATTTGTTCTCTGTTCTTCTAAGTTATAACTGGCTAAATCACTCTGAGATATAAATGATTTACTGATCTGATATGTTGTCCTTTCAGGATTATTTGTATTTTAACAAGTGTTCTTAAAAAACAAGAACAAAACGAAAACAGTAATCATGAATTATAGTAACCTCAAAGAGTTGAATTTTACCAAGTCCAAAAGTATAGTAATTTAGAAACCTTTTGATTTCCTTTGACTTAGACCATGTAGAAAATGTTATCCTGATAATTACTCAAAATTTTAACTTTTTGCCATGTTATTATAGAACTAGTAATGAATATGGAAGTGGATGAATTAAATTCCCATGACTTTTTTAAAATAAATAATTGTTTTTATTTTATTTTTAGGTTTTTTTGCAAGGCAATGGGGTTAAGTGACTTGCCCAAGGCCACACAGCTAGGTAATTATTAAGTGTCTGAGGTCATGTTTGAACTCAGGTCCTCCTGACTCCAGGGCCGGTGCTCTATCCACTGCGCCACCTAGCTGCCCTCCAATGACTTTTAAAAAAGTAATTTAACTTTTCTCAACTTCAACTTCCTTCTTTAGAATGAAAGGTTTTTACTAGATGTCTTAGAAATTCTCTTTCAGCTCTAAATCCTGTAAACCACAAGGAAGAAATCTTTTTGATTAAAAAGTCCTGGACAGCTAGTGAAAATTAGACAAGGCAAGGAAAAAAAATGATCCTTAGGATTAGAAGTAAAAAAAAAAAAAAATCATAAATAAGATAACCAAAAGCTTTGTTTCTGTAACAGACTTTATAAAGTTTCTGACAAACTCACTTTGATTAAAGGACTATAATTTGAATTTTATCCTCAGTACCTAGCAAAGTACTTGTTACACTGTAGAATTTTTTAAATGGTTGTTAATTGATTGATAGCTACTTGACTAATTACCAAACCATACTTTGAATTCTATGTAGGGACTTGCCTTCATTATGTTTCATATTCACAGATTCTAAGTGTAAATATATTTAAAAGTTTCATAAAGATGTGCCAAGAGAGAATAAGCATGAATCATCATGTATTTATCTCTACTGAAGAAGGATTCAGTGAGTTTGAGTAAAACAAATAAAGACTCAAAACTTAATGGAAAAACTGTCAATACACATATGTATTCATACACATGCACATGTGTAAGTAAAAACACTATATAACATACAATATATATTATATGTAAAAGAATAATAGGTAAATATTCATATTCATGCACATATACACATACTACATAGAGTCATTAAAACTGTTGACCATTGAAATAATACCCATTGTGAAAAAAATTCTTAAATATTATATTGGAATTCTAGAAGGCATTTAAATATTGGTTCTGGAAACAGTGGAAACAGAGATCCAATAATTCTTTCAAGAGTGAACTCAATTGTAGAATATTCTATTTGGCTAAGCTTTTTTTTCCGTTTTTTTTTCTTTGCAAGGCAATGGGATTAAGTAGTTTGCCCAAGGCCACACAGCTAGGTAATTATTAAGTGTCTGAGGCTGGATTTGAACTCAGGTACTCCTGACTCCAGGGCCGGTGCTCTATCCACTGCGCCACCTAGCCTCCCCTGGCTAAGCTTATGAGAGTGAAAATAACCACATCTCTGTTCACCTAGTACAACAAAATTCTTATGAATATGTGTTTTATATCCTGTCCTGAGGTGTATAACCATTGAGGAACAGAAGAAATTCTAATGATTTATACAGTCATCCCTTCAATAGAGAATTTATATCTGCTAATCAATTTGAAAACAACTGCAACAACACATTCTAGTGGCCTAATAATTACAAGAATTCAGTCATTGTCTCTTTCCTACTATTCCTCTTCCAGGCTGACATTCAATTAATCAAACAATCCTCAGTACCTGTTATATTATAGGCATTGCTTGGGGATATGAAACCATAAATAAAACAAGGAATATAAATTCTACTTAAGGAAACAAGAGGTACACAGATCAATGTACTCAAATACTCAATTAGTCAACTAGATGTGATTTTTGGAATTTTCCTCTAACAGTGAAGATTTCAGTTCTTCTACATTTTCCCATTCTGTGAAATTTCTTTCTCCATGTCAAAGGGTGTCCTTCTAGTGTAGAAGAGACTTTGTTTTCTTCAGGCATTGAATGGTAACAGCAGGATATTTTGACTATCTATTTGTCATCTTTGACCATTGTAATACGATCATATCATTCTTTTCCTCCTTTCATACATTTACTTTATTGACATTTTGTTTTTCTTTTTTCTTTAAATATTCTTATGGTAATGTCTCATGTCTGATGCTGGTTCATCTTTCATATTTAAGTGTTTCACTTGAGTTTTTTGTGTCTCTCCCTCTGTATTTCTGAGATCCTTGTTTTTAATCTTTCAGAGGCTATTGTATTTTATATCTTTCTGCCTCATACCAACAGTAGAATATTAATATTAAACATATGTTTTTTTTCTTTCCATAAGAAGATGAGGACCACTGAAAGAGACTTGCAATTTTCTGAAGGCAGTCCACCCTTTGATGCCCCATTTGTATAACCTGTACCTCAACTCATGTCCCATCTGTATTCTCTGTACATGTATACACATATAAATGTGCACATCTGTGTATGAATATACACATACATGCCCACTGTGTATATGATAGCCAGTCAAGTGCTTGAAATAATCTAGGCAATAGGAATTATTTTTCATTTTATTTTTTTCAATGTGACAAGTCAATCCATACTTCTGAATCTTTATGAATTTCTTTCAGAAGTATCTGCATAGTCTCAAGATTCAACACAGCCAACACAATGTCTCAAACAGGAGCATCTAGAAGATCACCTTCTTATTCACTGAGAAATTCTTTTCAACTTGTACTCTGAGCTGTTTCTACTCTGTTTCAGTGGCAGATGACTTTGAGAAACATATATGTCATATTTTCAATATTTTTGTAAGAATTATAGCTTGGTATTGAGGGGGACAGTTAGGTGGTAGAGTGGATAGAGCACTGGTCCTGGAGTCAGGAGGACCTGAGTTCAAATTTGACCTCAGACATTTAATACTTATTTAGCTATGTGACCTTGGACAAATCATTTAACCCCATTGCCTTGCAAAATAAAAAAAAGCGAGGGTTTGGGGTTACTGAAAGGATTACCCATTTTCATGAGTACAACCCAGATTTTAGTCCTCTTGTTTTGAAAGTCAGAGCTACAGTGAATATTTAGAAGATGCACCTTCAATATCTTTGAGGATTCTTATTTTTAGTGTCTGTGATTTGCAGTTGATTCATCTCTTCTTAGCTCTTTTGTGAAATCGTGTCCATGATTTAACTTCCTATCTATGCTAAGAAAGGACAGATTTTTCAACTATCACAAAAGAATCCCCAAGTTTTCACTTGGGGAAGGTTTTGATTGATTACAAACCACTGAATTGATGTGCTAAACAAAAAAAGCTAATCAAATTTTTGGTTATAAAATTATCAGCAGAATTTTTTGAAAGGGAGAATATAGTTCCACTCTATTCTGTGACCGATCAGGCCTTATATGGAAGGAAATGATCCATATTTGGAAGCTGTGATTTCTGCAGAAATTGAAAAAAGATCTTGAATGTACTTTCTTGGTGGAGGTGATACTTGAAGTGTAGTCGTAGGAGTTGTTCTCTCCCACTTTAAATATGTATGTGCTTCAGTCTTGTGCTTTCCACACACACATACACACACACACACACACACTCACATACACTCATATAAATACATTCACACTGCAATGGAATTGCTATTAATGTAGGATTCTTTCAAGAGGGACACTCTCTACCTAGTTATTATATAACATGCCTAACACAATCTGAAACACACCATTTGATTGAAAATAAAATTCATCAACAAGTATGGTGAACTGTCTTTTTCAAATTATCTAATTTCTTGATCTGTAATATTCCTAGGTGACAAAATTTCTACATTGATACCCTATAATACAAACCTAAGTTTGGAGACTTTGAAGTTTGTTACCTCTTCCTACCAGTCTATCAGCTAGAGAGACACACCTGGGCAGTTGGGAAAAAAATCCCCACTAATTCTTCTGCCTTTGATTTCCTACTGATACAAAGGCAACATGCTTTTACTCTGGGAAATAACTTAGTTCAATGCTTTATTAATTCATTATTTTTATTATATTATATATAATATAATATAATTCATTAATTGATCCCTTGTCTCTGACCAAGGGATGCCATATTCTTTGATAGCCCTTTTCTATATAAAGGAAAGTACATCTTTTGGTCTGACCAATTTCAGAATGAATAGACTAGAGGACCTGATCTTTCATCATGATATGTCTCTGTTTATCTTTCATGATTATATTTAGTTCTGTAGGGTAAGTAGGGGTCACAAAGAATCAGACATGACTGACATAACACTACCACCAAAACAAATCCCTACTACATGCTTCCACTCAAAATATGTAATTTCTTTTTATCCCCCCCCCTTAAAAATGAAGTAGAATTCTCTCAGACATATTCATAGACCATTTTTTTTTTGGTTGACAGGACTACTTAATGTAAGTGAGTGAATGATCAACATTAGATACCTAGTGTGGTTGTGGTTATTAGCTTGGAATTTCTGTTCCAACTGATTTCCCTAAAGCACTGAGCACAGAAAAGCTCACACAAAGACTGCCTTGACCTTTCCAGTAACATCTGAGGTAAATTCAGTTCAATTCATTTTGACTCATTTCAGTTTCATTCAATTCAGTAAACAAATTTGAATCATCTTTTCTGTGTTAGGTACTATACTAAGCCCAGCTGTCTTTTGAAATAAATTCCTTATCACCTTGGAATTCTATCTAATCTTCCATCAGATATTGCTTATGTATCCATATTTCTTGATTTGCTCTTTTGCCCACATTCACCTTTTCACAGCTCCTTTTTTTCCGTGGACCAGTTTCCTTCATAATGGACCAGAAATTAACTTGACTGAATTCAACGTTTCCAATTACAATAATAAGACTGATTGTGAATGGAAACTAATATCAACTTCCCTGAATACACACATATATGCACACATATACACACACATTCAAAAGGCAGTGATTTTTCTTTTAAACTTACCAAATTATGAGCCCGTTCTAATTCAAAACACAGGGAGTGAGTTAATGGAATATTAGAAAGATTTGTAAGAACAATTTAACTGTTTTTGTCTATGCTAATTATGTGACAGAAAAGAAAAACTATCCATCCTCATTTTCAGAGTATAGCTCACCCTGAAGTAGGGAATATGTATTCTATCCATATAGACCAGAGGTTGTCTGTATAGACTTTGAATGAAGAAAAAAATAGCTTTATTTTTATTAGTAACTAATTGAAATGTAGCATTTTATAAAATTATGAATGTAAGCAGCATAACAAAGAAGAATTAGCAGTATTATTGACATTAATAGATATCACAATAACCTTATATTGCATTTCAATTGTTTAGACATCTCAAAATATCATTTTTGATCAGAAGTACTTCAAATCGCTAGTTATTAGCCTCACTGCTACATAGCACATGACTGTGAACAGTATGTTATGGACCTAGATAATTGCCAAATTACATCAAACAAGCATATTGAGAAAAGAAGACTAATCTTTGCCATCTAGCAGTGGGTAGTAATAGCTATAGTAATTTAAAATACTTCTGCACAAAAGATGAGAAACCTGTGGGTATATATGCATATACATGCAGCAATTTATAACGTCTACATGTCAGATCATATAAGTACATGTGCACTTATGAATGCATGTTCATGTACACACAGGTTTCTCATCTTTCTGTTCCTGCCTCTGAATTTCTATGCTGACTCTGAGACCTAATTTCTGTTGCTGCAGTGCTTCAATTCACAGTCTTTTATGAAGTGTACTTTAAAAATGGTCTTTAGGAGTCTTGGTTTTTGCTTTTGTCATTGATAGTAGTAAGTATAGACAATGGGGAATGAATAGACATTGGGGGATGGGAGGAGAAAATTGAAATTCAGTAGATATTTTAATGGCCCTTGCTTCTGTTCTCACTTGGTGGTAAATCTCAATGGGAGTATGGAGAAAATAAAACAAAGTCTCATTGTACAAAGTATCTCTTAGAACTTCAGGATGGAGATGTAGTATCACTTAAATCAATATAAAGAATATAAATTCAGTGAGGCAAGGACCACATCTATTTTTGTCTTGTATCCTTTTCCTTTATATCTATATCTATATCTATATCTATATCTATATCTATATCTATATCTATATATATACATACACACACATATATATCCCCTTCATTTATTAAATACTTCTTGAATCGAATTCACTGGTAAATTTAAATTAGAAGCTATGGCATTTAGGATGAAATCTGTGCCTGCCCAGGATTTGTAATCACTAATATCTGGATCTTTATTTTCAAAGGAATCATGCTCTTTTTAGTCTCATGGGTATCACATACCCCATAGCAGAAGTATGTTTTTAGGGATTGTTCCTGCCAAGAGCAAATTAAGATTCTTTTCCAGTGTCCCTCTCCCTCAATTGACTACTGATAGGTTACTATTTTCCACAGAATTTTTCTTTAACTAAAAGAATAAATCAGAATCATCTTTGTACTCAGATTTTCCGAGCTGAGAACATGGCATGATTCTATAGAGTTTATTTATATGCTTATTTTTCTCTTCTAGGTTAAATACACATACACACACATACAAACACATGAGTGCACACAAAAACACACAACAGAAATATATCTACGAATTGCAACTTGTCAAAAGTCTTTAATATTTGTTTTTAAGCTGATGCCTCTTGATAAAATGAAAGACTCTAATCTCAGTTTACTGAGGCAGAAAAAAGATGGGGTTTTTGGCAAGTTTACTGTTCTTCTGACTGGTAAATCATATCACCAACTGTTCATTTCAGTCTTGTTCAGTTGCATATATCAAGGCATATTAAAAACTTAACATGAAAAAAATCTAATTATTCAAAATCTTGAACCTAACATTAAAAAATGATTAGAAGAACAACATTTACTCATGTGGAGGGAGTTTTCCCTAGAAAAATTAATAAAGTTAGAATTGCTGATTTCTATCAATAAATCTTCCATATTTTCCAATGATTTGTTCTGTGGTTTAGGGAATTATGTCATTACTCAATTTACCAATCTGGCAAAGACCTGACTTTTCTTCAAAAAATGTTTTCTTTCTTTTTCAAAACAACATGGTCTATATTTTAAATTTCTGAAAAACGTTGCAACAGTGAAAGTAAGCAATTTTTAAAAAGCTTATTTTTAACAATGTAATAATTGACCTGAAGTTGAGTTACAGATTTTTTTCTATGCAAAAATATATTTTCTTTGAACCAATTCTATACATTTCAGTGTTTCTGAGTTGGGAAGGGACTTGAATATCATCTAGTGCAAATAATATCCCATTTCTGATATTGTAATGCAAAACAACAAACAATAAGTACCTAATATCAGCATAAAATTGTGCTGGCAACTGGTAAATAATGATAAATAAATATTAAAAATATTGACTTTTCATCAGAACTGTTTGGTATTGGCTAAGAAACAGAGTGGTAGATCAGTGGGATAGATGAGGTGCATTAGCAATAATTGATTATAGTAATCTGCTGTTTGATAAACCCAAAGAGTCCAGCTATTGGGATAAATACTGTCTGTCATAAAAAAAAAAAACTGTTGGGAAAATTGGAAGCTAGTATGGAAGAAAGTTACATTAGACCAATACTTCACACCCTATACCAAGATAAGATTAAAATGGATACAGGATTTAGACATAAAAAATGAGATTATAAGCAAACTAGGAGATCATGGAATAGTTTACATGTCAGATCTATGGAAAGGGAAGCAGTTTGTGACCAAGGAAGAGATGGAGGACATCATTAAAAACAAACTAGATAATTTCAATAACATTAAATTATAAAGCTTTTGCACAGACAAAACCACTATAACCAAGACAAAAAGAAATGTAGTAAATTGGGAAACAATTTTTACAACTAGCATTTCTGACAAAGGACTCATTTCTAAAATACACATAGAATTGAGTCAAATTTTTTAAAAAATACAAGCCATTCCCCAATTGACAAATGGTCAAAGAATATGCACAGGCAATTTACAGATGAGGAAATCAAAGTGATCCATAGTCATATAAAAATTGCTCTAAATCACTAATTATCAGAGAAATGCAAATTAAAGCATCTTTGAGGTACCACCTCATACTTCTCAGACTGTCCATTATGAACAGAAAGGACAATGATATTGGAAGGAATATGGGAAATCTGGGACACTAATACATTGTTGGTGCAGCTGTGAACTCATCCAACCTTTCTAGAGAGCAATTTGGAATTATGCCCAAAGGGCAACAAAAATGTGCATACCTTTTGATCCAGGAATACCACTACTGGGTCTATATCCTGAAGAGATCATGAAAAAGGGTAAACAAAAATCACTTGCACTAAAAATATTCATAGCAGCTCAGCTTGTGGTGGCAAAGAATTGGAAATCAAGGGAATGTCCATCAGTTAGGGAATGGCTTAATAAACTGTACTATATGTATGTGATGGAACACTGTTGTTTTATTAGGAAACCAGGAAGCATGGGAATTCAGGGAAGCCTGGAAGGATTTGCTTGAACAGATGCTGAACAAGATGAGCAGAACCAGAAGAACATTGTAACAGCAACATGGGAGTGATGATCAATCTTATTGGACTAGCTCATGGCTTTGTGAACTAAACTTAAAAGTGATTAAAAAGTCAATTTGAGAATCAACTATATAGAATCATATTACTGATTGGCTAAAAAAAAGATAAAATATGGCAAAATTGTAAATAAATAAAATATTAGAAGAAAAATATAATACTAGATCTTCAATGCATTCTGATCTCTCTCTCTCTCTCTCTCTCTCTCTCTCTCTCTCTCTCTCTCTCTCTCTCTCTCTCTCTCTCCCTCATTTACCTAACACCAGTTGTCATACTCTGTCTTATAACTGGACTGTGCTGACTATAGGGAGTGAGAGACTTCTGACTTCTTTGGCTCATTTAAAATCCAATTAAGGCACCAATCAAAAGATGTTGACAAGACCATTTTACCCATTTTTCACTCTCCTAAAGTCCTGTGGCAACAAGGAAGTAATGAAGCAGCAAGTGTGACTGCAGTGGAAATTGTAGTCACAACCTTGCCCACAGGCAACCTAGATCATAGGATTTTCTTCTCATTGGAAGCAGCAGTGGAATTTGACATTCCTTTGAGAGTCTGAACAATCTATTAAGGATTGCACAACTCACCTCCTGCTGTGAAGAAGAGGCTAGAAAATGTGCCTTAAATATTGTCTGCTTACCCAACCCTGGCCTGATTGTGGTGGCAGACAGGAATCCCTCCTTAAGGTCAAAACACCTAAAGAATTTTCAAAAACTTCTACAAAGATGATTCTATTCACTACTGGTGTGCCCACTCCTAGGCAACACAAAATCCAATAGAGCTGAAAGAACAAACAGCTCTTGTTGGGAGAAAACTCAACAGGAATTACATCCAAATAATAGCCCTAAGGGAAACAAGGTTGGGAAATGAAAGTCAACTCACAGAAGTCAGAGCTGGATGCATGTTTTTTTTTTTTTTTTTTTTTTTTTTTTTGGGGGGGGAGAGGCCACAGTAAAGCAGAATGCTATGAAGCTGGAGTAAAACTTTTATGTCTACCAAAAGGAATGAACAGCTCATGACAAAGCAATTGTCATTTGCATAAAAACACCATGCCATCATCATCAGTGCCTATGCTGCCACCATGACAAACCCTGATGGGGGTCAAAGAAAAATTTTATGAAGATCTGGAGACCTGTATCATCAATATGCCAAAAGAAGAAAATTTTATAATTCTAGGTGAGTTTAATGTTGGAGTAGGCTCAGTCTACTAGAAAGGGAATAGGGAGTTCTGGAGGAATGGAGTTGGAAAGAATAACAGCAATGGTCACTTCTGAAGATTTATGCATCTTATTGTCTCATCATCAACACTGTCTTTCAT